>NC_092731.1:11918562-12218562 GCF_047496885.1 Scyliorhinus torazame | reverse complement strand
ATGTTGTCAAACCATCTTTCATCACTGTGGCTGCTGGAGGCATTGCTGGACAGAGTGTTGCTGCTCGACTGGCTCGAGTAATGGGCATCACCCTGTTAGCAAACAGACACAAAATTAGAATCACAACTGCCGACTGTGCAGTGCCCTCCGAGAAGGCTCAACGCAGTCAGCCCAGCTATTTCAGCTTCTGGATACGGGGCAGATCTGCCAGAAGCCAGCTGTAGTCCCCCACACATTAAACTGAATCGAGTTGCCGAGTTTGGAAGTAGAATATCACCGTTGACTGCAGGAGCCCACAAGAACTCCCACAACATTCCTCTCAAATCCTTCACCTGCAGTTCTGGGAAAAGTATGGAAGTGCAAAATCTAAAATTAGGCCAGAGATTTATGCTCCGTCTGATTGCAGTTTCTGCTTCACTTGAATGTACTGCACAGTGTGGAACAAAGTCGATAGGCCAAGAGGGTACTGGGGTGGAATTGATAGGATCTCAGCTCAACCTGTAATGAAAGGTTATTACAGTCAACACCTATATCTAGGACTATTACAGGATTTCAAATGCTGACTGCTGCTGATCATTGACAAAAGCAATGCTTTTGCCCTCCACATTCTACACTTGCCAGGGATAGAGAGCTGATCTTGAACAGCAAGGCCCTAGAGAATCAATGCTTTTTCAGGAGAAAAGCAGGGGTGAATAAAACAAAATAAAAAAGATAGATGTGCAGCTCTGAAGCTCATCGGGCCTTCCACAACACCAGGATGTCCCAGAGAGTTGCACAACCAATTAAGTCTCTTGAAGCGTAGTCGCTGTGGTTATTTATGAACTGTAGCTGCTAATTTCTACACAGGATAATGGCCTGATAATATCTTCTTGTGATGTCACTTAAGGGCTCATTTTCGGTCAGGATATCATGGATAACGGGCAGCACGATAGAATTGTGGATAGCACAATTGCTTCACAGCTCCAGGGTCCTAGGTTCGATTCCTGGCTTGGCTCACTGACTGTGCGGAGTCTGCCGTTCTCCCAGTGTGCGCAGTCCAAAGATGTGCGGGTTAGGTGGATTGCCCATGATAAATTGCCCTTAGTGTCCAAAATTGCCCTTCGTATTGGGTGGGGTTACTAGGTTATGGGGATAGGGTGGAGGTGTTGACCTTGGGTAGGGTGCTCTTTCCAAGAGCCGGTGCAGACTGGATGGGCCGAATGGCCTCCGTCTGCACTGTAAATTCTATGATAATCTATGATAACTCACCACCTCTGGTTTAGGGGCTGGCTTAGCACAGTGGGCTGGCTTGTAATGCAGAACAAGGCCAGCAGCGCGGGTTCAACTCCCGTACCAGCCTCCCCGAACAGGCGCCGGAGTGTGGTGACTAGGGGCTTTTCAAGTAACTTCATTGAAGCCAACTTGTGACAATAAATGATTATTATTATTATTACCTCTTCGCCAAAATATTGACTGTGGGATATTTTAAGCGGGCAGGCAGGAAACTGATTTAACATCTCGTCTGAAATACGGCACCTCCAACAACGGCCATCTTGTAATGCACCCCCAGAACTGCAGAGTGCCAGTCCAGATCTTGTGCCCGAGCCTCTGGAGTGGGACCTGAACCCACGACCTTCTGACTGAGGTGACAGTGCTACCAGTTGAGTCACCTTGATCTTGTGGAATAGCCATCGCCTCTGTTACTTGGATCACCAAAGAGAGCTTGTTATCTCTGAATTCAACTGACAACTGACAGGTATTGCAGAACATGCCTGATAGGGAGCAGTTTAACAGGATACAAGCAGTTATAAGACAGAAATAGAGAGGCTTACTTTGGAATGCCTGTTGGGGGAATCCTTGCCTGCTGGCTCTTGTCGAGGGAGACGCTTATTGATGCTGTTTCCAGAGACGGAATAAACTTTGGTCCCAGTTGGTACATGCCACAAAAGCTCTGAAAATGAAGCAACAATTTAAAAAAACTTATAGTATCACTTTTCAAAAGAGACTGATCATTGCCAGAAGGTTGCAATAGCTACTCTAGCTCTTCCAAACTGAAGATGAGTCAGCTGCACAAAGTGGTTTAGGACAGGACACAGAAGTGGTGAATGTATTAAACCCCCTGTGGGTTGTTGACAGCCTCACACACAGGCGACAGAGAAAAATGACGCACAGGGACAGAGAGAGACCGACAACACACACACACACACAAAAGGGGAATGGGGGGCACAAAGTGTGAGGGAAAGAGAGAGAGAGAGAGAGAGAGAGAGAAAAAAGAGAGTGAGTGAAAAAGGAGAGCGAGAGGGAGCGAAAGAGCGAGAGGGAGCGAAGAAAAGGGAGGGAGGGAAAAAGAGAGGCGCAGAGAGAGAGGGGCACAGAGAGAGAGAGAGAGAGAGAGAGAGAGAGAGAGAGAGAGAGAGAGAGAAAGGGAGAGAGAGAGAGAGAGAGAGAGAGAGAGAGCGAGAGAGAGCGAGAGAGAGCGAGAGAGAGAGGGGCAGAGACTCCTCTCTAATCCTTGGAGTACTATGTGCTTTCTACCTCAGGCTGTACTGTGCCTCTCTCACTGTGCCTTGGTGAATTAAGCTGGGCTGTGCCCACTCTGTGCCTTGGCGAATTAAGCTGGGCTGTGCCCGCTCTCTGTGCCTTGGTGAATTAAGCTGGGCTGTGCCCGCTCTCTCTGTGCCTTGGCGAATTAGTGCTGTTAAGGGATGGAAGAGGGGTTTCAATCGGAAGCAATAAAATCCCAGCTGGAATATAGTAACCAACAAGTAGGATCATGACTGGCAATTAAGGGGTTAAGACGATTGCTCAATACGACTACTGCAGCTGGAGTGCTCGGAGAACATTTCACCAGCGTTCCCAGACACAACACATGGGCCACACACAGTTCCAGAAAGATTAATTCACAAAAAATCTGAATCCCTGTGGGTTTTTTCTAAAAAGGGGGCAACCCATCTTTACACACAAACGGATAAGATCCAATTCACCCGCAGCCAATAACATGAGTCACAAGTGGTCTTGGGCAAGCTCTAATATTCAGCAACAATTTCCAGTATAAACACAGCTGCCTTGGTCAGATGATATTGTTGAATTAAACCTGGCGAAGAGCTGGAATCCTAAACAAAACAAATCCTTCCTCACATCTAACTAGTTTACAATGCTTGCTTCATGTAAAAAAAAGAGAGAGGCAGGGTGTGGAGGTAGAAATTAAACGATTAAAACGCTGTGTGCCAATTCAAAAACGCGGAATGAAAAGATTGCTGCAGAATGTGATCTTCACAGCAAGTCTGTTGACAGACTGGGCTAGCTGATCGCGTTACTGCATTTCAAAATGGCACCTAAGTTGCCATTCAGCCCACCCCACCAACATCCCCCGCAACCTGACAATCCTTTGAAAGATTGCAACTCATTGGGGGTAGCACGGTGGTTAGCACTGCTGCCTCACAGCGCCAGGGACCCGGATTCAATTCCGGCTTGGGTCACTGTCTGTGCGGAGTCTGCACGTTCTCCCCGTGTCTGCGTGGGTTTCCTCCGGGTGCTCCGGTTTCCTCCCACAGTCCAAAGATGTGCAGGTTGGGTGGATCGACCGTGCTAAATTGCCCCTTAGTGTCCAAAACGTTAGGTGGGGTTACGGGAGATAGGGTGGAGGCGTGGGCTTAAGCAAGTTGCTCTTTCCAAGGGCCGGTGCAGACCTGATAGGCCAAATGGCCTCCTTCTGCACTGTAAATTCTATGAAAGCCAATGCTGTAAATTCGATGGAAGACCATGCCAATTTAAAAAACCTGAACTTTGATTTTCGAACGAGGAACTGATTGATCTATATTCAATAGTGTTCACTTGAGGTAAAAGAGTTGAAAATGTCTCATGATAACAATTGCTAATCTGTCAGAGTGTTGGCACAAATTTCTCCTGGCACGTGAAGGAGTGCAGAGGGCTGCTAGTACCCATGGACTGTACCCTCCATGAGTCAGCACCATTCAGGGAGGAGGGAGGGGAGAGAGAAAATTAAAGAAATAAACACCCAGCCAAACACCAGAGACAGACGGCGGACGAGGCAGAGTCGAAGGTCTGCAGCAGCGGCTAGCATTCATTACCATTCTTATTTCGTTCTATTGTACTGTCCTGGCTGTTTAACCCTCCTGATGAAGAATCGCCACTTGACAACATATCATCTCTGTTGTGATGCTCATACTGGGCAAGTGGGCGTTGGCCTCCTCCTCCATACCTGTTAGCGAAATAAGCACAGAACACGCTCCAGTTCATGGGGGTCAAAGCACAATTATAAGTTCGGCAAAATTCAATGCTCCATGTTTTATTTTGGAACACAAAACTGGCAATTCAAAACAGATGACTGCTTTTGAGGCAATAATTTGAAATAGGTCACGTCACCTAAACCCTTGATTTAGCACAGTAAGAAGTCTTACAACACCAGGTTAAAGTCCAACAAGTTTGTTTCGAATCTCTAGCTTTCGGAGCACTGCTCCTTCCTCAGGTGAATGACGAGCTCAGGCCTATGAAGCTTGTCCTTGCTGCCTTCACCCACTTCTTATTCTGGGAGATGTTGGGCTTTCTCAGTCTGGTTGTCTGCCATCTCGCACCCTCAATCCAGGGAAGAGCACAAAGTATTGATGAAGGATCTCACTCACAACATCATCTCGTCTTGTGTATTGTGTCAAATGCAGATGATGTGTATTTTCAGCTTATAAAAAAAAAAAATTCCAACCTTCATAGCTCTGCTTTATAATCTCAAGATCCAAATAGGTAGAAGGTAACCACATAATTCTATGTAAAGGCAAAAGAGCTGCTGGAAATCTGAAATAGAAGAATTATGGGGGGCACGGTTGCACAGTGGTTAGCACTGTTGCTTCACAGCTCCAGGGCCCCAGGTTCGATTCCCGGCTTGGGTCACTGTCTGTGCGGAGTCTGCACGTTCTCCCCGTGTCTGCATGGGTTTCCTCCGGGTGCTCCGGTTTCCTCCCACAAGTCCCGAAAGACGCGCTGTTAGGTGAATTGGACATTCTGAATTCTCCCTCTGTGTACCCGAACAGGCGCCGGAGTGTGGCGACTAGGGGCTTTTCACAGTAACTTCATTGCAGTGTTAATGTGTGCCTGCTTGTGACACTAATGGATTATTATTATGTCGGAAATACTCGGGCAGCCAGACAGCATCTGCAGAGTGAAACAGGGTTTCAGGCCAGTCTGCTGGGAGGCTAATGATCTGAAAAATTCACTTTGTTTCCAACATTTTGTGTTTCCTTTCTAATAATATGCCTTGTTTACAGCCATGACAACATTTGCTTATGCCACATACACGGATTGGAATTTACGTTGTCAAGTTATACGAGACAAACAGGAAGGATTCTGTTCTTCCGGCAGTGCTTTTAATGTCTTCCACCACCGTGTGTGATAACAAAGTTCATGGACCTTTATTGTAGCACAAGGAACACATGAAAGAACGTAATGCATGGCGACATGAGGCACCTCATTCGTTACACAAATTACTTAACACTAAAACTAACTTGCCTTTCAGGAGTTTGTTCCAAAAACACAGGTGGAAGGCCCTTCTAGATGGCCCTCTTATGGACTGAACTGATCTCTCGACACATCTTCTCAACTGTTGTCGCTCTATTTCATATGCTTCACCCGGTGTCTAAGTCTTTACATTGTGTATTCATCGCGTGTCCTATGTTTTTCGTGTATGGAGCGATCTGTCTGGACTGTACACAGAATAATACTTTTCACTGTACCTCGGTACGCCTGACAATAAATCCAAATCCAAGGGCTGTGCATCATCATTTAATCATAGAATTTACAGAGCAGAAGGAGGCCATTCAGCCCATCAAGTCTTCACCGACTCTTGGAAAGAGCACCCTACTTAAGCCCACGCCTCCACCCCATCCCTATAACCCAGTAACCCCATCTAACCTTTTTGGACACTAAGGGACAATTTATCACGGCCAATCCACCTAACCTGCACATCTTTGGACTGTGGGAGGAAACCGGAGGAAACCCACGCAGACACGGAGAGAACATGCAGACTCCACACAAATAGTGGCCAAAGTTGGGAATCGAACCTGGGACCAGGGGACCCTGAAGCTGTGAAGCAATTGTGTTAACCACTGAGCTCCCGTGCTGCCCATACAAGACTAGGTCACCTTCGGGGTTAGGGGGGAGGCTGCATCAACATATTCCAGTTCAGTTAGTGGTAGTTAGGGGCAGGAAAAATCTCAGATCTCAATAAAAGATATCCTCCCAGGGGGCGGCACGTGGCACAGTGGTTAGCACTGCTGGCTACGGCGCGAAGGACCCAGGTTTGATCCCGGCTTTGGGTCACTGTCCGTGTGGAGTTCGCACATTTTCCCAGTGTCTGTGTGGATTTCGCCCCCACAACCCAAAGATGTGCAGGCTAGGTGGATTGGCTATGCTAAATTGCCCCTTAATTGGAAAAAAAAAATAATTGGGTCCTCTAAATTTATGGAAAAAAAAGGTATCCTCCTAGCCTTTGTGGAAGGACAGAACTTTTGCTGCTGATCTAGTGTGGCTTCTCGAGCAGGATCAAAGCAGTCCCACCATGCTCACCCTGGTCAGGTTATGCAAACAACACACAAGATGCAAAGAGACCAAACTCATACCAGTAGGAACAAGGGCAGCTTCAACATGCACTGAACTAGTATGGATCGATGCCTAACAGCGTGCAGGACATATTCTGGGGGAATGGATCCTGAAGATCAGTTTGAAATTCCCAAAGTATAATAATGCATTCATCACATGTTGCCTTTCATCTGCACAGCAGTGCTCCACCATTAGGCCAACTGATGATTGATTAGTGTCTCCATAGACGAAGGGGATAGGGGACGTCAGACAGCCGCTCCACACTGTCAGAATCCAAAGTACCTTTTGAAAAGACAAAGCAACAACTAGTCGCTGCAGGGTTAAAGCCAGTCGTTTGATGCTTAAAACCACATCAGTAAGGACAGAGCCAAAGTGGTTCAAGGTGATCAGGAAAGGAGAATTTCAAACCATAGGATGTCCAAAGTGCCTAGACACGCAGCTCATTAACGATCATTACAATGTTGTACTATCCTGCATCCAAACCTGGGGCCAATAAATACATAGGCAGATCCAAGTCTATAAAAGGGTCACACCGTGTCCCAAACCTCGTGTGCAAGCAGGTATGCCGCTCATACCAACTTTGTAAAGAATAACCTTGCTACGCAAAATTCACACTACACACATCGACAGCTTTTCACGCTCCTGTGGGATAATTGTAAGCATTTCAAAGACATAAGAGCAAAAGGAATGGGACTGATTGGATTGCCCCACAGAGAACCGACACGGACTTAATAATAATCTTTATTGTCACAAGTAGGCTTATATTAACACTGCAATGAAGTTACTGTGAAAAGTCCCGAGTCGCCACATTCCGGCGCCTGTTCGGGTACACAGAGGGAGAATTCAGAATGCCCAATTCACCGAACAGCACGTCTTTTGGGACTTGTGGGAGGAAACCGGAGCACCCGGAGGAAACCCACGCAGACACGGGGAGAATGTGCAGACTCCGCACAGACAGCGACCCTAGCTGGGAATCGAATCTGGGACCCTGGCGCTGTGAAGCAACAATGCTAACCACTGTGCTACCGTGCTGCCACTTGATGTACTCAATGGCCTCTTTCTGTGCCATAATGACTCTAGGAAGGAGTTGATTAATAATGGAACTTCCCCTAAGGCTCCCCTGTAGGTGTGAACATTCACCTTCACACTCCAGACAGGTCCGGCTGGTAGAAATTCCCTGAAATTGTTTGTTGCAATCTGCGCACGCCCACAAACGTATTTTAGATTCCAGTTCAGATGCCTAATTGGCACACATTATTTGTACTGCTACGTAGTTGGATAAACAGAAACAAACCTGAATCAGTCACGCAATACAGGTCAGAAATTCTTTTGCCTTTTGAAAAACCAGTTTGGAGTTTGAAGAGCTGTAATTTATAATGGGCGGCTGTCAGCTTACAAATGCTGAGCAGCGACCAAGACTTGATTGATGAACAACACTCAGTTAACCCTGCTAAAGCAAAGCAACTGGTAGAACGTTTCCACAGCACTTCCACGAATTCGCAATATAATGAAACGAATGATTCAATGTTGACATTACATCTCACCGGCATTCAAAGACAAAGTTCGTATGTTACACAATTCCAGGCGTGAGGGCAGGTCTGTGCACATCTGACAAAAGGGGCGAGTTACTATTGAAATGCAGGCAGAGTCCGAACCGGGAGACGTTGGACATTCTAGCATCTTAAATGTCCAACAAAGTTTTGTTGACATAGTTAACACATTACAGGGGTTTCCAATGTCACTGCCAGGCAGAGCTCAGCCTCTGGAGTCAGAAGGTTGTGCGCGGGCTCATGTTCCACTGACTTGAGCATACAAATCTAGTCTGACACGGACGGTGTGCCGCACTGTTAGAGATGCCGTACTTTGGATGAGACCCAGACCCTGTCGATAGTTTCGGGTGGATGAAACCTCGGGTGGATGCAACAAAATCCCCAATACTGTTCAAGAGTGTGGGAGTTCTCCCCATTGTTTTGGTCAATATTTAGAAGACCATAAGACATCGGAGCGGAAGTAAGGCCATTCGGCCCATCGAGTCCACTCCACCATTCAATCATGGCTGATTTCAACTCCATTTACCCGCTCTCTCTCCATAGCCCTGAATTCCTCGAGAAATCAAGAATTTATCAACTTCTGTCTTAAAGACACTCAACGTCCCGGCCTCCACCGCCCTCTGTGGCAATGAATTCCACAGACCCACCACTCTCTGGCTGAAGAAATTTCTCATCTCTGTTCTAAAGTGACTCCCTTTTATTCTAAGGCTGTGCCCCCGGGTCCTGGTCTCCCCTGCTAATGGAAACAACTTCCCTACGTCCACCCTATCTAAGCCGTTCATTATCTTGTAAGTTTCTATTAGATCTCCCCTCAACCTCCGAAACTCCAATGAATATAATCCCAGGATCCTCAGACGTTCATCGTATGTTAGGCCTACCATTCCTGGGATCATCCGTGTGAATCCCCGCTGGACCCACTCCAGTGCCAGTATGTCCTTCCTGAGGTGCGGGGCCCAAAATTGCTCACAGATTTCTAAATGGGGCCTAACTAGTGCTTTATAAAGCTTCAGAAGTACATCCCTGCTTTTAAATTCCAAGCCTCTCGAGATAAATGACAACATTGCATTTGCTTTCTTAATTACGGACTCAACCTGCAAGTTTACCTTTAGAGAATCCTGGACTAGGACTCCCAAGTCCCTTTGCACTTCAGCATTATGAATTTTGTCACTGTTTAGAAAATAGTCCATGCCTCTATTCTTTTTCCCCAAAGTGCAAGACTTCGTACTTGCCCACGTTGAATTTCATCAGCCATTTCTTGGACCACTCTCCTAAACTGTCTAAATCTTTCTGCAGCCTCCCCACCTCCTCAATACTATGTGCCCCTCCACCTATCTTTGTATCATCGGCAAACTTAGCCAGAAGGCCCCCAGTCCCGTCATCTAGATCGTTAATATATAAAGAGAACAGCTGTGGCCCCAACACTGAACCCTGCGGGACACCACTCGTCACCGGTTGCCATTCCGAAAAAGAACCTTTTATCCCAACTCTCTGCCTTCTGCCTGACAGCCAGTCGTCAATCCATGTTAGTACCTTGCCTCGAATACCATGGGCCCTTATTTTACTCAGCAGTCTCCCGTGAGGCACCTTATCAAAGGCCTTTTGGAAGTCAAGATAGATAACATCCATTGGCTCTCCTTGGTCTAGCCTATTTGTTATCTCTTCAAAGAACTCTAACAGGTTTGTCAGGCACGACCTCCCCTTACTAAATCCATGCTGTCTTGTCCTAATCCGACCCTGCACTTCCAAGAATTTAGAAATCGCATCCTTAACAATGGATTCTAGAATCTTGCCAACAACCGAGGTTAGGCTAATTGGCCTATAATTTCCCATCTTTTACCTTGTTCCCTTCTTGAACAGGGGGGTTACAACAACGATTTTCCAATCCTCTGGGACTTTCCCTGACTCCAGTGACTTTTGAAAGATCATAACTAACGCCTCCGCTATTTCTTCAGCTATCTCCTTTAGAACTCTAGGATGTAGCCCATTTGGGCCCGGAGATTTATCAATTTTTAGACCTCTTAGTTTCTCTCGCACTTTCTCCTTTGTGATGGCTACCATATTCAACTCTGCCCCCTGACTCTCTGGAATTGTTGGGATATTACTCATGTCTTCTACTGTGAAGACTGACACAAAGTACTTATTTAGTTCCTCAGCTATTTCCTTGTCTCCCATCACTAGATTACCAGCGTCATTTTGGAGCGGCCCAATGTCTACTTTTGCCTCCCATTTGTTTTTAATGTATTTAAAGAAACTTTTACTATCATTCCTAATGTTACTGGCTAGCCTACCTTCATATTTGATCCTCTCTTTCCTTATTTCTCTCTTTGTTATCCTCTTTGTTTGTTTTTGTAGCCTTCCCAATCTTCTGACTTCCCACTACTCTTTACCACATTATAGGCTTTCTCTTTTGCTTTGATACATTCCCCGACTTCCTTGGTCAGCCATGGCTGCCTAATCCCCCCTCTGATAACCTTTCTTTTCTTTGGGATGAACCTCTGCACTGTATCCTCAGTTACTCCCAGAAACTCCTGCCATTGCTGTTCTACTGTCATTCCCACTCGGCTCTGCTCCCAGTCGATTTTCGTCAGTTCCTCCCTCATGCCCCTGTAGTTACCTTTATTTAACTGTAACACCTTTACATCTGATTCTACTTTCTTTCTTTCAAATTGCAGACTGAATTCTACCATATTATGATCACTGCCTTCTAAGTGTTCCCTTACTTTAAGATCTTTTATCAAGTCTGGCTCATTACATAACACTAAGTCCAGAATGGCCTGTTCCCTCGTGGGCTCCATCACAAGCTGTTCCAAAAAGCCCTCCTGTAAACATTCAATGAATTCCCTTTCCTTGGGTCCACTGGCAACATTATTTACCCAGTCCACCTGCATATTGAAGTCCCCCATGATCACTGTGACCTTGCCTTTCTGACATGCCCTTTCTATTTCGTGGTGCATTTTGTGCCCCTGGTCCTGACCACTGTTAGGAGGCCTGGACATAACTCCCATTATGGTTTTTTTGCCTTTGTGGTTCCTCAACTCTACCCACACAGACTCCACATCATCTGACCCTATGTCATTTAGTGCTATTGATTTAATTTCATTCCTAATTAACAAGGCAACCCCGCCCCCTCTGCACACCTCCCTGTCTTTTCGATAGGTTGTGAATCCCTGGATGTTTAAATGCCAGTCCTGAACCATCTCTTAATATCACAATAAACCCCCAGATAATCTGGTCATTATCTCATTACTGTCAGTGGGATCTTACTGCACACATCCCCTGTCGGATATCAGTGACTGGACTTCAAATGTATTTCATTGGCTGTAAAACACCGAATTGTGATTGCCTAAGACAGTGTGGAAATATGTGTCGTCTTCTGTAACAGGAGCTGACAAATGATGGAATCTTACTGGGGTTTTTCAATAGGGGGCTAAGATGGGGAACTCTCCAGGGAACTTTGAGCTTGTGCCCTGTTACACAGTACCGGTGTAGAAGTAGTAATAATAATAATAATAAGAAGAAGAACAACAATTTATTGTCACAAGTAGGCTTCAATGAAGTTACTGTGAAAAGCCCCTAGTCGCCACATTCCGGCGCCTGTTCGGGGAGGCCGGTACGGGAATTGAAGCCGTGCTGCTGGCCTTGTTCTATATTACAAGCCAGCTGTTTAGCCCACTGTGCTAAACTAGCCAGATTTTCTTTTTAAATATGGGCTTTTCCATTTCCAAAATCAGAACCGGCGGTAACACCAAAGATACCGTAAATGAAAATGAAAATCGCTTATTGTCACAAATAGGCTTCAAATGAAGTTACTGTGCCCCTCGTCGCCACATTCCGGCGCCTGTTCGGGGAGGCTGTTACGGGAATTGAACCGTGCTGCTGGCCTGCCTTGGTCTGCTTTCAAAGCCAGCGATTTAGCCCTGTGCTAAACAGCCCCTAATCTGATGCTGTGTGGTACCAACGGATAAAGACACCCTTCCCCAGTATAGCCTTTTACTTAACGGAAAACATAAACACATCTTAAAACTAAAAGAATGGTATTGCAAACGTCTCGGTTACTTGATGAGAAAGAGAAACATTTTAAACAATACAATTGAGGTAATGTTATTTGTGTAGAAATCCTACATGTACAGGCGTATCCTCTAGAGGACTGTCTCATTGTAAATAGTCGAAACTCTTGTATCCAGCTCCAGCGATCTGAAGTTTCATTAGAACAATGGCGCACAGTTTCTTCAATCCCTGCTCGTTTCTTCCTGCATGCGAATCCTTACAGTGCAGGAGACCGCCATTCGGCCCATCGAGTCTGCACCGACCCTGGCTCTATCCCTGTAACCCGGTGCATCGATTGCACATCTTTGGGAAACCGGAGCACCCGGAGGAAACCCACGCAGCCACAGGGAGAACGGGTAATCTCCACAGAGTCACCCAGAGCCAAAACTGAACCCGGGTCCCTGGTGCTGTGAGACAGCAGTGCTAGCCACTGTGCCGCCCATTTAATGTTAGAGTCAAAATTGTACTGGCTATTTTAATTTCTATGCACACATCTAGGCACAAGTGCTCAAACTTAAAAGGTCAATGCCATTTGCAGGAATGTGCGACTTGGGAGCTTTGCTTGGTTTATGACGATGGGAACAGTATGGCAGGAAAACCATGAACCAAGCTTCAAGTTACAGTAGCACATCCCCTGTACACATTAAACTCAGTGGCTGACCACTATGCCTGTCAACAGCTTTAAAACCGGTTCAGCAGACAAATGCATGCACACAGCCAATTTAAGTTGGTGTGGACGATACAAATTCCGACCAGCAGTTAGAAATCTGTTAACGTACTTTGAGACACGGACAGCTTGCGGTTACCACCTCACAAGTTTGGATATAATTTCAGCTGCACTATCATATACCCGGTTTAGAGTACATTAGGTGAAAGGGAGATTGCCTGGCACTGCACCAAATGTTACCCTAGCAGCCATGGACTTCACACACTGAACTCCACTTCTGTAATGATTCAAAGTCTGCCAAATTCGAACAATGTCACATCCCCTGGAGCATAATACAGCCTACAAATTCTAATTTCTTTTGTTGAATTTCAACAGTGGTTTCTATTATTTTTTTGGAAAGAGGGAAATTTAACTATTTACACCCACGGTATCAGCATTTGGACATTCTCACGGATGTTCATCAGATAGATTGACCAGATTCCTGCGTTTGCCTTCAGGTTATGAACTGGAGGCGCCTATCAATCGACGTCTATTATTCATTCGCTGTTGCCTGATGGGATGTCCGTTTCCATGGCTGAGGTGTGGACAGGATCAAACATCATCATAATTCTCCGCTCTAGTCTCGCCACAGATGGAGGAAGCAATTAACTGCTGCTGTGTTGTTACTCATTCTGTTCATGATGTTACGATCCCAGGTGGTGTTATAATGGAACGGGAAGGTCCCAGAGTGGCTCGAGGACCGGAACTTTCACTTTTCTTGATTAATAAGGGGATCAGGGGTTATGGGGAGAAGGCAGGAGAACGGGGATGAAAAAAATATCAGCCATGATTGAACAGCGGAGTAGACTCGATGGGCCGAGTGGCCTAATTCTGCTTCTATGTCTTGTGGTCTTCAAAAATAAAACAAGGGCGGCACAGTGGTTAGCACTACCGCCTCACGGCCCAGGTTCAATCCCGGCTCTGGGTCACTGACTGTGTGGAGTTTGCACATTCTCCCCGTGTCTGCGTGGGTTTCGCCCCCACAACCCAAAGATGTGCAGGCTAGGTGGATTGGCCATGCTAAATTGCCCCTCAATTGGAAAAAATGAATTGGGTAATCTAAATTAAAAAAAATAAAATAAAAAATAAAACACACTTAGAGAGTCACAGGACCGCTAATTAGCTTTAACAAGAAAAAACACATTAAACATGAAAAAATTATAATACACTATTCCTTTCCTCCCCACTTAGTTTAACAATTACAGATTTTAAGATTAACAGATTATAAAGTACATCTCAAGCTACAATGGTTCTATTCACACAAAATGTCCCTTTTCAGCAGACAGGATTGCGGTAAAACATGCTCCTCTCTGAACCCAAGAGAATATCTGTGGATTTCTCCTCAACATTCCCCCCAGATGATTCTTATACTGTGTGCCCCCCCACCTCGTCACACTGAATTCCGGCTTCCACAGGAGGGATTTCAAATTTCGCTTTCAAACGTCACACTTTCAAATCTTCTTTTAAATGATTATTTTTCTTTGCTGCTTCCAATTTTACACCTCTCCCTTCAGCTTTCCTTTGCCTTAAAGATTCTCTCACAAACTCCGAGGTCCAGCCACCGATTTCCGCAATTAATTTGAACAATGTTTCCCAAACTGTAGTAATTTCTCACAGCACAACAGCAGATCCAATGCCTTTACTGAATAGTAATCTGTCATGGTTCCCAGTTTCCTTTGTTCCCTGAGCTCCAGACTTCTTGGAAAAATCTCTTCATTTCTCTACTTTCCTCAACTAGCTGGCCGTCAGGTTTCCAGCATCTGTTTTCTTAACCATTACTCCATGGTATGGTTTTTCTTCTAGCAAGGCTGAGACGTTCCTTCTTTAGCCTTCAAAAATCAACTGCTTTAGTAGAGCTGGAAGAGCTGGCTTCTCTCTCACGACCCATCTCCAACTGCAATCAAATTAGCTGAACTAAAACTTAAAAATTTCTCTATCATACAAGGCCCCAGTTGCTAAGTAATCACGCTGTAGCCCTCTCCAAGTACAAGGGAAATAGCTGAATTTGAAACCCACTCCTACACATGTAGAAACACTTTGTCCAGCAGGAATCTAACTATAGGTATTACCCCTTCCAGGCACAGAAGTAACAAATTAAAGCACTCAAAACTATATATTATTTCTAATGTTTAAAATTACATGTACCACTTGGATGGTACGGTGGCATAGTAGATAGCACTGCTGCCTCACAGGGCCAGGGACCCGGGTTCAAATCTGACCTTGCGTGACTGTCTGTGTGGAGTCTGCACCTTGTCCCCGTGTCTGCGCGGGTTTCCTCCGGGTGCTCCAGGTTCCCTCCCACAGTCCAATGATGTGCAGGTTAGGTGGATTGGCCATGATAAATTGCCACCAGATGTCCCAACGGTTAGGTGGGGTTTATGGGGATGTGGTAGGCGGGTGGGCCTAGGTAGGGTGCTGACTCGATGGGCCGAATGGCCTCCTTCTGCACTGCTGGGGTATCCATCTGTGCCAAATACAAATTCCCCAAAACTACCTTTATTTACCTACCAATGGGAGCTCAACTCTGTACGGAATTTACAATGCAGTGTATTATTTTCCACAAATAAATTAAACCTTAAACTTTGCAGATTTCAGCTTTTTCTCTTCCCCCCCCCCCACCCCCCACCCAGCCTGTCCAGAGGTGGAAATACACAGCCGGTCAGTGAAGCCATCATTAACTTGCTGCGTTTTCCAACTTTTTCCATGACACATGACAAACAGCAAGGACAATATATAAATATGCAGCTTCTGTCCACCCAGACTCTTTTGATTGGTTAGTTAAGGGGCCAGGCCAGTGTTTATTGCCCTTCCCTAATTGCCCTTCAACGGAGTGGCATGCCAGGTAACTTCAGAGGGCATTGAAGAGTTGTCCACATTGCTGTGGGTCTTCCTTAAAGGACATGTAGGGAAGTTGTTTCCATTAGCAGGGGAGACTAGGACCCGGGGGCACAGCCTTAGAATAAAAGGGAGTCACTTTAGAACAGAGATGAGGAGAAATTTCTTCAGCCAGAGAGTGGTGGGTCTGTGGAATTCATTGCCACAGAGGGCGGTGGAGGCCGGGACGTTGAGTGTCTTTAAGACAGAAGTTGATAAATTCTTGATTTCCCGAGGAATTAAGGGCTATGGAGAGAGAGCGGGTAAATGGAGTTGAAATCAGCCATGATTGAATGGTGGAGTGGACTCGATGGGCCGAATGGCCTTACTTCCGCTCCTATGTCTTATGGACATTGTAAACCAGATGGTTTTTTTTAAAAACCGACAATCAACAATATTTTTGTGTTTACCATTATATTTTTATTGAATTCAAATTGCACCAGTTGCTGTGCTGGGTCTCCGGAGCATTGCTCTGGGTCTTGGCATTAGTAGTTCAGTGACGTTAACACTGCGCCACTGTCTCCACAGCAGTGCGAGGGACACTCACTACCCCAAAATAAAAGTTTTAAAATATCAGAATTAACCATCGTTCTGCACCTGTGGAACGACAATTTTGCAAGAAACCTTGTCAAATATAAAGTACTCTGTGACGACGAGAGGGACAGCATTGGATGGTGTGGGGGGGGGGGGGGGGGGGGATTAATAGCATGGGGAGAACAGGCGGTGAAATGCATTGGAGGACTGGAGTATGGGGAGGGAAATGCAAAGAGTTTAGAATGAAATGAAATGAAATGAAAATCGCTTATTGTCACAAGTAGGCTTCAATGAAGTTACTGTGAAAAGCCCCTAGTCGCCACATTCCGGCGCCTGTTCGGGGAGGCTGGTGCGGGAATTGAACCGTGCTGTTGGCCTGCCTTGGTCGTCTTTAAAAGCCAGCAATTTAGCCCAGTGCTAAACCAGCCCCAGAAGAGTGAGAGACGACTTGATCGAAACCTTTAAGATCCTGAGGGGGCATTGAGAGGCTGGATGCGGAGAGGTTCGCTCTTGTCGGAGAGTCTAGAGTGAAAGGGTCACTGTTTAAAATTAAAGGGGCTGCCCATTTTAGATGGAGATAAGGACTTTTTCTCTCAGACGGTCGCTGGAACTCAGAGGGAAGTCTCTGGAACCCTCTTCCTCAAAAGGCAGGGGAGTGGGCCTAGGTCGGGTGCTGACTCGATGGGCTGAATGGCCTCCTTCTGCACTGTTGTGATTCTGTTGGGTGGAAGCAGAGTCTTTGAATATTTTTAAGTCTCAGCTGGGTAGATTCTTGATTAATAAATGGGGGGCCCGTGATTGAGCATGGCCTCCCCATTCTCTTGATGATACTGCTGGGGTATGAGGGTATCCAGAGGGAGGGCCTAGGCTCCCACATCACCAGAGGCTCTCTGATCATTTAAAGGACACGGTGAGCAGTCAGCAGTGAGAGCAGCCAGGAGCCTGTAAGTAGCACCAGAGGGGTGCGGTTCGATCCCTCGCTACAGCAAAGGGGGTCTGAGCGATGCCATTGTGGTCCCGAGGGGGGACACCCCGAGCACACGATTTGGCACCTAGTCTTTCCCCGCTACTCCCCCGGCCCAAAAGGCCACTCCCCAGCAAACCCGACAATTTGAGTTTTTTTTTTTTTTAAATCCTCTTGCTTCCCCTCCACAGCCATGACGCCCAGTCCCCACATGCAAATATTTGTAAATTCCCGCCCGCGACTTCCGCCTACAAGGGGTAGAGCAAATGGCCACGCGACTCATGGAAATTTGAATCCATGCAAATGTCGGTTTTGCATGGGCCTGTCGGTGCAGGGTGCAAACTAGCTGAAGCAACCAGCGGGGGACTATGGCGCCGGGCACATTTTCACTTGCATTCTATTCAGTGTTGCTTCACAGCACCAGGGTCCCAGGTTCGATTCCCGGCTTGGGTCACTGTCTGTGCGGAGTCTGCACGTTCTCCCCGTGTCTGCGTGGGTTTCCTCCGGGTTCTCCTGTTTCCTCCCACAAGACCCGAAAGACTTGCTGTTGGGTCATTTGGACATTCTGAATTCCCCCTCAGTGTACCCGAACAGGCACCGGAATATGGCGACTAGGGGCTTTTCACAGTAACTTCCTTGCAGTGTTAATGTAAGCCTGCTTGCGAGTATAAAGATTATAATTCTTGTTGCCGTTGACGGGAAGTCGAGATTTCAGCCCTATATTTTTGCCATCTACACTCTGTACTGAAGCTTTGCTCTGGTATGAATTATACGTGATTATGGAAGAAAAATTGTAAACGTTGGAATTGGAAATAAAAATCAAAGACATTCTGCCACAGGCAGCAAAGTTAGGTGCGAATTCCCATGTAGATCTTTCACCAGACTTTACAAAGGCTCTACACCTCTACACATCAATACTGGCAGACCCGCCAGTCAAATGCCTTCTGCTGTTATTACAAAATAAATCAAGATAGAGGGCAAGGTTGGAAATGAAAAATGACAACGTACCAAATGATATTGATATGATCTGCAATAACTTGATCTAAAATCTTTTATATACACAAGCGGGTGTGGATTTATGGCATCGACAGAATGATGAAAACTTTTCATTAACTGCCTCGCTCCTGTCATATACCAGGTCCCGATATTCCTATTTTCAAATGAAGTGACAAATGACAATAGAAGAGAGGGGAAGCAGAGCTTAGCGTGATTAGAAAGGGCATTTTACAGTTTCATTGGTGCGCAGTCCTGCGAGTCTGGACTGTACAATGCATCCATGAATCAGTTTAAAATAGAGATTCTCAATTTTCTCCTAAATCTGCACGGTGGAAAGTTGGGACATTTTAAAATCAGAAAATGCTGGAAATTCACAGCACCTGCGAGACAAAACAAAAAAGGGTCCACCTCTCATCTTGGCGAGTTCTGCCCTTGAAATGCGAACCGGTCTTTTCCCTTCAGTGGCTCATCGAGAGGGCGCGCATATCCAGCAGCCTCTGATCGTGCTGACGTGGACAAAAGCACCCCTGCTGTTTGCATGTTGCATGGTTACTTTAGGTAAAAGTAAATTACGTACAAATGTCACGACATAATCAGCAGCAGATTCCGACACTGACCACACTCTTTCTCCCACCCACCCCCAAAATCCGAGTCCATCAAAAAGGCGGCTCACCACCAACTTCAAGAGCATTTAGTAACGGGCAACAAATGCTGGGCCATACCTGCAACGGCAACGTGCCATGAACACATTTTTTTTGTAAAAAGCAACCATCCTTTGCAAGGCTGGACAAGCAAAAGGAATAGCGGTAAAATAATAATAGACTGAATATCCAGGGTACATATAACCAGAATGAAATTTTGGGCTTGGGATATTGAATTATTGAACTTTTGTCATGTGAGAGTACCCTTTAAGAAATGGGTGTTTAAGAAATGTACCTTTGAGAAATGGAGCCGCTCATGTTACTGGAGTGATGTCAGAGTGTGGGTGGAGCAGAGCTCCACTTCTGCTTTTTAGTTTCAGTTTGAGAGGAGCTTGGGTGTGTCTGGGTTTTTCAGGGAGCTGCACCTGGAGTCTGCCATCCAAAGACTATCTTAATCATTTGGTGAATTCAGAAGAATTATAAATGATTTCAGTATTGAATGTAAACCCTAATGTGCTCCTGTTTAGAGGTTTGTTAAGTTTTTGGATGTTAAAAGAACAGCTTACAGATTACTTAGTGTTGTATTCTTTGGGGGATGTATTGGAATTACTGGTTGCTAAGATATTCACTGTTTGTTTTAAAAAAGGTTAACTTGAGTTCATAGAATAAACATTGTTTTGTTTTAAAAACCACTGGTCCATTTTCTGCTGTCCCACACCTGTAGAGTGGGCCGTGTGCTCCCCATACCACAATCTATTAAAGGTTGTGGGTCAGGTGAACTCCATGATACACTTTGGGATTCGCTAAACCCTGGCCCATAACACTTTACAGCATGGGAGGCCACCTATGTTTGTGCCAACTGAGAAAGAGCTAGCCATCAGAATCCCACTTCCCAGCTCTTGGTCCATAGATTACAGTGCTTCAAATACGTAATCCATATTTAAATTATAAGGGTTTGCGTCGCTCATCATTTCAAGTAGCAGGTGCAGAACCCCACCACCCAGAGTGAAAACACTTCTCCTCAACTCCCCTCTAACCCTTCTACCAATTACTTTAAATCTTTGCCCTCCCCAGATTATGGACCTCTCTGCGAAAGAAACAGGTCCTTCCTATCCACCCAAGGCTCCTCAGTTTTATACATCTCAATAAGATCTCCCCTCAGCTGCCTCTCCTCCAGAGGGAACAATCCCGAGTCCAGGCACTACTTCCGCATGGGTAAAATTCTCCATTCCTCTTCAGCCTTCTGGGGTGACCAGGATTGAACGCAGTACTCTAGCTTTGGCCTAATTAGTGTTTTATACATTACTCGCATAACCTCCCTGCTCTTATACTCTGCCTTGGCTAATAAAACTATTAATTAAATATAAACCACCACCATGCAAGCCAGGGTGCAGGCTTGTACAACATTTTTATTTCTGAAGGAAAATATTAGAAACCAGGATCGTGCACAGGATGAGTATTATAGGAGATGGACACCACCTGTGGTCTCCATTCCAATGTCTCCTGTATCACAGTACGAGATAGAATAAAAGTGAGCTGCATCACTCCTACCGGTCATTAATAGCCTTTTGCCGACTGGACAGAATGCCTCCTGATGCTGGCGAAGAGAAGCTTCCGGAAGGGTTACGAAATGGTGGAACTCTTTCAACCACAGCACTCGATGTTGTATTGTACAAGGTCTCTGGGTAACTAACCGGTCTGGAAGAGAAATGGAATATTTGACAAACTCCAATTTGACCAAGACCGACTTTAAAAAAAAAAGAAGTATTTTATTACAAACGTTTATCAAAACAGGTTACAGAGCTCATAGATACACCACCCCGCCCCGGCGACGAACAGCTCCCCGAACACTGTCACAAACATCCCCCACCTTTTCTCAAAACCCTCTGCTGAGCCCCTTAGCTCATACTTTATCCTTTCCACCTGCAAGAAGTCGTGCAGGTCACCCAACCATGCCGCTACCCCCGGTGGCGATGCCGACCGCCACTCCAGTAAAATTCGCCACCGTGCAATCAGAGAGGTGAAGGCCACGACATCGGCCTTCCTCCTCTCCATGAGCTCCGGCTTCTCTGACACCCCAAATATCGCCACCAAAGGATCCGGGTCCACCTCCTCCTCCACTATCCTGGCTCAGACCGCAAACACTCCCGCCCAGAATCTTCCCAATTTTTCACAACCCCAAAACATGTGCGCGTGATTCGCTGGCCCCTGCCCACACCTCTCACACTCATCTGCTCCCCCTTGGAAGAACCCACTAATTCTCGCCCGAGTCATGTGTACCCTGTGCACCACCTTCAACTGTATCAGGCTCATCCTTGCTCACAAGCAAGTTTACCCTACGCAATGCATCACTCCATAAGGTGCTGCATACTTAATGACAACATATTCACATCCCTATGATAGAATTTATACCTCCCACGTGGCAATACTGATGAACACGTTGTATTGGGAGTCCATAATGTTTCACCAACTGCAACTTAGACAACTACAGCAAGATATAAACAACAGCAGTGTTGAATGGTGGATCGTCAATAGCATCAGAGCAGGAAATGTATTGGAGCACCATCCAAACTGTGACCTATCACTATACAAGATCTTTGTTCCCCCAATAAGAACGACCATGCATTTACATAGCGGGCATTTTATAACCTCAGGATACGCTGAAGCAATCAATGAAAGGTATATTTTTGGTGTGTTGTCATTATCGTAATGTGGGGAATGTGGCAGCTAGTTGGTGCACAGCAAGATTCCACACATTGCAATATGCGAGTGCCCACAGCGCCGTTTTCTTTTGGGAGTTAACCTTGGGAGACACATTGGCAATGACAGCTGGAGAGTACGTCCTCTGCCTTCCTTCAAATAGGCATCTTCTACGCCCATTCAAGGGGGCAGTTGGAGCTGTGTGCAAAATACCCCTGTGATGAACGGTTACTGCCTTATCATCATGTAAGGTGATGTCCCCTTTAAGACCGGGCTTGGAACCCTGGGGACTCCGCCTCTGGCTCCGCCAATCTGGGAGCCATACATAAAGGCCTGCCTCATGGTCTGTATAGCAGTCAGCTCTCGTCCATAGCTGTAGTATAGTTATTAGTCTAATAAAGCCTTCTTTACAGTTTAATCTCGAAGCATCATTATTGTGGGTACCTCAATTTATTAGACTAAAATAGATTCAGGATGGACGCAGGTCTAAAACCAGAGAAGCTCAATCTGGAAGCACGAACGCCGGAGGCAAAGGACATTTTTAAATACTGGCTGCGGTGCTTCGAGGCCTACCTGGACTCCGCAGAGATTCCCATCCTAGGGCCACGCAAGCTGCGTCTACTCCACGCCCGGGTGAGTCACAGAATCTCCGCCACGCTCGAAATGGCGACGACTTATGAGGAAGCGATTGAGTTGCTCCGCAAGCGGTTTGTCACACCCGTCAATGAGGTGCACGCCCGGCATCTGCTCTCTACCTGCCGGCAGCGCTCGGGGGGAAAAAAAAAAAAAAAAAAAAAAAAAAAAAAAAAAAAAAAAAAAAAAAAAAAAAAAATCGCTCGACGTGTTTGTTGAGAAACTCACCGCGCTTGCCAGGGACTGTGACCATCAGGATGTGACAGGGGAAGTCCATATGAACCTGCACATCAGGGATGTTTTCGTGTCCGGAATCCGCTCGACCTACATCCGGCAGCGGCTGCTCGAAAACGGGGCAAAAAACCTCCAGGAGACGCTAACGCTCGCCTCCTCGCTGGAGGTGGCCCGACATAACTTGGGTACGTACCCCGCGGACTCTGCCAGCCCCCCCCGGACTTCCTCAGACTCACCCGTATTACAGGCCTGCGCCACGCGGCGACCCACTCACCATGGGGGCACACCTTGCTACTTCGGCGGGCAGGGCCAGCACCCACGCCCACGCTGCCCAGCCCGCTCCGCGATCTGCAGCGATTGCGGGAACGGCACTTTGCGAGGGTCTGCCTGGCCAGACCCAGGGGCCAGAAAAACAAAGAACAGCCGGCCCGAAAATCAGGCTCTCAGGCCCGCAGGCCTCGCAATGCTGCTGCGCACCGACCCGACACGCCCTCTTCTGACGCGTCATCAGCCTCGTGCGAATCATGGGAGCGGCCATCTGGTCGGCGGCCATCTTCTCGACCCGACACGTGCGACCGACGGCAGCGGCCATTTTACGAGTCCGACTCGGCTGACGACTCCGACTACCCGCGACTGGGTGCGATCACCCTCGATCAAACTCGGCCAAAACACCTGCAGAACTCCATGATGCAGATCCAGGTCAACGGACACGACACTGCATGCCTCTTCGACTCCAGGAGCACGGAGAGCTTTATCCACCCTGAAACGGTAAGGCGCTGCTCCCTACGCACCCATCCCGCATCCCAAACCATAGCCCTCGCATCTGGGTCCCACTCGGTACAAATCACGGGGTACTGTATTGCGGATCTCTCGATCCAGAGTGCCAAATACACCCGTTTCAAATTTTATATCCTCCCTCACCTCTGTGCCCCCCTGCTGCTCGGACTGCAGCCACCGAACCCTGACACTGAAATTCGGCGGACCCTTGCCCCCCCTCACGGTGTGCTGCCTTGCGACACTGAAAGTCGCACCCCCCTCGCTATTCGCTAACCTCACTCCCGACTGTAACCCCGTTGCCACCACGAGCCGGCGCTACAGTGCCCAAGATATGGCTTTTATCAAGTCAGAGGTCTAGCGTTTACTGGGAGAGGGGGTCATCGAGGCTAGCAACAGCCCTTGGAGAGCGCAAGTGGTGGTAGTCCGGTCCGGGGAGAAGAAACGGATGGTCGTGGATTATAGCCAGACCATAAACCGATTCACGCAGCTTGATGCGTACCCCCTTCCTCGCATCGCGGAAATGGTAAATCGGATCGCCCAATACCGAGTCTTTTCCACGGTCGACCTCAAATCTGCCTACCACCAGCTCCCCATCCGACCAAAAGACCGCCCTATACTGCCTTTGAAGCAGCCGGCCGGCTCTTCCACTTCCTCAGGGTCCCCTTTGGTGTCACAAATGGGGTCTCCGTCTTTCAAAGGGCGATGGATCAAATGGTGGACCAGTACGGTTTGCGGGCTACATACCCGTACTTGGACAATGTCACCATCTGCGGCCATGATCAGCAGGACCATGAAGCTAACCTCAAAAAGTTCCTCCAGACCGCCCGAGCCCTTAACCTGACCTATAACGAGGGCAAATGCGTTTTCCACACCACCCGGCTGGCCATCCTCGGCTATGTCGTGGAAGACGGGGTCCTAGGTCCCGACCCCGACCGCATGCGCCCCCTTAAGGAACTCCCTCTCCCCCGCAGCCTCAAGGCCCTCAAACGGTGCTTGGGGCTTTTCTCCTATTACGCCCAGTGGGTCCCCAAGTATGCGGACAAAGCCCGCCCACTCCTAAAGACAACCACTTTTCCCCTCTCGGCTGAGGCTCAATTGGCCTTCAACCGCATCAAGGCCGGCATCATCAAGGCCGCCATGCACGCGGTGGACGAAACCATCCCTTTCCAGGTAGAGAGCGATGCATCAGACATCGCCCTGGCTGCTACCCTCAATCAGGCAGGCAGACCAGTAGCATTCTTCTCCCGAACCCTCACCGCCTCCGAGGTTCGACACTCTGCAGTCGAAAAGGAGGCACAAGCCATTGTGGAGGCTGTGCGGTGCTGGAGACACTACCTCGCCGGTAGGAGGTTTACCCTCGTCACCGACCAACGGTCGGTCGCCTATATGTTTGATTTCACGCAACGGGGCAAAATAAAAAACGATAAAATTTTGAGGTGGAGGATCGAACTCTCCACCTACTCGTACGATATCAAGTATCGTCCAGGGGAGCTCAACGAGCCCCCAGATGCCCTGTCACGCGGCACATGCGCCAACACGCAGGAGGACCGCCTGCAAGCCATCCACAATGACCTCTGCCACCCGGGGGTTACCCGGCTCGTCCATTTCATCAAGTCCCGCAACCTACCTTACTCAACCAAGGAGGTCAAGGCCATGGTCAGGGCCTGCCAGTTCTGTGCGGAGTGCAAACCGCACTTCTATCGGCCAGACAAGGTTTGGCTCGTGAAGGCCTCGGGCCCCTTTGAGCGACTGAGCGTGGACTTCAAGGGGCCCCTCCCGTCCACCAACCGTTATGCCTATTTCCTCACCGTGATCGATGAGTTCTCCCGTTTCCCATTCGCCATTCCCTGCACCGACATGACCTCAGCCACGGTGATTAAGGCACTGCACAGCATCTTCACCCTGTTCGGTTTCCCTGCTTATATCCACAGCGACCGGGGTACATCGTTGATGAGCGATGAACTGCGTCAGTATCTGCTCAGCAAAGGCATCGCCTCGGGCAGAACGACCAGTTATAACCCACGGGGAAACGGGCAGGTGGAGAGGGAGAACGCGACCGTGTGGAAGGCTGTCCTTCTGGCCCTGCGGTCGAGAAATCTCCCAACCACCCGCTGGTAGGAGGTCCTACCTGATGCCCTACACTCCATTAGGTCATTCCTCTGCACGGCCACGAATGAGACCCCTCACGACCGATTGTTTCTCTTCCCCAGGAAGTCTACCTCCAGGGTCTCGCTTCCACCTTGGCTGATGGCTCCGGGACCTGTTCTTCACCGGAGGCACGCGAGGAGCCATAAAACGGACCCCCTAGTTGAAAAGGTCTGACTGCTCCACGCCAACCCCAGTTACGCCTACGTGGAGTACTCCGACGGCAGGCAAGATACGGTTTCCCTCCGGGATCTGGCGCCCGCTGGATCCTCCACCACAGACGCCCCTTCCCGCGCCGCTCCCCTGCAGGACCCGTCGCCCCCTACAACACACCCCCTTCCGGCCCTACCACCCGTTGGTGAGCTCCTACCGTGTGCCCCCCCTTGCGCCCCCCTTTACACACCCCGCCGGCGCCGGCTCCGCTACCCCCGGCCCTGCCTAGTTCCTCTGCCCCGACCCGGACCGAAGCTCCGACCGCTGTGCTCCTGGATGTGCCCTCAACCGGGACGTCCGTGCCCGCCGCACCACCGCCCGAATTGAGGAGGTTGAGGAGGACGATCCGGCCACCGAGCCGGATGGACCTATGATGGCACTTCACCCCCGCCGGACTCCTTTTTAAACAGGGGGTGAATGTGATGAACGGTTACTGCCTTATCATCATGTAAGGTGATGTCCCCTTTAAGACCGGGCTTGGAACCCTGGGGACTCCGCCTCTGGCTCCGCCCATCTGGGAGCCATACATAAAGGCCTGCCTCATGGTCTGTATAGCAGTCAGCTCTCATCCATAGCTGTAGCATAGTTATGAGTCTAATAAAGCCTTCTTTACAGTTTAAGCTCTAAGCATCATTATTGAGGGTACCTCAACCCCTATGGCAGTGCAGCATTGCTTCAGTCCTGCACTGTGTGTCTGCCTAGATAATATGTGCCTGAGTCACAAAACGTTGGTTTACAGGTGCAGCAGGTGATTAAGGCGGTGAATGAAGTTCTGTCCTTCATTGCTAGAGGGATGGAGTTTAAGACTAGGGAGGTTATGCTGCAATTGTATAAGGTGTTAATGAGGCCACACCTGGAGTATTGTGTTCAGTTTTGGTCTCCTTATCTGAGAAAGGATGTACTGGCACTGGAGGATGTGCAGAGGAGATTCACTAGGTTAATCCCAGAGTTGAGGGGGTGTGGGTTACGAGGAGAGGTTAAGTAGACTGGGACTGTACTTGTTCGAATTTAGAAGGATGAGGGGGGGGGGGGAGAAAGATCTTCTAGAAACATATAAAATTATGAAGGGAATAGATAGGATAGATGCGGGGAGGTGGTTTCCACTGGTGGGTGAAAGCAGAACTAGGGGGTATAGCCTCAAAATAAGGGGAAATAGATTTAGGACTGAGTTTAGGAGGAACTTCTTCTCCCAAAGGGTTGTGATACTATGGAATTCCTTGCCCAGAGAAGCAGTTGAGGCTCCTTCATTAAATGCTTTCAAGATAAAGATAGATAGTTCTTTGGAGAATAAAGGAATAAAGGGTTATGGTGTTCGAGCAGAAAAGTGGAGCTGAGTCCACAAAGGATCAGCCACGATCTCATTGAATGGCGGAGCAGGCTCGAAGGGCCAGATGGCCTACTCCTGCTCCTAGTTCTTATGCTCTTATCGACTGAAGTCTCTGCAGCAGGTGACAGTGCTGGCCACCGAGCCATGGCTCACACCTGGAGCATTAAGTATGTGCAACAGGGCCGTCCATCCCTCCAGTCTGTGTCAATAACTCGATTATTGTGTGGGTCTTTGCTCCAAGTCCGACATTGCACCTTTGTGCCAAGGTAATTTTATCCATGCAAACACAGAGCAGGTCACCTTCCCAACCACTCTGACAGGGAACACAACGTCCAGTTTTGCAGCTTTTAAGGAATCAATCGAAGGCTGATGCCAGAAACTGAACTGCCATAGCTGGACGATAATTCCGACCCAAATATGTTTTGAAATGAACTGTACAAGGAAACATCGTTCACAACTAAAATCAAGAGAGTTCTCCGGAGGCTCTGATTCAAACCAAGCACAAAAAGAAAATAATTCCTTAGCAAATTTACAAGTTTGACACCCTATTAAACAACTAGGATCTCAATGTGCCAGCTTGCTCGACATGTTTGTGAAAACTTTAGTGGCTGGCCCTGCTCCCATCTCAGGATGGGATGCTCGTCAACGGGTCTTTGTAGGCTTGCTTGCTTTCCTTGTGATTTAGGAAGAGTATATTGTTAAAAGGTTCAAGGATATGGCTCAGTTGTAGTACTCTCACCTCTGTGTCACAAGGTTGTGGGTTCGAATCCCACTCCAGAGCTTAAACAAAACAAATTTAGACCAACACTCCGGGGCAGTTCTGCAGGTGCTCTGCACCGTCAGAGATGCCGACATTTGGAGGACATGTTAAACTGAGCCCCAGCCTGTCCTGTGGTTAGGCGGCATGGTGGCGATTGGTTAGCACTGTTGCTTCAGTGCCAGGGTCCTGGGTTCGATTCCCTGCTGGGTCACTGTCTGTGCGGAGTCTGCACGTTCTCCCCGTGTCTGCGTGGGTTTCCTCCGGGTGCTCCCGTTTCCTCCCACAGTCCCGAAAGACGTGCTTGTTAGGTGAATTGGACATTCTGAATTCTCCCTCTGTGTACCCGAACAGGCGCCGGAGTGTGGCGACTGGGGGCTTTTCACAGTAACTTCATTGCAGTGTTAATGTAAGCCTACTTGTGACAATAATAAAGATTATTACTATTAAAGATCCTCAGACACTATTTTGAAGAACAGCAGAGGAACCCTGGGCAATATGTATCCCTCAATTATCACATAAATAAACTATCTGCAGTTGTGCGAACTTGCCCTGCACAAACTGGCTTCTGCATTTCCCGCATTACAACAATTGCTGCACCAAATTTTTAGTTGGCTGCAAAGTGCTTCGGGATATACGGAGCTTGTGGAAGGACTATAGAAACGTCAGTCTTTCTTAATCTTGGGCAGCACGGTGGCGTAGTGGTTAGCACTGCTGTCTCACGGCAGTGAGGACCCGGGTTCGATCCCGGCCCCAGGTCACTGTCCGTGTGGAGTTTGCACATTCTCCCCGTGTCTGCGTGGGTCTCACACCCACAACCCAAAGATGTGCAGGGTAGGTGAATTGGCCACACTAAAGTGCCCCTTAATTGGGGGGGGGGGAAAAAGAGTATTTTTCAATCTTAAGAAACTCCCAGCGCTGTGGGTCTGGAGTCACATGTAGGCCAGACCAGATAATAGTACAGATACTATTCATCTTCCCGTCACAGCCTCCCCGAACGGGCGCCGGAATGTGGCGACTAGGGGCTTTTCACAGTAACTTCATTTGAAGCCTACTTGTGACAATAAGCGATTTTCATTCATTTCATAAGGACAGCAGATTTCCTTCCCTAAAAGGACATGAGTGAACCAGATGGGTTTTTACGATAATCAGCAATGGCTTCATGGTCATCATTAGACTTTTAATTCCAGATTTTTTTTGTTGAATTCAATCTGCAGTGCCGGGATTTGAACCTGGGACCCCAGGTCTCTGGTTAACTAGTCCAGTGTCAATACCACTTACGCCACCGCCTCCCTCCATCTTTCACCTCCGGGGCGTGATTTAATATGCAGTCCAGTACGAGGTGCTCCTGGGACGAGAGCGCAAAACTGCACCAATTAACACACCAGCTGACAATGTTGCTCACTGGGCAGGAGATGTGAAATATTGCCACTAGTGTGAGGTTGCACTGAATGCTGTAGGAGTAGGGTAAAGGCAGCTTTCCTCTGCACCGAGCTGCTCTATATTTAACTCTCATCTCGATGCTGGAAACGGGAATCATTCCATTCCCGGGCACCAGCACCTTGATGAGCAATGGCAGGAGAATTACGCTGGAGGGGTCGAGTCAAAGTCAGAAGAATCGGAACAAACAACGAATTGGCAGCGAATACAAAAAACACCTAATTTCATGTTGAGAACAGGGTTGTGCTGCCTTACTATCCTTCCTAATTCATTCAATAGGCTGAGGTTTGGCAGGCGTCTCAGGGCTAGAGAATCTGTAGCCGATAAACATTTTATATTGGTACAGTAGTACATAGTATTCATATCACATGAACAGGCCATTTGGCACAAGTGGTCTAGATCACTGTTTTTGCTCTGCACAAGTTTCTTTTCACCCTACTTGATCCTTAATGTCTCTGTACTATTCATCTTAAACCATTCAATATGGCAACACGTTCGCCATTCTAACCACCCGCTAAGTGAAGGCGTTTCTCCTCAATTCCCTGTTGGGTTTTTTTGTGCTGTTGTTATATTTATCGTCTTTGAGTGGTGGACTCTCCCACAAGGGGAAACATTTTCTCCACGTCTATCTTATCAAACCCCCTTCACCATGTTAATAATTTCCTCAGCCGTCTCTTTTCCACAGAACGTTGGATGAAAGAACTTGCCGTTTGCTGTTCTTGGCTTGTGAATCACTGTACACAACTGGGACTCCCTGTTGTTTGGAGGTCTGGTTCCAGTTTGACCCTGGATTGTGTACGGACCCTGCCCATCGCTGCGACTGGGAGGCACTGTGCATTGTGGGACTGCTCCACTGCAGAGTGTTGGTTCTGTACGGTGGCCTCAATCCGCGCGGCGTACAGTCACCCTCAGCTTTCGTATCCATGGTGTGCATTTCGTACAATTCAGAGCAACCCCTGGAGCAAACAGAGGCAACGTATTTGTGTCAGCATTAGGCAATGATTTCAGGAATTGTTCAACTGGCATTTTATAACGGCAAGTATCAGGTTAGGAGCAAATCTCAGGATTGTTGCTGCTTATAATACTGTAGCGACGTAGCTTCCCAGCAGCTCACAGAGGAAAGAACATTTTGCATCACTAGCTCTATTGAACAGCATGTTCCTCAGATGATTCTGGGACACTCTAGTGCACGAGCAATTCGATAACCTATATTCCAGTTCAATGTTTGTGGCTTTACCATTCACATGACAGTCTTGCCATGATGTCTTTGCTTGGCTTCAGAGAAGACACTTTTTGTTGCTAACACCTTTCTGCGTGGTCACAGGTTAAACCCCCCAGTCCATGCTGTACTCAGCTGAGGCTGGAAGGGTGTTACAACTGGGTCGCAGCAGCCCTAGTTTAGGGTACCACCACCACCAGCCAGGACTGCAACTCTCTGCTGCTGTTCAATGAGTCCGGTGTGCACGTGTGGATGGCCTGCGTTTAGCTGCATATCCTTTGCAGTTACGCAGTCTATCCACCCACACTTGCATCTGAAGAAAAGCTGCCGCGAGCCTCTGACACCCAAGGAATTGTACAGGTAGGGAATATACAATGAATGGTAGAACCCTCAAGAGTATTGAAAGTCAGAGAGATCTAGGTGAACAGGTCCACAGGTCATTGAAAGGGGCAACACAGGTGGAGAAGGTAGTCAAGAAGGCATACGGCATGCTTGCCTTCATTGGCCGGGGCATTGAGTATAAGAATTGGCAAGTCATGTTGCAGCTGTATAGAACCTTAGTTAGGCCACACTTGGAGTATCGTGTTCAATTCTGGTCGCCACACTGCCAGAAGGATGTGGAGGCTTTAGAGAGGGTGCAGAAGAGATTTACCAGGACGTTGCTTGGTATGGAGGGCATTAGATATGAGGAGCGGTTGAATAAACTCGGTTTGTTCTCACTGGAACGACGGAGGTTGAGGGGTGACCTGATAGAGGTCTACAAAGTTATGAGGGGCATAGACAGAGTGGATAGTCAGAGGCTTTTCCCCAGGGTAGAGGGGTCAATTATTGCGGGGCATAGGTTTAAGGTGCGAGGGGCAAGGTTTAGAGGAGATGTACAAGGCATGTTTTTTTTTCCCCCCCACAGAGGGTAGTGGGTACCTGGAACTCGCTGCCGGAGGAGGTGGTGGAAGCAGGGACGACAGTCACGTTTAAGGGGCATCTTGACAAATACATGAATAGGATGGGAATAGAGGAATACCGGAAGTGTAGAAGATTTTAGTTTAGACGGGCAGCATGGTCGGCGGGCTGAAGGGCCTGTTCCTGTGCTGTACTTTTCTTTGTTCTTTGTGTACCACAATGGAACGTGGGACCTAGGGGCAGGAGTAGGCCATTCGGCCCTTCAAGCCTGCTCCACCATTCAATAAGGTCATGTCTGATTTGGTTGTCTCAGCTCCACATCCTGTCCACCCCAGTAAGCCTTAGTCAAAAAAATCTGTCTTACTCAGCCAGATACATGCATGGACCCAGCCTCCTCTACCTTCTGGGAAAGAAAATTCCACACAAAAAGGGGAGACCGCTTATTCTTATCTATGTCCCAAGAGTTCTAGATTCCCCCCTCCCCCACAAAAGGAAACATGTTCTGGGCATCCACCCGATCCAGCCTCTTCAAGATATGTTTCAATAAGATCACTCCTCATTCTTCTCAACGCCTAACCTGTTCAACCTCTCTCCATAAGGTAGCCTTTCATCACAGGAGGCCAAAGCTGTACATAGTATTCCAGCTGCAGTCTCACCGGGGCCCTGACCAGCTGCAGTCTCACCGGGGCCCTGTCCAGCTGCAGTCTCACCGGGGCCCTGACCAGCTGCAGTCTCACCGGGGCCCTGTCCAGCTGCAGTAAAACGTCCCTACATTTATATTCCATTCCTCTTGCAAAACATACCAACATTCCATTTACCCTCTTACGCTCGTTGTACCTGCAAACTAACTTCCCGGATCTCTCGTACTATCGAGTTCCACAATCTGCGCCATTTAAAAAGTACACTTCTTAGCTACTCCTCTCGCCAAAACGAACATGTTCACATTTACTCGTTATACTTCATCTGCCAAACGTTGCTCAGTCACAACCTATCTACATCCTCTTGACAACTTACTTTCTTACCTATTTTTTGTGCCATTGGCAAATTTAGCTACCACCCAAGTCAATGATATAGACGGCAGATAGTCGTGGACACACCACTGATCGCTGTAGCAGCACAATGGTTACAGCTGGCCAATTCAAAAAAGACCTACTCATCCCTACTCAGCTTCCTGTTAGCCAACCAATCCGGTATTCATTCTAACGTGTTACCCCCTACATCACTTACTGTTACCAAGAATAGCAACCCTCAATATGGTTGGTAGCTTATCAAATGCTTTTTGTTAATCCAGTACACCACATTTACCTGTCCTCCTTTTCCATCTGGAATGTTACTTCATTAAAACCTCTAATAGATTAGTTAAACACTATTTCCCTTTCATAGAGCCATGTTGGCTCTGCTTGGCCACATTGTGATTTTCTAAGTATCCTGCTATAACCTTCTTAATGAGTCAGGAGTGTGAGGGACTACTCTCCACTTGCCTGGGTGGGCGCAGCTCCAACAACACTCAAGAAGCTCAACACCATCCAGGACAAAGCAGCCCCGCTTGATTGCTCCCCTTCCACAATCATTCAAACCCTCCATAATCGATGAACAGTGGCAGCCGTGTGTACCATCTATAAGATGCACTGCAGTAACTCACCAAGGTTCCTTAGACGGCACGTTCCAAACCCACGACCACTACCATCTAGGAGGACAAGAGCAGCAGATACCTGGGAACCCCACCGCCTGGAGGTTCCCCTCCGAGTCACTCACCACCCCGACTTGGAAATATATCGGCCGTCCCTTCACGGTCGCTGGGGCAACATCCTGGAACTCCCTCCCTAACAGCACGGTGGTGTACCTACACCTCAAGGACCACAGCGGTTCAAGAAGGCAGCTCACCATCACCTTCTGATGGGCAAATAGGGATGGGCAATAAATGCTGGCGTGACTAAAGTTAAAAAAAAAATCTGTCATGATCTCATTGAATGGCGGAGCAGACTCGATGGGCCGAATGGCCTATTTCTGATGTCTTATGGTCTTAAAATACCCGCTCAATGCCATTTCTTTGTTACCCACCATCAATCCCCCAAACTCCGTCTAGAGGACCAATACTAGCTTTCGTTAGGTTTCTCCTGGCAAAAAGCACAAATGCCAAGTCAAACCACACTGTTCTGTTAACTCACCAAGCAGCAAAATCACAGGTGCTGCTGCACGGTCACCCTGCTGCTTTACAGTGGGTTGTAAACCGAAGTTGTCCAGCATTCAGCGGGAATGAAAGCCAAGTCTGGGGGGGCAGCAACATTTCTGCCAAAACCTGGTCAGAATCCAAATCAAACGGCTTTGTGAAAACGACCAACGCCAAATTAGTGGCGGAGGACTGACCGCGTGATAGCTTGCAGCTCGCTCCACTTCACAGGCAGCTCGCAAGAAAGCCATTTCTAAAGCTTGGTGAGAAGCCAATTAAATAAACTTTGGATCCGACAGAGAGGACAGTTCAGCCATGCTGAAGGGAGACACAGACCATTCCAAGCATGGGTCATATTTAAGAAAGGAAATACTTCATCCAAACAGAGTTAGTCGCTTATAACATTTATTTTAGAGAATGCCAAAATTTGCCTTCAAGCATGATTGGGCAGTTTACCAACAAACATTCTCTTTTCCCTACAGGCAACATCTTGGCTGGAGCATCATAGACAATTCCAGACACCACACTTCAGGGAGGATGTAAAGTCCTTATGAAGAGTACAGAACCAGGGATGGAGGGCTTCAGCCATAAGGAGGGGTTGGAACTGCTCCCGAAATAGCTTCCTTCTCTGCTCGGTGATTCTATATGAATCTTGTCTGGAATGGTACACTTGGGCGGCACGGTAGCACAGTGGTTAACACTGTTGTTTCACAGCACCAGGGACCTGGGTTCGATTCCCGGCTTGGGTCACTGTCTGTGAGGAGTACATAGAACACAGTGCAGAAGGAGGCCATTCGGCCCATCGAGTCTGCACCGACCCACTTAAGCCCTCACTTCCCCCCTATCCCCGTAACCCAATAACCCCTCCCAACCTTTTTAATCACTGAGGGCAATTTATCATGACCAATCCACCCAACCTGCACGTCTTTGGACTGTGGGAGGAAACCGGAGCACCCGGAGGAAACCCACGCAGACACAGGGAGAACGTGGAGCAGCACAGTAGCACAAGGGGGTAGCACTGTGGCTTCACAGCACCAGGGTCCCAGGTTCGATTCCCCACTGGGTCACTGTCTCCGCACGGTCTCCGAATTCTCCCTCAGTGCACCCGAACAGGCACCTGGAGTATGACGACATGGGGATTTTCACAGTAACTTCATTGCACTGTTAATGTAAGCCTACTTGTGACACTAATAAAGATTATTATTGATCATTACTTTTCACAAGAACAGTCAGAAAACTAAACTAATAAATGGAAAGGGAGTGGAGTTGGTAGAGACGGCCTACAAAACCGAAGCTTGCTGTTCAGGACTGTACTCATGCAAGGTAAATAGCACAGATGCATTTAAAGGGGAAGTTAGATAAACCAAAAGAAAGGAGAAAGAAGTGGAAGGATAAGTCAATAGAGTTAGAAATGGTAAAGCTGTCAGAAGCACAAATACCTTTTGGTCCCAACACATTCCAGATTAGGATGCCAAAAACGGGTTTGCACCCTGTTCAAAACAGAATATTGGAAAAGCAGCTGACTGCACTGAAGATGTCCACCTAAATGTTAGTTAACCTTAACGGATGGAGGATTGAAGTTCACTCAGCCTCCAGAACGTGTAAACTAAAGAAAATAAACTGGCATTTAACTTAGCATTGTTTATGACCTGGGGAAATCCCAAAGCATTTTACAGTCAATAAAGTAGACTTTCCTTTTTAAAGGGTAGTTACTGTTGTAATGTAATCTAGGAATACTACACTGCCATGTGATGATAACCTATGATGATGATAATCTTTATTGTCACAAGTAGGCTTACATTAACACTGCAATGAAGTTACTGTGAAAATCCCCTCGTCGCCACACTCGGGCTGGTTCACGATGCAGAGCCAGGTCAACAGTGTGGGTTCAATTCCTGTACAGGCGGAGGTTAATTTTATAATAATCTTTATTGTCACAAGTGGGCTTACATTAACACTGCAGTGAAGTCACTGTGAAAATCCCCTCGTCGCCACACTCCGGCGCCTGTTCGGGTACACAGAGGGAGAATTCAGAATGCCCAATTCACCCAACAAGCACGTCTTTCGGGACTTGTGGGAGGAAACCGGAGAACCCGGAGGAAACCCACGCAGACACAGGGAGAACGTGCAGACTCCGCACAGACAGTGACCCAAGCCGGGAATCAAACCTGGGGCAACAGTGCTAACCACTGTGCTACCGTGCCGCCTATGATTTTAGTATAGAGACTGTAAACCGATTAATAATGGAACTAGGAGGTCATTTTGCCCTCAAGGTTGTCTCCACCACTCAACGAGATCATTCCTCATCAGTGACCCAATTCCATATATCCATCATCACAATAGTGCTGCTGAAAGCTCACTGACCCGAAACATTAACTGTTCCCTCTCCAAACAGGTTGCGAACTTCCATAATTCAGTTTTATTTCAGATTTCCAGTATCTGCAATATTTTGTCCTCATAAAGCAAGTCGTGAAAGGTTGCTGTCAAGTTGGGATTGTGTGTTTTCTTTTTCTCCCCCCCCCGTCCATCTCGTTTCCCCGCCCCAAAGATTTGCAGACAGGAGTGGACAGTTACCCGGTTGTGGGCCAGCCTAAGGTTTGGGTCGTTTCCAGTTACAGGTTTTGTTACTCATCTCTGGAGTTGGTGACAAGAAAAGGTTTTGTTTTGTGATTTAACAAAAACTAAATTTAGAGTACCCAATTAATTTCTCCCAATTAAGGGGCAATTTAGCGTGGCCAATCCACCTACCCTGCACAGCTTTGGGTTGTGGGGGCGAAACCCAGGCAGACACGGGGAGAATGTGCAAACTCCACACAGACAGTGACCCGGGGCCAGGATTGAACCCGGGTCCTCAGCGCCGTGAGGCAGCAGTGCGAACCACTGCGCCGCCGTGCCGCCCAGTGTGATCTATTTTTAAACTGACTGGAGATGGGAATCATTTAGCAGCACTCCCAGGCTAGGTACACCATAACTACGGAGAATAAATCCATCTCTACCTTGTCCTAGTCATTTGCCCCAACATCAAACCTGAGCATTTTGACTGCACATTTTCCAGATTTTCCCCGAGTTTTCCTGTACCTGAAGAGCAATACACCAAATTCTGGACGCAGCCTAATGGGAATTAGATGGGAGACACCCGCGACATATTGCACATTGACATTTTAAAGAAGACACGCGCACATCGCCACATTCTTCCTCCTGGAGTACATCCAGTAAAGTTTCACACTGGGCCGCATTAACAGCAACAAATCCCAATGGTTAAAAACAGCACAATGATTCACTGCATGAGGCACACAGCTAACAGAATACATCCATATCTGTAGGTTTATACAAGGCGTTGCCAAAGCTTCAGCGAAACTGCACAACCTTCCACAATACTCCTCAGCTTTATAGATTACCTGGAACTCCCTGTAACAAGCTGCTTAAGAGTCTCGAGGCCTTTCAGTAGCGAAGAGAGGGAAGGTTATGGAATGACAGCACATTCTCAGCCCAGAGGAGTTTCATTTTGTAAAATGTTAACTTTGGTTTCTCAGCCTTGACTCTCCCTCATACACAAGTTTAAAACTTTTCTCAAGTGTTTAAAAACATACACCGCCCCAACATGTTTTTGTAGTCATTCTGAAACCACAAAGCAGGCGTGGTCAGGGTGAGATGTACAAAACTCGACATTAAAGCTGGATCATCTCATCAGTTTTGTTATAATGACTTACCCAACTTGGAGGCTAACCAAGAAAATGGCTGAAATATTCTTCTCAAGAAGCGAAACATGATTTTGTAGGAAGTTTATATTTGTGCTCCACCAGTAGGCTTAACCAGCAAGGAGCTGAGCCTTGTAGAAAGGAAGAGTTTGTAAGATGGAGTAAGAATTTGTCAGCGGATGGAGCATTAAACTTCACTCAGCCCCCAGCGGATCAACATCGGTTGGAAGTGGGTGGGCTTGAACTGACAATGGTTCCACCGCCAATTTACCCAAGAGGTTTTCCTTCTTTCCATCTTAAGAAACCCCCCCACCCATTCCCCCACCTCCTCAAAGGTTTACAGACATTTTGGAAAGTTACACTGCTGCAGGCCAGACCAGGGTTTATTTCCATTCCCATTATAGGTTTTGGCATTCGTCTGGTTTAGCTCAGTGGGCTGGACAGCTGGTTTGTGATGCAAAACGAGGCCAGCAGCGCGGGTTCAATTCCCGTACCGGCCGAGAATTCTGAATTCTCCCTCTGTGTACCCGAACAGGCGCCGGAATGTGGCGACTAGAAGCTTTTCACAGTAACTTTATTGTAGTGTTAATGAAAGCCTACTTGTGACAATAAAGGTTAGTTATTTGGAGCCAGTAACAAGAAGTGGTTTCACTGGAGGGGAGCATTTAGGTGCTGGGGATTGGAATAATTTTCCAACACTCCCAGGCTATGTACACATTAACTGAGGAGAATAAATCTCTCTAATCTGTCCCAGTAATTTTCCCCAGCAACACCCGAAGCATGGTAGCACAGTGGTTAGCACTGTTGCTTCTTAGCGCCAAGGTCCCAGCTTCGATTCCTGGCTTGGGTCACTGTGCGGAGTCTGCACATTCTCCCCGTGTCTGTGTGGGTTTCCTCCGGATGCTCCGGTTTCCTCCTACAAGTCCTGAAACACGTGCTTGTTAGGTGAATTGGACATTCTGAATTCTCCTTGTGTACCCGAACAGGCGCCCGTATACCCCAACAGGTGGCGACTAGGGGCTTTTCACAGCAACTTCATTGCAGTGTGAATGTAAGCCTCTTTGCAAGACTAATAAAGATTATTGCTCCAACTGTAACATTTTCCATTCTTTCCCTTGTATACGAGTTCAATACACACTCCAGGATTGGAGTATAAAGGCGGACTCTCCAAAGCGGAAATGGGGGAGCGCTGCACTGTCAGGAGTCCCATCTTTTGGATGAGGCATCACAGGGACACCTGGCCTGCCCTCTCAGGTGGATGGAGAAGATACAATGGCACTACCTTGAAGAAAGTCGGGAGAGATTTCCCTGGTTACCTGGGGCCAGTATTTATCCATTAACCAACATCACAAACAGATGGTCTCTGACCATTGGAACACTTATTTGCAGGGAGCTTGCGGTGTGCAATTGGGCTGCTGCAATTGCTACATTACAACAGAGATATAATTCCAAAGTACTCCTTTGGCTCATCCTGAGCTTGTGAAAGATGCAAATGCAAATCTTTTTCTTTTATCATGGTCAGATTTTTTGCTGATACTCATTAGAATGGCGACTGGACTGAAATGCAAGAGGGCGCCTTTGGCACAGTATTCCAGCAAGGCACTTAAGCACCTTCAGGAGGGCAAGGGGTGAAATAGCTGTGGCATCAAGCACCCACTTCTCCTAAAAGTGTCCTCCTAGACCAAGTCTATCCAAAGTCAAACATTACAAAGATAACAGTGGGAAATTGTAACCCAACCGGTCTATCCAGAATCCATGTGGTGGGTGTTGCCCAGGTTACACACAACTCAATTTTACTCTCTATTGAAGTCAGGACATAAAACCGGCTTTTTGGCTGACCCTGGCCAATTCACTAAGATTTCTATCTCCAATATAATAGTACTCTTTTTAGAATAATCTTTATTAGTGTCACAAGTAGGTTTACATTAACACTGCAATGAAGTTACTGTGAAAAGCCCCTAGTGGCCACATTCTGGCGCCTGTTCGGGTACACGGAGGGAGAATTCAGAATGTCTGATTGACCTAACAGCCCGTCTTTCGGGACTTGTGGGGGGGAAACCGGAGCCCCCGGAGGAAACCCACGCAGACATGGGGAGAATGTCTGTGCGGAGTCTGCGTGGTGACCCAAGCCGGGAATCGAACCTGGGTGCCTGCCGCTGTGAAGCAACAGTGCTAACCACTGTGCTACCGTGCTGCCACCTGTCACCCTGTGTAATGGTATTCTCCCTCGGATATATCCCTGGTGTAAGAGCAGATTCCCTCTTTGCCATATCATGTAACTGACCTGGTGGTGTGCAAGCAGTACAGAAACAAACAATTGCTTCTGTCAAATTAACATTTTCAGTCATCAGATTGGTTTTAAAATGTCCTAAACCGGTGTGGGCATGTAGCAGCTACCGCCTCCACCCCCCCCCCCCCCACCCACCCCCCAACCAGGATGAAAGAAACATTGATGGTTGATGAAACGGTGGACTTTGCCTTCCAGACACCCACTGTCAGCGTGGGTCCAATCCAGACTACTTCTCGATTTCGTCCCGACAATGTGTCTGACCCCAAGCTCAGAAGAACGTCTACTATTGCACCAGACTAGCATCCTGCCACCCCCTTCAGCTATACTGTGGCCTGATTATGACTACGTGAAATGCAACTGCGTGTTGTGGCTTCATGTCTGCTTTGAAGTTGCTCCAACTTGAATGGAGGCTTTTAATACTGGAGAATGAATTTCATTCATACCCAGAGCTACAATGAAAAGGACAGGACACCAAAAGAAATTGGCTCTTGTTGGAGTGACGCACTTTGGGTGCAATGGCTTATTTCAATGCCAGACGTTATTCAATCAGTTCAATCATGTACCTTTTTAAAAACAAAATGCAAGTCACATGAAAGACGAGTTGGTTAATGTGCAACAACTTCCGGACAAATACGCTTTGAAGAACGTAGTGAACAGACTGCCGGATTTCATCGCGCAATTATCATGTGTACACTATGTCACAAAGCCATTTTAACTACAAATAAATTATATGTAGTTAACAACTAATGTAACTGGCCTAGGAATTCAGGGTACGGATGGTAGTCTGCTCATGAATTTTCATTGTTTTTTTGAGAAAACTGCATGACTAGGCCAGTAAATTGAATTAGGCAACTTTAAAATGATCAGGTTACACTTAACTCCTACTCTTGATGTGTATTAGTGAAGAGAAGGGCATTGCAAGTGAAACAAAACTATATTTTACTGTTTCCAATTGTGTTTGCAATGTTAGGGCGACATAACTGGGTCTCACTCCCACAACCCAAAGGTGTGCAGGGTAGGTGGATTGGCCACGCTAAAGGGCCCCTTAATTGGAATAAAAATAATTGGGTACTTTGAAATTTGAAAAGAGAGAAGTATTTTCAATGTCCGAAACAGAATTCCACACATTTGGCAAAGCAAAGTGATGCAGCAGGTAGGCAAGTGATCATCAAATTGCCACCTATCAGTAATGTAGTGCATCATGAAAGACGAGCTAGTCACAATCCAGGCTAAATAGAACAGCAAAAGTAAGCTGTGCACCTGCCAAAAATGGCTGCATAGAAACTCTGTACGTCTTCCCTTTAATTTACTATACCTGTGGCCTCTGTTCTTTCTTTGTTGTTTTGACTGGTTCATTTTTACTCATTTAGCACAAATTATTCCCCGAGAGACGTCTGTGTTTTAATAGTGGAAAGTAAGGTTGCCAAATATCGCCACTGCCTCCAAGAGTTCCTCCAAGACAGGCAAGCCGGATTGCGAGTGTCATGATTGAGCCCCTCTATTGGATTCGGTGTGGTCTGTTGCAGATCAATATTTTTTCAATCGTGTTTCAATGGGATTTTGAAACCTATATTTACTTACAGCAGGGAGATCGCTAACCAGGGGGCAAAGATTGAACGTAATTGGAAGGAGTAAAGGAAGTGGACAATGAATTCATTTATCCAGAAAATGGTGGTGTGGGGGGACGTGGCGGTGGGACGGTCATCAGGAACTCAAGAGGCAGAAATCCTCTTTGTATTTAAAAAAAAAAAAACTCGGATATGCACCTGCAGGCTAGTTCTCCATCCAACAGCCAGTCAGACCACCTCCATCTGTGATCCGAGCCATGAAGGCTTGATCCAGCTAACATTAGAGCCAGGGCAGATTTCAGATATCCTCCTGTAAAGATCGCGGTTTCAAGCCTTCGCTCAACCAGGAAGAGGCGTTTTCCTAGACTTAACCACCTAGGCGGTCTTGCTGGATTTGGCCTATAGAGTTACTGAAATGGGCCTGTTCCGAGATTTGGGTTTCGGTTTGGGCTGAGGTTTATGGCATGGATCCAATTGATGTATGCGTCCCCCATGGCCAGTGTGCGAATGAGTGAGACGAGCTCAGGTTATTTTAGGTTGTATAAAAGGGGGACACAGGGGGACAGGGCAGGGGTGCCGATGGCCCTCCGGGCCTTGGCTCAGTGGCAGGGGATTGAGGGGGCGCAGGGAGCGATGGCTCCTTTGCCACTGGCTCCGAGATTCCGGCGGTGGAGTCGACTGATCTGGAATCAATTGAGGAGGCACTTTGAATTTGGGTGGGGTGGCACCGGTGGTCATGGCTCGGCTGGGGGATCTAAAATTGGATGTTGCTTGGGAAAAGGGGGGGGGGGGGGGGGCTCCGTTAGTTCAGGGAGTGGGAGTATATTTTGGGAACAAGAGGTAATTTCAGTGTATATACTGCATATTTGTTTTTTGTGGTGTGTTTTTGTCTTTTTTTTTTAAAAAACAATTTTTTATTTTTATTTTTTAAACAGAGTACCCGATTCATTTTTTTCCCCAATTAAGGGACAATTTAGAGTGGCCAATCCACCTACCCTGCACATTTTTTGGGTTGTGGACGTAGACACGGCGGCACTGCTGTCTCTCAGCACCATGGGCACAGGTTCAATTCTGGCCTTGGGTGTCTGTCTGTGCGGAGTTTGCACGTTCTCCCAGTGTCTGTGTGGGTTTCCTCCGGGCGCTCCGGTTTCCTCCCACGGTCCAAAGATGTGCAGGTTAGGTGGATTGGCCATGCAAAATTGTCCGTAGTGTCCAACAGGTTAAGCGGGGTTACGGGTTACAGGGATAGGGTGTGGGGGGGGGGGGGGGGGGGTCATTGGTGGGCTGTTCGTTCGGAGGGTCTGTGTAGGCTTGATGGGCTGAATGGCCTCCTGTAGGGATTCTATTCTGTGATTTTATGAATGTAGAAACTCCACATGGACAGTGACATAGTGCCAGGATCGAATCAAGGTCCTCGGCACTGAGGCAGCCGTGCTAACCACTGTGCCCACCGTGCCACCCCTTTCTTTGACTGCGACTGGATCCTCACTGGATTGTATATTGTTCCTCATGATATTCCAGAGAAATAGGAGAAGACCAGACGGGATTTGTTAAGGGCAGGCAACTCAAGGCCAATGTTCGAAGGCTTCTAAATGTTATGATGCTCTCAGAAGGAGCGGAGGCGGTGGTAGCGATGGACGCGGAGAAGGCTTTTGATCGGGTGGAGTGTAATTACCTGTGGGAGGCGCTGGGAAGGTTTGGGTTTGGTGAGGGCTTTACTGACTGGGTGCGGTTGCTCTATCAGGCACCAGTAGCGAGTGTGTACACGAACGGGCTGAGGTCGGGGTATTTTGAACTACACCGAGAGACGAGGCAAGGGGGCCCCCCTCTCCCCGTTATTGTTTGCTCTGGCCATATAGCCATTGGCCATGGCGTTAAGAGCCTCTAGGAACTGGAAAGGGCTGGTTCGGCCGCGGGGTGGAGCACTGGGTCTCGCTCTACGCAGATGACCTGCTCTTGTACATTTCGGACCCGTTGGAGGGGATGGGGGAAGTAATGCGAATCTTGGGTGAATTTGGCAATTTAATTGACCATGGGGAAAAGTGAGATGTTTGCGATCCAGGCAAGAGGACAGGAGAAGAGACTGGGAGAGCTGCCGCTTAGAATGGTAGGGAAGAGCTTTCGATACCTGGGATTCCAGGTGGCCCGGAAATGGGAGGCACTGCACAAGTTAAACCTATCCTGGTTGGTAGATCAAATGGAAGGGGACTTTAAGAGATGGGACATGCTCCCGTTATCACTGGCGGGGAGGGTACAGACCGTGAAAATGACGGTCCTCCCCAGATTTCTGTTCGTCTTTCAGTGCCTCCCCATCTTCACCCCCAAGGCCTTTTTCAAGCGGGTAAATAAGATTATTTCAGGCTGTGTGTGGGCGGGTAAAACCCCACGAGTGAAGAAAGTGTTGCTCGAGCGCAGTTGGGGGGAGGGTGGGTTGGCGCTGCCGAACTTCTGCAATTACTACTGGGCGGCTAATATAGCCATGATCAGGAAGTGGGTAGTGGGGAGGGATCGACATGGGAGCGGATGGAGGCGGCGTCATGTAAAGACACCAGTCTGGGAGCATTGGTAACGGCACCTCTGCCGTTCTCGCCGGCCCGATACTCCACAAGTCCGGTGGTAGTGGCGGCTCTGAGGATCTGGGGGCAGTGGAGGCGATATAAGAGAGTGGAGGGAGCATTGATTTGCACCCCGATTTATAACAACCACAGGTTTGTACCGGGTAGGCTAGATGGCGGATTCCACTGCTGCCGCCACGGGGGATACAGGACAGAGTAGTTTCCAGTACCCGAGTGGGAGAGGGGAAGGTATCGGATATTTACCAGGAGCTTTCGGAGGCAGAGGAAGCTCCGGTGGAGGAGCTTAAGGGCAAGTGGGAGGACGAGCTAGGAGGTGAGATAGAAGCGGGTCTATGGGCGGATGCCCTAAGCAAGGTTAATACCTCCTCATCGTGCGCCAGGCTTAGCCTGATACAATTTATGGTAGTCCACCGGACACACATGACAGCGGCTGGGATGGGCAGGATTTTCGGGGTTGAGGATAGGTGTGTGAGGTGCACGGGAAGCCCAGCAAATCATGTCCACATGTTTTGGGCATGCCCGAAGCTTAGAGGGTTTTGGCAGAGTTTTGCAAAGGCAAAGTCCACGGTGCTAAAAACACGGCTGGGGCCGAGTCTGGAGGTAGTGATCTTTGGAGGGTCGGAAGATCGGAGTGTTCAGGGGGCGACGTCCTGGCCTTTGCCTCCCTGGTAGCCCGGAGACGGATCTTATTAATTTGGAGGGACTCGAAGCCCCCGAGTGTAAAGACCTGGGTTAGTGACATGGCTGGGTTTCTCAAGTCTCGAGAAAATAAAGTTTACCTTAAGAGGGTCAATGTTAGGGTTCACCCGGAGGTATCAGCTGTTCGTCGACTTTCTCGGGGAAAATGAAAACTGTCAGCAGAAGCAGTATCCGGGGGGGAGATGTTTATTTTACCATGTTGTCATTGTTTTTGTTACTGTTATAAGAATTTTCAAATACCTTAATAACATCTTAGTAAAAAAAAACATGATATTCCAGAGAAATGTACATCACTAAGAACCAGTGTTTCAATACATCCTTTGGGGGTTGGAAACACTCGTAGGTAAAAATCAGTGAATGAGACGATTTTAGGTTGTATTGGCCAACGAGGCAGGGGTGTCCGTTGATGTTCAACAGTCCCAGGTGATAGGCTGCTTTCCCCTTTTGGAGGGGTGGGGTGGAGTGGTGAAGAGGAAGAGCTGATTGGTGGGGATTTAACCGGAGGAACACCACACCTCAGGCAAGGGCGGCACGGTAGCACAGTGGTCATGACGCACTGTTGCTTCACAGCGCCAGGGTCCCGGGTTCGATTCCCGGCTTGGGTCCCTGTCTGTGCGGAGTCTGCACCTTCTCCCCGTGTCTGCGTGGGTTTCCTCCGGGCGCTCCAGTTTCCTCCCACAAGTCCCGAAAGACGTGCTGTTAGGTGGATTGGACATTCTGAATTCTCCCTCTGTGTACCCGAACAGGCGCCGGAATGTGGCGACTAGGGGCTTTTCACAGTAACTTTATTGCAGTGTTAATGTAAGCCTACTTGTGACAATAAAGATTATAAAATTAACCTCAGCCTGTACAGGAATTGAACCCACAATGTTGACCTGGCTCTGCATCACGAACCAGCTGCCTAAACCGACCCCTGGTTATTAGTATAGACATGCATCAAATGATCTCTTTGTATGATGTAAATTTCTAATGACTGTGCAAGAGCACAAATCACTCTCGCTTTGAAAAGCAACCTAAACATACAAGTTAGGGCTCAAACCGAAATGTGAATCACTGTGATGTAGGTACCCCCTGAAGCTCCTTCCCCAATTCAACATTTTACCTGCATTCAAAGGACACTTTCGCTGATCAAAAGGCTGATTGCAGTCTTTCAGCAGGAGTTCGACTTAGATTCTGAAGTGGTGACAATCAAACAGCAAGCTGTGCTATTTCCACATTTGGGTTTCATTATCCGTCCACCCCCATGTCTCAGGCAAGACAAAACTAGCCTGGCTTCGGAGCAGAGTAACAGCTTGAAAAAAGTGTGTTAAAAAAACAGCAAAACTCGTCAGAATGCAAGGGGGAAAACAAACACCATCACCCACCATTCATTGGCCCCACCTGGATACAGGGTCAGTTAAGTTGCTAACACTCAACACCGAGCTTTTTGGCAAACTAAGAGGATATCAGCTGGGCAACATCTTCAATTAAATAGCAAAATAGAAACTTCCCTACACAGTTACATATCCCAGACAGTTAAAAGGTCCATGGCAGTTAATGAGACAAATGACTGACAAAAAGGAGTGTGTCATAATGGGCGGGATTCTCGGTCCCCTCAGCCGGCCAATGGGGTCTCCCATTGTGGGCAGCCCCACGCCGCCGGGGAATCCCCGGGCGTGGGTGCGCTGCCGGCAAAACGGAGAATCTCGCCAGCGGAGAACCCAGCTCAGTCTCTCAACCCTGCTCCACCGTTCAATATCATGGCTAATCTTCTACCTGAATGCCACTTCCTGCACCATCCCCATAGATCCCCCATTTCCATAGAGTCCACAAATCTGTCATCTCAGTCTTGAATATACTCAATGACCGAGCATCCAGCCCTCTGAAGGTAGAGAAATTCAGAGATGGACAACTCTCCAAGTGAAGACATTTCTTCAGTCCTAAATGGCCGATCCCTTATCCGGAGATCTTGAAGCCTTTGTTCTAGATTCCCCAGCCTGGGGCACCAACTTCTCGGCGACTGCTATATCATGCCTCCTCCAGATTTCATACATTTTAATGAGATCACCTCTCAACTTCTAAGTTCCAGTGTTAGAACCATTTTACTTAACTCGCCCTTGTAAAGAACAGTACAGCACAGGAACAGGCCCTTCGGCCCTCCAAGCCAGGACCGGTCATGATATTACCCTTGGCCAAAACCCTCAGCACTTGTGTAGGGGCCCCTCATCCTTCAAATCATTCTAGTTACATAAACATGAAAATCAAAAAGGTGTCTGAACATACCAAAAGCTCAGGTCAAGGAGAATGGTGACAATTTAATTTAGAAAAAAATTTTAAGTTCCCAATTCATTTTTTTTCCAATTAAGGGGCAATTTAGCGTGGCCAATCCACCTAGCCTGCACATCTTTGGGTTGTGGGGGTGAGACCCCCACGCAGACACGGGGAGAATGTGCAAACTCCACACGGCCAGTGACCCGGGGCCGGGATCGAACCCGGGCCCTTGGCGCCGTGAGGCAGCAGTGCTAACCACTGCGCCACCATGCCACCCAGAAAGGTGACAATTCCATAACCAACGGTGGGGTTTGTCATAAAGGGGAATGCGATCGTTGCTGCTTTATTTCAATAGCTAGGAGTGACAACCAGCAGTCAATTTGACTTCAGGCAGATTTGCCGAGGGCATCTCACAAGGAAGGAGGCGCTTTAAAACAAACTCTTAAAAGAATCCCCATTTTAAATTCATTCCGTCTTCCCAAGTGATTTTTGAGTGATTCAAGCACAAGAACAGAATGCTCCCTAACCATAGGACCCTCCTGGTTGAGATTATTTGGTACTCTATAGGAACACACTTCACTGGGAAAGTTGCAGCAATAAACCTCAAGGTCTAAATCCATAGAGTTTAGATCCAATGATAGTACAAGCTTTTACAGTTATCTTAAAACTGTGTTTGAAATTTTTTATCATAGAATTTACAGTGCAGAAGGAGGCCATTCGGCCCATCAAGTCTGCACCGGAAAGAGCACCCTACCCAAGGTCAACTCCTCCACCCTATCCCCATAACCCAGTAACCCCACCCAACACTAAGGGCAATTTTGGACACTAAGGGCAATTTAGCAAGGCCAATCCACCTAACCTGCACATCTTTGGACTGTGGGAGGAAACCGAAGCACCCGGAGGAAACCCACGCACACACGGGGAGGATGTGCAGACTCCGCACAGACAGTGACAAAGAAGCAATTGTGCTACCCACAATGCTACCGTGCTGCCCCTATACCTCAGGATTATCCTGTTAAGTCATTAAAACATTTGCACGCTGCTCCCTTGTGCATATCCTACTTAACTTTGCTTCTTTAAAAAATATAATTACCTACACTCGAATTAACCATATCTATGGGGCAGCGCAGTGGCTCAGTGGTTAGCACTGCTGCCTCACGGCACCGAGGACCCGGGTTCGGTCCCAGCCCCGGGATACTGTCTGTGTGGAGTTTGCACATTCTCCCCGTGTCTGCGTGGGTCTCACCCCCACAACCCAAAGATGTGCCGAGTAGGTGGATTGGCCACGCTAAATTGCCCCTTAATTGGAAAAAATGAATGAGTACACTAAAAATTTAATTAAAAAAATTAACTATATCTATTTTGTAATCTGTGATCCAATTATCTATGCCAATTTTACCCATTTTCTTCACGCACCACCATTTGAGACACTCATTTCACTTACTTGATTCGTTTCTGAAATCAGATGGAGAGGGGCTCGGAGCACATCGATCAAATGGGATGGGACCAAACAACAGAATTTGAAGGGCGGGCCAAGTCTTGAAAAACCGCCACACCCCACCGCGTAGACTAGGAGGGAGACTTAAGGAGAGGCAGGATTGAGTCAAATCAGCCTGTGGTTCATTTGAGTGAGACTGATGGTATGTGCAATGCCTGATCCTAGGAATTGGTGTTATTGTTTCCTTGCCGTTAAGTCTTCTTTTGGAAGCTTTGGCTGTGCACCAGCTGTGCAGGTTCGTACAAGGCCAAGCGCGTAATCTTGTGCGAAAATCTGAAGGGCGAGCTCGGGTTATTTGTACAATCGTATTCAATCCTCGACATTAAATCTTTGCAGGTTCAGAAGTTAAGTGCTGTCCGCCCTGTGACAGGATAGAAAATGCCTCTTATTTCCGTGAAGGCCGAAATAATTAGATCCTTCCTGTTCTGACTGTCCTGCACTGTGGTCAAGTTTAAAGCAGGGTCATGATGATTGGTGATGACACTCTCTTAAGTGTCCAAGAATTCACAGGAAAGTCATCAGACCCATGATGCAGCTGTGACTCAAGTTCTTCCAAGAAATAAAAGCATATATTTATTTTAAATGAAAGCCATGTGGGTTAAGGAGATGCAGGATTGAGTCAGTCAACTGAGGAGTCAGCACACTTACAGGATTATCATTGCAGCCCGAGTCACAATGTATGGTCACATGCTACCCACAAACAGAAGAGTAAGGCAGGTATGTGGAGGTCAGGGACACACGAGCCCAGAGGAAACAGAGCAACATCTAAAACAAGTACCCTTGGCCAAGTATCAGAGCGGAGGAAAACAAAAAGAGGACGAGAACGAGAGAAAAGGAGCAGTGGAAACGGAGAGAAACAGCTGTGAAAAAAGTAAAAGTCTGCATCAGGCCAAAGGCAGGAATGATAGCAAGTGGCTCGATAGAAATCCTAGCTGTTATTGTTGTAAGCAGGCAGTACAGAAGTATAGGTTTGCCAGCACTAAGTAGTACAGATGAGAAAGCGGCACAATTACTTCTGTTGTAGGCAAAATCTTGGAAAGGTTTTTAAGAGATAGGATGTATAATCATCTGGAAAGGAATAATTTGATTAGAGATAGTCAACACGGTTTTGTGAAGGGTAGGTCGTGCCTCACAAACCTTATTGAGTTCTTTGAGAAGGTGACCAAACAGGTGGATGAGGGTAAAGCAGTTGATGTGGTGTATATGGATTTCAGTAAAGCGTTTGGTAAGGTTCCCCACGGTAGGCTACTGCAGAAAATACGGAGGCATGGGATTCAGGGTGATTTAGCAGTTTGGATCAGAAATTGGCTAGCTGGAAGAAGACAAAGGGTGGTGGTTGATGGGAAATGTTCAGACTGGAGCCCAGTTACTAGTGGTGTACCACAAGGATCTGTTTTGGGGCCACTGCTGTTTGTCATTTTTATAAATGACCTGGAGGAGGGCGCAGAAGGATGGGTGAGTAAATTTGCAGATGATACTAAAGTCGGTGGAGTTGTGGACAGTGCGGAAGGATGTTACAAGTTACAGAGGGACATAGATAAGCTGCAGCGCTGGGATGAGAGGTGGAAAATGGAGTTTAATGCAGAAAAGTGTGAGGTGATTCATTTTGGAAGGAATAACAGGAAGACAGAGTACTGGGCTAATGGTAAGATTCTTGGCAGTGTGGATGAGCAGAGAGATCTCGGTGTCCATGTACATCGATCCCTGAAAGTTGCCACCCAGGTTCAGAGGGTTGTTAAGAAGGCGTACGGTGTGTTAGCTTTTATTGGTAGAGGGATTGAGTTTCGGAGCCATGAGGTCATGTTGCAGCTGTACAAAACTCTGGTGCGGTCGCATTTGGAGTATTGCGTGCAATTCTGGTCGCGGCATTATAGGAAGGTTGTGGAAGCATTGGAAAGGGTGCAGAGGAGATTTACCAGAATGTTGCCTGGTATGGAGGGAAGATCTTATGAGGAAAGGCTGAGGGACTTGAGGCTGTTTTCGTTAGAGAGAAGAAGGTTAAGAGGTGACTTAATTGAGGCATACAAGATGATCAGAGGATTGCATAGAGTGGACAGTGAGAGCCTTTTTCCTTGGATGGTGATGTCCAGCACGAGGGGACATAGCTTTAAATTGAGGAGAGATAGATATCGAACAGATGTCAGAGGTAGGTTCTTTACTCGGAGAGTAGTAAGGGAGTGGAATGCCCTGCCTGCAACAGTAGTGGACTCGCCAACACTAAGGGCATTCAAATGGTCATTGGATAGACATATGGACGATAAGGGAATAGTGTAGATGGGCTTTAGAGTGGTTTCACAGGTAGGCGCAACATCGAGGGCCGAAGGGCCTGTACTGCGCTGCAATGTTCTCTCGGAGGCTACAGCATCTTTAGATGAGGTGTGGTGGGGTGTTTTTGAGGAAGTGTGTGAAAACAAACTAACCAGTGTTCCTACCCCAGCAGTGCTAAATACTTTTTGGAAAAAGCTATTTTCTTTCTCTAAATTGATAAAAATTCAATTTGAGAATAGTTTGAGCTTTTTCTCTTTACTGCGATTGAAAGATTCCACACTGCATCTCGGTTTACATTGAAATTAAAGTCTTGTCTATCCTTCCCCTTTGGAGCAACTTAAAACAAAGCACAGTGAAAGCACAACGGTGCGATCTTCAGCTGTAAGCCAGAGTCTATACATGTTCCACTTGAATAGACCCGATCACCACTGCCAATTTGGCCTGTGGAAGTTTCACAACTGACCCCACGGTCATGCTTTCAAGTGAGCTGGGCAGCAAGGTGGCGCAAGTGGTTAGCACTGCTGCCTCACGGCACCGAGGTCCCAGGTTCGATCTGTGTGGAGTTTGCACATTCTCCCCATGTCTGCGTGGGTTTCGCCCCCACAATCCAAAAGATGTGCAGGGCAGGTGGATTGGCCACGCTAAATTGCCCCTTAATTGGAAAAAATGAATTGGATACTCTAAATTTTTTATTTGTAAAAAAATGTTTTCAAGTGAGCTTCTGGAATCCAACTCAAAACAAGGCATCAGTGAGGTTAGAAGCTATCCGTCCACTGGCAATGCACACCGCAGCTAGATTACTGCCGTCACCGATTCAGGATTCCGAAGGAATTCTCAGAATCCAACAAGCAGAGCAGGCAGCCAAGGTGGAGGCAAAGACCGCTCTTTAGAAAATTAATACTCGTGCTAACTCAAGACCTTCGAAAAATAAAAACTAAATTTTGCACCATCTGTTAAAAAGATACGCATTTTTGTGTAGTAACCATTTTCCAGAGTTTGCATTAAATTACAGCAAAATGCGCAAGAGTTTCCTATTTAATGCTTCTATTACAAGTGCTTGGCATTGACTAAAACACATCTCAGCAGGGAGTAAACTTACAGTTGGATCGTAAACTGAGAGTTGGAACAGGAGGGGGAATGGGCTGAATAGCCTTTTCCCCCCCAACAAGACTTCTCGAGTTTCTGGCGAACTTTGTTTCATAATAGACCTTCACACAAAACCAAACAAATTGATTGCCAAATAGATTTGTGACAACAATTTGTTACAGTAAGGTTTAATCATTGATGCAAAAACAGTTGGTGGTTGTTGGAGGTCAGTCATCTTGGTCCTGGGAAATCGCTACAGGAGTTCCTCAGGGTAGTGTTCTAGGCCCAACCATCTTTAGCTGCTTCATCAATGACCTTCCTTCCAACAAAGTCAGATGTGGGGATGTTTGCTGGTGATTGCACTATGTTCAGCATCATTTGCGACTCCTCAAGATACTAAAGCAGTCCACGTGTAAATACAGCAAGACCTGGACAATATCCACGCTTGGGCTGATAAGTGGCAAGTTACATTTGAGCCACACAAGTGCCAGGCAATGACCATCTCCATGAGGAGAAAATTAAACCATCGCCCCATGACATTCAATGGTACTATGGCCACTGAATTCCTCACTATCAACATGGCACGAGTCAGGAGTGTGATGGAATCCCCTCCACTTGCCTGGATGAGTGCAGCACAACAACACTCAAGAAGCTCAACACCATCCAGGACAAAGCGCCCTGCTTGATTGGCACTCCTGCCACAAACATTCACTTCCCCCACCACAAATGGGCAGCATGCAATGTACATCTACAAGATGCACTGCAGGAACTCACCAAGGCTTGTTACGCAGCACCTTCTAAACCCACTACCATCTAGAAAGACAAGGGTAGCAGATATCTAGGAACACCGCCACCTGGACATTCCCTTCCGAGTCACTCACCATCCTGACTTGGAAATATATCGCCGTTCCTTCACTGTTGCTGGGTCAAAATACCTGGAACACTCTCCTGAACAGCACTGTGGGTGTAGCTACACCACAGGGACTGGGCAACCAATGCTGGCCGGGCCAGCAATGGCCACATCCCATAAAAATTAATTTTAAAAGTCTGGTTCCCAAACTTTCTACAAGTTTTCATAATGACAGCGGTTAGGGTTCGCTTATACCTAATAATTCACATTTGTAAGTCAAACTTAGGAAGTATTTATTCTGGGCTCTTATTTTTCTCTATATATTTCACCCAAATTTAAATTTCTCCCCACTTCCTCTCCAGAAGGTGTTGCCTTGCACCAGGCACATTCTGCTATTCTGAGTGACCATCATTCACACGTGAGCAACGATTAATGACCATCAAAGATACAGTAATGAAAACCAATTAGGGGAAAGTTATTTAAGAATTATGGCAGGGCCAAATTAATATCCATAACTTAAGCAAAAATATCTGGGTTAATTACAGCTTAGTTTAACAGCCAAGATTATTAATAGCCCATGGCAATATCTATGACAAGCAAATCAGTTTACTGCATTCACAAAACATTACTCCAAAGCATTGGCATTGTGTCCAATCTCAAGTTTTGCACAAGATTTTATTGAGAACAGTAGTTCTGATAATATGGAGCTAATTCACGGAACGCATCGGAATAAATGCCAGTTTTTATGCTGAATAAACATGGCTAGGACACGGTTTGAATACGCTTCGTCAGCAACTAACCCTGGGTTTTCAGATACTATAATATTGAAAGTGATGATACCTGCGGGGTTCCCCATCTTCGTGAGGTGGGATAATGACCACCTTCACAGTCACGGATGTCCTCAGGAGATCAATCATCTGGTCATGGGTCAGAGTTACTATAGCCACCTTGCAAATTTCCACCAATCTGCTTCCCTGTCTCAGTCCAGCTTGCCAAGCGAATCCATATTCTTCCACCTCCGCCACCGTGCCATCATATTTGACGTGGAACCCAAGTTGCCCGAGTCCGTTCCTCCGCAGAGTCATGTCAACAGTTTCACATCCTTCCGTCACAATCTGGGGATCAAAGGCGAATAAATAAGAACCCCAAATAAAACTAAGCACACATGGCTCAATAATCTTCCACCTATGTCAAACTAACAAAAGGCTGCTATGGGGAAAAAGTGTGAAAAGAAACCACAGAGGCATCCAATGTCAAGGGCACTTAAAAAAGATGCAATGGACCAGGTCTACCTTCAATTATATGCACAGTACGAAGTCTTACAACACCAGGTTAAAGTCCAACAGGTTTGTTTCAATGTCCATCGGTGACATCGAAACAAACCTGTTGGACTTTAACCTGGTGTTATAAGACTTGCTGAGCTCATTTGATCATTGAAGTTAGCATTGCTCATGGCAGCACGGTGGCGCAGTGGGTTAGCACTGCTGCCTCACGGCGCCGAGGCCCCAGGTTCGATCCCGGCCCCGGGTCACTGTCCGTGTGGAGTTTGCACATTCTCCCCGGGTCTGCGTGGGTTTCGTCCCCACAACCCAAAGATGTGCAGGGTAGGTGGATTGAACACGCTAAATTGCCCCTTAATTGGAACCAATGAATTGGGTACTCTAAATTTATTTTTAAAAAAGGTATGAGCAATAAACGTTGGTCACAGCCCGCAATGCCCACATCCCATGAATGAATATTAAAACAAACTGGACAAACTGTTGCCAGTCAGCATTGTTGGACACTAATTGAGATCAATGGATTTAAGGATTCAGAAAATGCTTTTATAGAAATATTCTGATTATGCCAACTTTTAAAAAAATTTAGTGTACCCAGTTAATTTATTTCCAATTGAGGGGCAATTTTGTGTGGCCAATCCAGCTACCCTGCACATCTTTGGGTTGTGGGGGCGAATCCACGCAAACACGGGGAGAATGTGCAAATTCCACACGGACAATGACCCAGAGCCGGGATCGAATCCAGGACCTCAGCGCCGTGAGGCAGCAGTGCTAACTCACTGGCCCACGATGCTGCCATGAGCAAGGCTAACTTCAATGATCAAATGAGCTCAGCAGTACCAGGGGTTTCTGCAACACTGCACCAAATGTGGTTGTGAGATGGTGATGGTCATTTGTGCAGCATCTCCTTCTAAATCTTCAAAAAGGATTCTTCTAAAAATAGCCAGGGTAACTTTAAATTAATTTAGTGTACCCAATTCATTTTTGCCAATTAAGGGGCATTTTAGCATGGCCAATCCACCTACCCTGCACATCTCTTTGGGGTGTGGGGGGGTGAGACCCACGCAAACACGGGGAGAATGTGCAAACCCCACACGGACAGTGAGTGACCCAGAGCTGGGATCGGACCTGGGACCTCGGCGCCGTGAGGTCGCAGTGCTAACCCACTGCGCCACAGGGTAACTTTCATGACTTATGCATAACACAAATCATTGAAGTTCAAAGGAAGTCTTCTGCTCAAAATACTTTTGTAGGAAAACCCCCCCACAGATATGTATTGTATTCAGCCTGAAGTATTCGCTCTGCAAGGTCGGAAACTCATGGCCATTGAGGACTCTGCTGAAGTGGTGATTTGCCATTTAAATTAAGCTTGTGGTAAGACACAAGAGATGGACCAGGTTTATCTTCAAGCACTGTTTAAGGAGAATGTAATAGCTGAGTCTAGACCAGTGAAGCTCCAAGTTTGATCCCAGATCGAAGCTGCTGGCCAAACTCCGATGAGGCCTGACACATTTATAATAATAATAATCTTTATTGTCACAAGTAAGCTTACATTAACACTGCAATGAAGTCACTGTGAAAAGCCCCTAGTCGCCACATTCCGGCACCTGTTCGGGTACACGGAGGGAGAATTCAGAATGTCCAATTCACCTAACAGCACGTCTTTCAGGACTTGAGGGGGGGAACCGGAGCACCCGGAGGAAACCCACGCAGACACGGGGAGGACGTGCAGACTCCGCACAGACAGCGACCCAAGCCGGGAATCGAACCCGGTACCTGGCTTTGTGAAGCCACAGTGCTAATCTCAGTGCCGCCGTGCCGCCCATGACACCGAGGTGAGCTTTTGTAACATCTTGGCTTCCACTTTGCTTTGCCTCAGCTGCTTACCTCTAGACTGGACTATTCCAGAATCTGGCTGGATGGCCTCCCATATCCTCCAAGCTTCAACTGATCCAAACCTCTGCTGGCCATGGAGCAAGTTGCACCAAGTCCCGTTCATCCATCACCCGTGTTCACTGACCCACTTGGGCTCCCAATTAAGCTACACTTGGATTTTTAAATTCTCATCATTGCTTCCCTCCTCATTCCCGTCTTTGCAATTGTCCAGCCCCACAGCCCTCCACCTTATCTACATTCCTCACTTTGGGCTCTTGAGCATTCCCAATTTTAATCCCTCACCATTGGCGGCAATGCCTTCAGTTGCCTGGGCCCACGCTCTGGAATTTCTTCCCTAAACCTCTCTGCCTCTTTACACCTCCTGAAAACGGATCTCTTGGGTCATGAAGCTTTTGGTCATCCACCCAGACATCTCGTTACATGGTTTAGTGTCAGATTTTAGGGGCAGCCCGGTAGCACAAGTGGATAGCACTGTGGCTTCACAGCACCAGGGTCCCAGGTTCGATTCCCCGCTGGGCCACTGTCTGTGCGGAGTCTGCACGTTCTACCCGTGTCTGCGTGGGTTTCCTCCGGGGGCTCCGGTTTCCTCCCACAGTCCAAAGATGTGCAAATTAGGTGGATTGGTCATGATAAATTGTCCTTAGTGACCAAAAAGATTAGGAGGGGTCATTGGGTTACGGGGATAGGGTGGAAGTGAGGGCTTAAGTGGGTCGGTGCCGACTCAATGGGCCGAATGGCCTCCTTCTGCACTGTATGGTCTATAAACTTTCTATTGTTTTCTAACGTTCCTGTGAAGCACCTTGGGACGTTTTATCATATTAAAAGGCGCGATATAAATACAAGTTGCCGCTGTTTTACTTACCTTCAACCTTTGAACAATTTCCTTAATGTCATCCACATTCTCCTCTAACATTCTTATAAATATGTAGTCCCCTCTCCCATGGAAAATTTTGATTGTGGACGAATCAGGAGTCCAGCCTATTACATCCCCACTGAAGCAGTTGAACACCACCTCCTTGGTGCCTTGCTCAATAACAACAACAAACTCATTGGAGATGCCGAGAATGCCCTCCACCTCGACTCCCTGGCTGTAATCCTGCGCGTAAACCCGCCACGTGACGGCTCCGGCGCTGCTCAGCTCGGCCCCCGCCCGGGGCTTGGTTTTCTCTTTCTTTTTGGCGGTCAGTAATATGAGGTTAAACTTTCCCGTCGATTCCACGGGGGTGCTGGTGACGCTATTTTCCGCCAGGTCCTTCAAGTATTCCTGCCGCGTCCTAGTGGCCATGGCGTGAAACTTTTCCGACTTGTGCGCTGCGTTCTCGCCGTTGATGACCTTGGCCAGCAGAAAGTCTCGGAAAACGTCAGACTTGCTGAAAGTGAAGCCGTCTGGTATGGGCGGCCCGAAGAGTGGGACGTCCTTCGACCTGGTCACTGCCACACTGTTGGAATAAAGCAAACCAAATTTTAGAACAATAAATATTGCTCCTTTATTTTAATTCCTCCACAGAGGCCGACTCCTGGGTGGGGCATGGTTCCCTCGTCCTCTAATCCCTCACTCGAATGTCCTTTCTATCCACATCTCATGCACGAGTCTAGGCTTTCAATGCTATCAGGGCCTTCTGACTATTGTGGGGGGGGGTCACCATCATTTTTGAACCTCATTCGGCCCAGTCTTGCCTGCTGCCTACAGCCCCTACATTTACAAGCAATGGAGCAATGAGATACCGAACAGCTGTTACCACGCCCCAGCGTGAACAGGCCCCAAGACCAATTTTGTTTTTTAATTTTAGGAGAAAATTTAGCGTGGCCAATCCACTTAACCTGCACATCTTTGGGTTGTGGGGGCGAGACCCACGCAAACACGGGGAGAATGTGCAAACTCCACACGGGCAGTGGCCCAGGGCCGGGATTCGAACCTGGGCCCTCAGCGCCATAGGCAGCAGTGTTAACCACTGCACCACCATGCTCCTCCCCGAGACCTATTTTAACACCCGAACCTTGGCTTCAGCTGATGTCAGCGGAGACAGCGCAGAATAAGAAAGGGAGCTGCTTTTCTGTATTTTCAACAAAAAAAAAAGTTATTCCTTTCTTAAAAGTTACAAAGCCAATGTAGTGGACATGGCACATCCTCAATCCAGCTCCTTGTTTGCTCAAAATACAAATTCATGGCCCCACTAGAGAGACATACAAGGTCGAAGCTGACAAGCCCCACCTGATCCTGGGCTGGACCTTAGCCAAAATGTGGAGATGCCGGCGTTGGACTGGGGTGAGCACAGTAAGAAGTCTTACAACACCCGAGGAAGGAGCAGTGCTCCGAAAGCTAGTGTTTGAAACAAACCTGTTGGACTTTAACCTGGTTTGTAACACTTTTTACTGTCCTTAGCCAAAAGGCAGAGAAGTGATTTTTTTTTGCATATCGGAATCATTTTCTTGCATTACAACAATGGTCAGATGCTGCAAAAGTACTTCACTGGCTGAAAACACGTCACTTGCCGAGATTGCAAAATGTACTGTATAAATTCCTGTCTGTCTTTTTTCTTTAAGCTCGGAGCCACACTTCAAGAAAGTTGCAAGGGCCTTAGAAAGGGTCCAGAGGATGTCATTAGGGATGAAGGGCTTCAGCTAGAAGCAGAGTTGGTAAAGTTAGGACTGCTCTGCCTGTAACGGAGGTGACTTAATACAGGTGACTTAGAAGGTGACTTAATACAGGTTCTGAAGCTGATGAAAGTAGTGAAAAGGAATTCCCTCTGGCAATGCGCACACACAGTCTCCCAGTTAGATTGTCTTTCAGTCTAGGCATCCCGTTACTCCCAGTCTGTAGGATCTCGAGACTTCTATGCAGACTCAGAACCAGCAGGTGGAAACATTTGACGGGCCAGAGCGCAACACACAACCTCTCCTCTCAGTGTCCGAACACCCCACCTGGCAGGACTCAATCACCGTCTGTTGCCTGGTAGAATACAGTCCTTGGCCAATCCTTTGGCCACCAACCAGCCAATCAAATAGAATCCCTCCAATCTCTGGGGCGCCATAAAGTACGAATTCTTCTGCTCGAAATCTAAATCTTCATTGCAGCGTACTATTTTGCAATTGAGTTCCCCACTTCCCCTGCTCGACTTAAAGGTATACGGTCCATGAAAGATCTAGATCCATGGCTCAAAGATGAGAACGACAAAATAAATATGAAATAAGGGAATCAACAGTGTGAAAGTGGGTGCTGTATTTCCTACACGTTTGGCTCCATCAGAGGTTGCGAAAGGCACCAAGCAAAGGCAAGTCTTTCTTTCCACCTTGTATCAGCACTCACCTGTAACACACATTTTCGGTGCATGGATTGTGGACTCGGACAATAACAAACACATGCTGGAAATGAGAGCGTACACTCTTTGGTGTGAACGGCAGGGTCCCAGGTTCCTGAAAAATGATGGTGACGATGTCGTTGCCAATGTGCCGTTTCCTGAGGAGCTGTGAACACACAAACACACGTATATATCAACATACCAAAGCCCTGGTTACACACTGCTCATTTAGTACAGATTTTCTGCACAACTCATCATTTGAACCCAGTGCCAGGATCGAACCAGCAAAATCAGAATGGGTACGGCACCACGGTTTATAAAGTCTCAAGTATTTACAGCTTAGCTCAATCCAGTTTAGAAAAGCGCACAAACGCTTGTCATGTTGTAGCCACTTAATGAATCTCAATTCTTCTACGGTAATAGAAATATTTCCTCACCAATTTTCACCCCTCCTGCCTGGAAGGCATTGAGTCATTTTGTTGTCACCCATCACACCTTATTCAAGTGATCATTTTTCATTTGAGCATCTTGACTAGCCACCCGACTGTGCAGCAAAGCCCGGCATCATCCTCAGCCAATCACAGGCCTAGCCCAATACTTCGCCTCCATCCAGGAGCAGATGTCAACTATTCTCAATTGACGCCCTGGCTTTGACTACCTAAATGAGCCAAGGCCTTCCTGATCTTTGAACTCGCTCACTAAACTCAGCAATCAGGGAAGCATCTATTCGATCGTGATGCATGCACTGCAGGGTACATATAGCAATACACAGGGCCCTGTTCTTTTCAGACGAAAAGAGCAAATACATATATTGCACCTCTTTTAGTTTGTGGTGATATGGCCCCTTTGATGGACATCCTTTGCAGGCCACCTGGCTGTAGGAGCCGTTGAAACGCCAGCATGGAACCCAGGGCTGGAGGGTGGCAGCTGGAGCTGGGGCGTTGTGCAGAGTAGACGTATATAGTTGTGCTGTTAAAACCCTTAGTGCACATCGTCACTCTTTTTTCCTAGGGTCCCTTTCCCCCTTGCCCGGCCCTAGGAAAGCCCAGAGATCCCCTTTTAGCACACACACCCCGCATATCCACCTACACCCCAAAGAGCCCTCATTTTGAGTGAAAGTCCCATCACTTCCCTTGTCCAAATATATACAACATTGGCTCCTTTAGCCCCTACACCCACACGCAGTGAAAGAAAAAAGAAGAAAATACAGTCAGGAGGTTACATCGGCACATGGCCATTCCCCAATTTGTCAGTTCTGCCACAGTCCTTCTGCCTTTGCAAACTCCTCCGCTGCTTCCGCCGTTCCAAAATAAAAGTTCCTGAGCTTATAAGTCACCCTCAGCTTCGCTGGATATACAATGCCGCACCGCACCTTGCTAATGTACAGTGCCCTCTTCACCCGGTTGAAGGCAGCCCGCCTCCTTGCCAGCTCCACCGTAAAGTCCTGGTATACACGTATGCCAGCTCCAGCCCACTGCACCACCCGCTTCTGCTTGGCCCAGCTCAGGACCTTCTCCTTCACCCTGTACCTGCGGAAGCAGAGTCAATACCCTTGGCGGCTCACTCGCCTTTGGTACAGGCCTCCACGACCGACGAGCCCGATCCAGTTCATATTGGGAGGGATCCTCCCCCTCCCCCAATAGTTTTGCCAGCATCGTGGCAAAATACTCAGCCTCGGTCCTTCAACTCCTTCAGGCAGCCCCACAATCCTCAAATTCTGTCGCCTGGATCTGTTTTCCAGGTCTTCCATTTTTCCTCGCAGATCCTTGTTAATGTCCATCACCTTCCGCATCTCCTTCCCCATCAGGGAAGTTGATCACCGTGCTGCAATAACGTCTCCACCACTTCCTTCAGCGCCTCCCCTTGCTCTCGCACCTCCGCCACTGCGCTCGCCACCGCCGTCATCACCGGGGAAATCGCCTCCTCCACCAGCGCACTCAAAACCTCCCTCATCTCCTTCCTCATTGTCTCCATGTATTTTGTAAACTGCCTTTCGAATTCCGCAGCCATCACCGTAGTTATTTCTTCAGCCGTAAGCAATGCGGCCTCCCCTGGTGCTCCAGCCTCCATTTTCTTCACTGGCCCCGCGGTGACCTTTCCACTCCCCGACGGACTTTCAGCTGCTTTTTTCACGGCCGTTTTTTTGCTGGTCTTCGACATTCCCCTCCTCTGTGCTGTCTACCGACTTTTACTGCCTTCGCTGGCCCTAGGACCGGGCGTTAACCCCCGACAATGCCGTTCCCGAACGGGAGCCCTCCAACGCACGGCTGCCTCCCGCCCGCCGTCACCGGAAGTCCGCACATAGTCACTCTTGATCAATTCATTACTTGCCACATAAAGTCACCTCGGGTTATTACACAGCTAAGCAAAACGTTTCAGCTCAACAAAATAAGTGATAGCCATTCACTGGCTCATTCCTCAGAGCAATGCCGTGATCAGTCAGGGTCAAGTTGCTGGTTTGAACTTCGAACAGTGCTAGCAGTTAACTGTCAGTCACCATCAACTGGTGCATTCTCCGTGGCAACACCTCGATCAAGAGCCCACTTGCCAACCAATCAGTATTCTCTTCTCTTACAGTATGTGTTAATTTACCTTACAAAGTATACTTGCAATAGTCCTGATGAGTGCAAAATGAAAAGCTTCAACAAAGAATTTTTTTTTCCAGCAAAGCGCTGAATTTTGAAAGATTTTAGGTATCACTTCGCAGCAGCCAAATCAATCAGTGCCCACACTCTCTGGCCCACACTCTCTGGTACAAACTATCACCTCCTGACTATCTTGAATCTAAAGCCAGCATTGGTATTATGGTTGGTTGGAAGCCAGGTAGCTTCTTTGTTTCAGATCATGAGCCAGATCTTTATTTTTGTGCGCTCATTAGAAAAAAAACTGAAATTGCAGCAGAATCGATCATCACAGTGCGCTGGTACTGAAGTAGTAGAACCACAATGAATTTTGCAGAGTTAAACAAGACCTCGATTAATTCAGATCACAAATTGAACAAAGCAGAGAATGGCGCCCAAAAATAATGTAACGGTTAAGTTTTAACCACAGCCATATAATCTCACTGTACTTCATAATAATAATAATCTTTATTGTCACAACATCGCAACGAAGTTACTGTGAAAAGCCCCTCATCACCACATTCCAGCGCTTGTTCGGTTACACGGAGGGAGAATTCAGAATGTCCAATTCACCCAACAAGCACGTCTTTCGGGACTTGTGGGAGGAAACCGGAGCAAACGCGCGCAGACACGGGGAGAACGTGCAGTCTCCGCACAGACAGTGACCCAAGCCGGGAATCGAACCTGGGACCCTGGCGCTGTGAAGCAACAGTGCTAACCGTGCCGCCTTTTTAGTGCACATAGCGGTGAGAGAGGAGAGGTGGAGGGATTTGGAATACTCTTCTTTGGTAACGATATCAGGCAGTTTTAAATCTGAGAAAGGTACATTTAAAAATGGGAGATGTGGGGCATTGTACCCATTTATCCCAGCATTAATCAGCACCTTCTAGAGGTGAAGGAAGCAAATTAGAGATAGAGGAAGAAAAGTTAACAAATTAACCCCAATATATTCCAAACTTAAGAATCCTTAACCGAATAGAGACAGGAGAACTATCATTCCAGTTGTCTGGTCACATTCAAATCGGATGAAAAGGCAACATTTGAACACATTTTCACCCAATGAGTTACCAGAAAGACGAGTATTTAATACACTGCCGCGGTCAGCTAATGGTATAGTTTAGAAATCCCTGCGGACATTACTCACCTGCTGCCTGTTATTGGGGGTGTATGGAAGCATGGTAGACACGTGAAACATGATCTCATAGTCCTGGTAAGTGGTGTACAAAGAGTGCGTACCAGTCGAGTCAGCTGTGATTGGAAAATGTTGCAACGTCACATCTCACATGCGGTCAGCAGCAAACGACTACATCGCCAGAACTAAAAGCAAGCAACTATGGAAATATATACACCTCTTTTCGGATGGAACCTTTCATCAGAACTCTGGCAGATGAGAGTTCCTTTATACCAAGCCCCATCAGTTCCTGCAATTGGGGGTCGGTTTAGCTCACTTGGCTGGACGGCTGGTTCGTGGTGCAGAGCACAGCCAGCAGAGTGGGTTCAATCTCCGTACCGGCCGAGGTTATTCATGAAGGCCCAGTCTTAATTCACCACCAGTCAGCTCTCTCCCCCTCAAAAGGGGAAAGCAGCCTATGGTCATCTGGGAGCCTGGAAACTTTATCGTACCTGTTCCTGCAATGTTTTTTCCTCGTTTGGTCAAGATAATATTTTCTCCCTTTCCCAGGAAACACCTATTCACACCATAATAAAACCCATTAAATTATATACGTCAAGAACAATCACACGAGTCTTATCCTCCACTTCCTTCACAGTTGTGTTCAGTATTATAAAAGATTAATTCCAATTCTGCCCAAGGGTTTATAGTCCTCAATCGCTTGGTATTCTTTAGGTTTATTTCAGTTTCTATCGTTTGCAATACTTTTTTCTTTCTACAAGGTTCTGAACAAACACTGATCGAGTGTTTGTACCAATGAAAAGCAAAGTGCTTACTTTTTGTGTCCAGTTGAGCTGCATATTTTGTAAAGCCCTTAAGAAGCACCTTTTCCCCGAGCTGCTCCAGGAACTCCTCAAACGCTGGGCCTGCTTCTTCATTGTTGTACATCTCTTCCTCAGTGCCCTGGCCAGCCGTACAGTACAGGATACCAACTTTATGTTTCTTGCTGAGCTGCAAAGACACCAAAGCACTGCAATCAGCATAGGGCGAAATACAACTTCAGATTTGTAATGACAGGGGCAGCACGGCGGCACAGTGGTTAGCACTGCTGCCTCACGGCCCTGAGGACCCGGGTCACTGCCCGTGTGGAGTTTGCACATTCTCCGTGTCTACGTGGGTCTCACTCCCGCAATCCAGGTTAGGTGGGTTAGCCATGCTAAATTGCCCCTTAATTGGGGAAAAAAGTAATTGGGTACTCTAAATTTATTTTTAAAAATACAATGCTGTTTGTGTATCCCCCCCCCCCCCCCCCGCCCCCCTCCAATCCCATAAAAGATCCTTTGCTCTACACAATCGCCACATACCATATTTAATTGAGGGCATGAGTGTGCAACGTATTTCCAGGCTTGACCATAGGCCTGCAGCAGGTAGGAATTTCTCCCCTTGGAAAGATGCTGCGAGTATAAGGAGCCGGGCAGAAGAGGCACAAGCTGACCACAGAGGAAAATGGTGACATCACGTCCGCCACTGTGGCAATCAGTGCCTAGGCATCAGGCGCCAACGCCAAAAACAACCCATCAGCAAAAAGTGCACATCGGAAACTATCCATCGACAAAGGATTTAATATGCTTCATGTCCATTATCTTGTGCAAGGGAAGGATGCTGCCAAGCTGAACAGAAATTAAACTGGCATCCCAATGCTGTGCCACTCTATCCTGCTGTTCTGATAACAGAAGTCAGGAAGTTCCTGACAAACCATTCACTTACAGCGCGTGGACGAGACATTAGCTTGATTTCAAACTTAGCAATTTGCTTTGTAGACGCAATGAACTCCTTGATAAGTTGCACATTGCCTGATGGATGTTTTGGTGACTGGCTACAAAGTACCGGTTGGAGACGTCCATTCTGTAGAATGACAGGACGACAATGGTACAAGTTCCTGTGATCTACACAAAGATATCAATGCCTCAAAAGATTTCAACTCACCCCTTGTTCATCCAGTTTTAGCAGCTGTTCCGTCACTTTAACAGTGCTGAACGCCAGCCGCAGGCACTGTATGTTCAGTTCTGGTATTACGGATTCCAGGACCTCTTTCAGCAGGAGCCCTCGCACTGTGCCGTGTTTCGATGTTGATGGAACCGCATCCTCCAGGATTGCTCCTCTCAGTGTAATGAGCTGCAAGATGCAATTTTCACATTTTCATTTGTTTCAGCCAAGGTCAATCACTTATGAGGAGGTGTGACTGAGTGCCTCTAACTATTGAACCTAAACTCTCCTGTACAGGCCAACAGCTACTTGTTTAAATAGTGATTTTAACAGAGCAACATCCAAATGCGCATTTGCAATATGTTTACAGCAATCTTCCTAGAACAAGACATTAATGCATGTTGAGGACACTTTACTGATGGGACACATTTCAAAATATCACTTCTGCACCACTCTTGAATCTACCCACTCTCTATAGCTCCAACAAGTCAAAGATCAGCATGGTCCAGGACAATGTAGGGTGGCACGGTAGCACAATGGATGGCACTGTTGCTTCACAGTGCCAGGGACCCGGGTTCGATTCCCGGCTTGGGTCACTGCCCGTGTGGATTTTGCACATTCTCCCCGTGTCTGCGTGGGTTTCGCCCCCACAATCCAAAGATGTGCCGAGTAGGTGGCTTGGCCAAGTTAAATTGCCCCTTAATTGGAAAAAAGAATTGGGTACTCTAAATTTATTTTGAAAAAGGAGTTAATGAAATACTGCATTTCTTCACCATCACAACTCACCTGGCAAAACAAAATCCTCGGTCTTCGAACCTGCAATCTTGAGGTCTGTGACTTAGCAGATATTTGGGAATGACTTTATCCATTTCACCATTGAAAGAATCTCAAGTTAAGTTCTAATTTAAATGGGGCAGCACGGTGACGCAGTGGTTAGCACTGCTGCCTACGGCGTAGAGGACCCGGGTTCAAATCTCGGCCTTGGGTCACTGTCCGTGTGGAGTTTGCACATTCTCCTAGTGTCTGCGTGGGTTTCACCCCATAGATGTGCAATTTAGGTGGATTGGCCAGGCTAAATTGCCCCTTAATTGGAAAAAAAATTAATTGGGTACCCTAAATTTTAAAAAGGAAAAAAAAATTCTAACTTAAAGAATTGAACACATTTAAAAAAAAAAAAGAAACATTAAATTGCGATTATAAAAAATGCTCAACTGTGAAGAAATCAGCAGTAATATCGGCCAACTTGGGTCATGCTGTGTAATTAGACACCAGTTCCCACCTCACTGGTCCTGAAGATTATTCGGTAGGCATACTGAGGTCCGTGTTCTTTGCTCTCCTCCAGTTTCTCCCTCTTGATGCTCACTGCCACTGGGCCCAGCTTTTCATCTACTCCAAAATAGTTCCAGTGCTCTACGGGTAAAGAATAAAATAAAACATAAGAAATAAAATTAAAAGTTTCAGAGCTGTGAGCTATATGACTGGGTACGGCCACTTTAAGATTGACCCTTTGGACAAGGTGAATTGACAGAAAGATCTTCAATTTAATAAGACAGGGGGGGGGGGGGGGGGTTGGTTGCTGAGCCAGCCAGAGGGAGGGGTCAGGAGTGTCAGAAAAGTGGAAATAAAAGACACATGGATCGGCAATGGTAACCCTGGGGTTTATAAATATGTAGATGACGGAAAGATGGAAGGAGTAGAACGAGTCTTCGATGCTGCTTCTATTTAAGCTTCGACTCAGCTTGAAATAGCTGTAAAATATGACCAAACTGATTCTGTTGGCCAGGCCTCAATTAGCAGCGAGGTGATTCAAATACTAGATGGATTTAAAATTGTAACATTGGATGGATTATCTGCAGTTGAGAAGGCACCAGGACTGGATGAAATGCACCCAAGGATATGGAGGGGAGTGAGTGGACATTGCACAGGCTCTGGCCATCATTTTTCAGTCTTCCTTAGACTCCCAGAAGTGTGGGGAATTGCAAGTGTTATACTCTTGTTCGGAAAAGAGTGTAAAGATAAGCCCAGCAACAAACGACAAGTCAGTTTAACTTCGGTGGTGGGGAAACGTCTAGAACATTCATACAGGACAAAATTAACAGCCCCATGGACATATCCGGGCTAATTGAGGAAAGGCAGAATGGATTTCTTCAGAGAAAATCATGTTTGACCAACTTGGGAGGTTTTTTTGAAGAAATAGTAGGAGGATTGATGAGGGAAATGCTGTTGATGTCGTGCACATCGACTCCCAAAAGGCATTTGATACAGTGCCACACACAGACTTGAGCAAAGTTTATAGCTCATGGAATAAAATTGAGTTTAAGAGCCGCGGGGTTATGCTGCAACTATACATGACGCTGGTGAGACCACATTTGGAGTACTGTGTGCAGTTCTGGTCACCTCATTATAGGAAGGATGTGGAAGCATTGGAAAGGGTGCAAAGGAGATTTACTAGGATGCTGCCTGGTTTGCAGGATAGGTCTTATGAGGAAAGGTTGAGGGAGCTAGGGCTTTTCTCTTTGGAGCGGAGGAGGTTGAGGTGTGACTTAGAGGTTTATAAGATGAGGGGGTAGATAGAGGGGACGTTCAGAGACTATTTCCTCGGGTGGATGTCGCTGTTACAAGGGGCCATAACTATAAGATTCAGGGTGGGAGATATAGGAGGGATGTCCGAGGTAGGTTCTTTACTCAGAGAGTGGTTAGGGTGTGGAATGGACTGCCTGCTGTGATCGTGGAGTCGGACACTTCAGGAACTTTCAAGCGGTTATTGGATAGGCACATGGAGCACACCAGAATGACAGGGAGTGGGATAGCTTGACCTTGGTTTTGGACAATGCTCGGTACAACATTGAGGGCCGAAGGACCTGTTCTGTTCTATGTTCTATGACACTAGCAACATGGACACAGAATTGGCAGAGTGAGATGAAACAAAGTAGTGGCTAATAGATAGTTTTTGGGATGGAGAGGGGCTTCTGGTGGAGGTCACCAGTGGTCAGTACTGGCATCCTCGAGTATTGTGTGCAGTCTCCTAGTTTGAGGAAGGACAGTCTTGCTACGGAGGTTCACCAGCGAAGGTTCACCAGACTAATTCCAGGGATGGCAGCACGGTAGCACAGTGGTTAGCATTGCTGCTTCACAGCTCCATGGGACCGAGGTTCGATTCCCGGCTTGGGTCACTGTCTGGGCGGAGTCTGCACGTTCTCCCCGTGTCTGCGTGGGTTTCCTCCGGGTGCTCCGGTTTCCTCCCACAGTCCAAAGACGTGCCGGTTAGGTGGATTGGCCGTGCTAAACTGCCCTTGGTGTCCAAAAGGGTTAGGTGGGGTTATGGGGATAGGGTGGAGGTTTTGGCTTAAGTAGGGTGCTCTTTCCAAGGGTAGGTGCAGACTCGATGGGCCGAATGGCCTCCTTCTACACTGTAAATTCTATGATCTATGGCAGGACTGACATATCAAGAAGATGGACTGGGCTTGTACTAACTGGAGTTTAGAAGAATGAGAGGGGGTTTCATAGAAACATATAAAATCCGATGGGACTGGACAGGCTAGATGGGGGACGAATGTTCCCTATGTTGGGGACATACAGAACTAGGAGTTACAGCCCAAGAATGAATGGTAAGCCATTCAGGACGGAGATTCTTTTTTTTTTTTTTAAATATAAATTTTAGAGTGCCCAATTTATTTTTTTCCAATTAAGGGGCAACCTGCACATCTTTGGGTTGTGGGGGTGAGACCCACGCAGACACGGGGAGAAGGCTCAAACTCCACACAGACAGCGACCCAGGGCTGGGATCGAACCTGGGTCCTCAGCGCCGTAGGCAGCAGTGCTAACCACTGCACCACCGTGCTGTATTTCCAGGACTCAGATGAGGAAGAACTTCTTCCCTCAGAGTTGTGAGCTTGTGGAATTCTCTGCCACAGAAAGTTGCTGGGGCCGGGTCGCTGGATCTATTCAAGAGGCAGCCGGACGTGGCCCTTGCGGCTAAAGGGATCAGGGGGCAGGGAGAGAAAGCGGGAGTGGGATACTGAATTTGCACGATCAGTCATGGTCACATTGAATGGTGGCGCAGACTCGAAGGGCCGAACGGCCTACTCCTGCACCTATTATCTACGTTTCGATGTTTCCCCCGATGTGTATTAATGACCTGTACCTTGGGTTACTGGGGAAAATTTCAAAACTGGAAAGCATTGTGCCTGTGGAGGATAGTGTAGAGTTTCAAAGGGACACAGGCAAGTTGGTCTAATGTGTGGGCAGGTGAAGTTTATGCAGAGAAATGTGAAGAAGTGATTGACTGGAGATACAATATAAAGGGCTGGAGAAGCAGCTGGACCTGGGTGTATATGAACACAGGTCATGGAAGGTGGCAGGACAGGTTGAGAGGTGGTTAATAAGAACAAACAAAGAACAAAGAAATGTACAGCACAGGAACAGGCCCTTCGGCCCTCCAAGCCCGTGCCGACCATACTGCCCGACTAAACTACAATCTTCTACACTTCCTGGGTCCGTATCCTTCTATTCCCATCCTATTCATATATTTGTCAAGATGCCCCTTAAATGTCCCTATCGTCCCTGCTTCCACTACCTCCTCCGGTAGTGAGTTCCAGGCACCCACTACCCTCTGCGTAAAAAACTTGCCTCGTACATCTACTCTAAACTTTGCCCCTCTCACCTTAAACCTATGCCCCCTAGTAATTGACCCCTCTACCCTGGGGAAAAGCCTCTGACTATCCACTCTGTCTATGCCCCTCATAATTTTGTATACCTCTATCAGGTCGCCCCTCAACCTCCTTCGTTCCAGTGAGAACAAACCGAGTTTATTCAATCGCTCCTCATAGCTTATGCCCTCCATACCAGGCAACATTCTGGTAAATCTCTTCTGCACCCTCTCTAAAGCCTCCACATCCTTCTGGTAGTGTGGCGACCAGAATTGAACACTATACTCCAAGTGTGGCCTAACTAAGGTTCTATACAGCTGCAACATGACTTGCCAATTCTTATACTCAAATATATATTAATTTGGCCACAGAGGACTAGAGCAAGCAGGTTGGGTTGAATCTTTACAAGTCACTAGTCGAGGGTATTGCACGTAGTTCCGGGTGTCACACTTCAGGAAGAATGTGAAGGCATTAGGGAGGGTGCAGAAAAGATTCATGAGCTTGGTTCTATGGATGAGGAACTTCAGCTATGAAGGTAGTTGGGCAGCACGGTGGCGCAGTGGTTAGCACTGCTGCCTCACGGCGCCGAGGTCCCAGGTTCGATCCCGGCTCTGGGTCACTGTCCGTGTGGAGTTTGCACATTCTCCCCGTGTCTGCGTGGGTCTCGCCCCCACAACCCAAAGATGTGCAGGGTAGGTGGATTGAACACGCTAAATTGCCCCTTAATTGGAAAAAATGAATTGGGTACTCTAAATGTATTTTTAAAAAGCTGTGAACATAGTTTAGCAAAGTTAGGACTGCTTTCCTTCGAGAAAATGTTGCAAAGAGATTTGACAAAAGGTGTCCAAAATTCTGAAGGGGCTGGACAGAGTAGTGAGGAGAAATTGCCTCCACTTGGGAAAGGATCGAGAATGAGGGGGCAGATTTAAAGTGACTAGTAGAAGATGCAAAATTGACACGAGGAGAAACCTTTTAACGTGTGGTTAGGGTTTGGAATGCACTGCACGAGAGTGTGTTGGAGCAGTTCAACGTAAGCATTGGAAAGAGGTTAGGCTGTTATTTGAAATGGAACAATGTGCAGGGTTACAGGGAGAAGGCAGGGGAATGATTGCAGGCGAGTAGTTAATTTGGAAAACTGTTGCGGACATGGGCCAAATCGCCTCCTTAACTTTGAGATTCCACAAAAGGACAAAAATGTGCATAAACAAACATATAACCCTAACCCTAATACATGAGGGACAGAGCTAAGAGGACAAAAACAAAGTGTCCCATTTTACTTAAAATTCTGTATTAAGAGCTACCGTAGATATACACAGGCAGTTCGCCGCTTACCACTTCTGTTTACATGTCTTTTTTTCTTAATTAAAATGGGACATTATCCTTCCTGTCTATTGGGCTTCAGAGATTCTCAACATTTTCAGAGACGCAACTGAAAAGCCTCCTGGGTACAATTTGTTGGTTAACGTTCCGGTGATCAATATTTCCAATCGAACAAATTCACTTCATATGTGACCGAAGCACATCTAAGTGAACGAGAATTACTGAAGGTTTGGACGGACTGGTTTTATTCCAGAATTGGGTATCATGTGATCAAATGGGCAGCATGGTAGCATTGTGGATAGCACAATTGCTTCACAGCTCCAGGTTCCAGGTTCGATTCCGGCTTGGGTCACTGTCTGTGCGGAGTCTGCACATCCTCCCAGTGTGTGCGTGGGTTTCCTCCGGGTGCTCCGGTTTCCTCCCACAGTCCAAAGATGTGCAGGTTAGGTGGATTGGCCATGATAAATTGCCCTTAGTGTCCAAAATTGCCCTTGGTGTTGGGTGGGGTTACTAGGTTATGGGGATAGGGTGGAGGTGTTGGCATTGGGCAGGGTGCTCTTTCCAAGAGCCGGTGCGGACTCGATGGGCCGAATGGCTTCCTTCTGCACTGTAAATTCTATGATAATTCTACGAAATGCTTGCGGCATTTTGCAGAGTTGTGTCGTCCCCCCCCCACCCCCACACCACAGCTTTCCTTTGGTGAATTATTGCAATCGGAAGGGTTGACAGATTTGATTGACGTTTTTCCTTAATTATCAAGTATTGCGATAGTGAAAGTGGGAAATTTTCCTCATTGGGTATTGTACGATGAAGGATAAAATGTTTTTCTGAAGAAAAAGCTTTTCTGATTGGAGGGCTGTGACTAGTGGTGTTCCGCATGGATCAGTGCTGGGACCTTTGCTGTTCGTAATATATATAAATGATTTGGAGGAAAATGTAACTGGTCTGATTAGTAAGTTTGCAGACGACACAAAGGTTGGTGGAATTGCGGATAGCGATGAGGACTGTCGGAGGATACAGCGGGATTTAGATTGTTTGGAGACTTGGGCAGAGAGATGGCAGATGGAGTTTAATCCGGACAAATGTGAGGTAATGCATTTTGGAAGGTCTAATGCAGGTAGGGAATATACAGTGAATGGTAGAACCCTCAAGAGTATTGAAAGTCAAAGAGATCTAGGAGTACAGGTCCACAGGTCACTGAAAGGGGCAACACAGGTGGAGAAGGTAGTCAAGAAGGCATACGGCATGCTTGCCTTCATTGGCTGGGGCACTGAGTATAAGAATTGGCAAGTCATGTTGCAGCTGTATAGAACCTTAGTTAGGCCACATGTGAGAGTATAGTGTTCAATTCTGGTCGCCACACTACCAGAAGAATGTGGAGGCTTTAGAGAGGGTGCAGAAGAGATTTACCAGAATGTTGCCTGGTATGGAGGGCATTAGCTATGAGGATCAGTTGAATAAACTCGGTTTGTTATCACTGGAACGACAGAGGTTGAGGGGCGAACTGATAGAGGTCTACAAAATTATGAGGGGCATAGAAAGAGTGGATAGTCAGAGGCTTTCTTCCAGGGCAGAGGGGTCAATTACTAGGGGGCATAGGTTTAAGGTGCGAGGGGCAAGGTTTAGAGGGTGTTGGTGATCATATCTCATGCCGATGACAAGCGCGCCATAACAAATACAAACGTGAAAAGACGTGAGGAGACTCCCAGACTCAGAGTCCCAGAGTCAATGTGGATTGGAAACGTTAATTCTGTTTCTGTCTCCGCACAGATGCTGCCAGAACTGCGGAGACTTTCCAGCATTTGCTGTGTGTGCCCCACACAGGCTCTCAGAAATAATGGACAAAAGACAAAGGACAATTCACCGTCAAAACAAGGGAAATTGGCCACTTTAGGGATTAAGATTATTCATGAATTTTTGGTTATGAGTGAAGTCGGGGAGGGTAGAGTGGGGCAGGGGAAAGGAGGGTAGAGAGGGGTAGGGGAAGGAGAGTAGAGAGGCGGAGGCGGAAGGAGGGTAGAGAGAGGTAGGGGGAGGGTAGAGAGGGGTCGGGGGAAGGCGGGTAGAGAGGGGTAGGGGAACAAAACAAAAAAAAAAACCAAAAAAAAAATGATTAAGAGTGAGCTGAGGTTAAGAAATGTCTTTCAATAAAGAGTTGTTGGAAAACGGAGCTTTCTGTTCGACACTTCGATCGAGACACCGGCCACTTAATCTTTTAAGGCTGGGGTTACAGATGTGGCCAGTACTCTACCCAAATCTCTACCCTGGTCAAAAAGCTATTTTTCCACACTCAGCACCTACTGTCTCAGTTCACAAGTAATTAAATTGTGGAGAATTGTGATCCAAATCCACACAAATATTTTCTCCTACAGAGGTCATTAAACAGCGACGAAGAACAAAGACCCTGACTGGCTTTCCTGTCCCAGGTTGAGATCAGTAGTCAAACAATTGTGGAAGGAAACCGGAGCGCCCGGAGGAAACCCACGCAGACACGGGGAGAAAGTGCAGACTCCGCATAGACAGTGACCCAAGCCGGGAATCGAACCTGGGACCCTGGAGCGGTGAAGAAACAGTGCTAACCACTGTGCCACTGTACCACCCACAATACTGGATACTTTCCTTTATTAGTGAGGTACAGAAAAGAGCAGGCTGGTCGATCTTCCTTCGACTCAGGGAGGGGCCTGGAGGACTGGGAAATTGCAAGCATTGCTCAAAAACAAAAAAAGGGTGCAACGGTAAGCCCAGATTCTACAGGCCAGTCTGTTTAACTTTTATGGTGGAGAAACTTCTAGAAACAATCAACTCGGGACAAAATTAGTAGTCACAAGGACAAATGTGGGTTAATTAAGAAAAGCCATTCTAGATTTCTTTAAGAGAAAATTGTGTTTAACAAACTTGGGAGTTTTTTTTCTTAATAAAGTGGCAACATTGCTATTGATTAGGGTAATGCTGAGGACGAGGTGAACACAGACTTCCAAAAGGCATTTGAAACACGACAGCACAACAGACTTGTGAGCACGCTCAGGGAATAAAGGGACAGTGGCAATATGGACACAGAATTGACGGAGTGAGGAGAAACAGAAAGTAGTGATATTTTTGGGTTGGAGGACGGTTTGTAGTGGAGTTCTCCAGGGGTCAGCGATGGGACCCTTGTTGTTCTGGATATATATTAATGTTCCAGACCTTTATGTACGGGACATCATTTCAAAGTTTTCAAATGGTGAAAAAAACAACGAGTAGGTAGAACTTCAAAGGGACACAAGAGGAAGTTGGTGGAATGGGCGGACAGGTGGCAGATGCAGCTCATAGAAAATAGGAGTAGGCCATTCAATAAGATCATAGCTGACCCTCTATCTTAATACTGTATTCCCAATCTCGCACCATACCCATAGATGCGTTTCGCATCTATAAATCTATATTCTTAAATATACTGGAACGCGTTGCCAGGGGAGGTTGTGGAAGCAGATACATTAACGGCGTTCAAAAGGCATCTTGACAAATACATGGATAGGATGGGTATAGAGGGTTACGGCACAAGGAAGTGCTGAGGGTTTTGGCAAAGGGTGGTAACATGACCGGTACAGGCTTGGAGGGCTGAAGGGCCTGTTCCTGTGCTGTATTGTTCTTTGTTTATTCACCGACTTGGCCTCCAGAACCTTCACTGGCAGAAAATTATTTAGGTTTGTCACTGTGAAGAAATCTCTCTCCATCTCAGTCCTAAATGGCCTACCCCACATTGAGACTGTGGGCCCTGGTTCTAGACCCTCCAGTCAGAGGAAACAACAACCCTGCATCCAGTCTGTCCAGCCCCGTCAGAACTTTATACGTTTCAATGGGATCCCCTCGCATTCTTCTGAACTCCAGTGAATATAGGCCTAGTCGACACAATCTCGCCTCATTTAACAATCCTTTTTATTTATAAATTTAGAGTACCCAATTAATTTTTTCCAATTAAGGGGGTATTTAACGTGGCCAATCCACCTACCCTGCACATCTTTGGGTTGTGGGGGCGAAACCCACACAAACACGGGGAGAATGTGCAAACTCCACACGGACAGAGACCCAGAGGGGGGATTGAACCTGGAACCTCAGCGCCGTGAGGCAGGAGTGCTAACCACTGCGCCACCGTGCTGCCCTCCTCATTCAACAATCCTGCCATCCCAGGAATCAGCCTGGTAAACCTTCACTGCCTAAATGATATCCTTTCTGGTTAAGGAGACCAAAACTGCCCACAACGCTCCAGGTGTGCTCTCACCAAGGCCGTATACATCGGCAGTAAGACATCCTTCCTCCTGTACTCAAATCCTCTCAGTGAAGGCTAACATACCATTTGGCTTGGCACTTGCTCCACCCTCTTGCTTGCTTTCAGTGATTGGTGTACAAGGACACCCAGGTGCCTTTGTACATCAACATCCCTCAATCTATCACCACTTAACTAATACTATGCCATTCTGTTTTTCTTACCAGAGTGAAAACTTCACACTTTTGTACTGCATCTGCCATCTATTAGCCCACGCAGTCAACTTGTCGAAATCTCCTTGAAGTCTCTTTATATCTTCCTCACCACTCACATTCCCGCCAAGTTTTGTGTCGCCAGCAAATTTGGAAATATTACATTTGGTTACCTCATCCAAATCATTGATATATAGTGAAAAGCTGGGGCCCCAAGTACTGATCCCTGCGGTACCCCACTGGTCACCACCTGCCAATCTGAAAAAGACCCATTTATTTCTACTGCTCCCTGTCTGTTAACCAATTCTCAATCCATGCCAATATCTTACCCCAATTGCATGTGCTTCAATTTTGCATACTGACCTCTGCCGTGGGACTTTTATCAAAAGCTTTCAGAAAATCCAAATACACCACATCCACTGCTTCTCCCTTATCTATTCTACTTATGTTCTCAAAAAACTCCAGTAAGTTTGTCAACAATTTCCCCTTCATAAATCCATGTGGACTCTCTAATCTCATTAATTTTTTAAAAATATATTTAGAGCTAATTTTTTTTTCTCCAATTAAGGAGCAATTTGGTACGGCCAATCCAGCTACCTGCACATTTTTGGGTTGTGGGGGTGAGACCCACGTGAACACGGGGAGAATGTGCAAACTCCACAAGGCCAGTCACCCGGGGCCGGGATCGAACCCGGGTCCTCGCCGCCATGATGCAGCAGTGCTAACCACTGCGCCACCCATCCCATTGATATTTCTTAGCGTCTGTTATCACATACTTCATAATAGACTGCAACATTTTCCCCAATGCCGATGTTAGGCTCACTAGTCTATAATTCCCTGTTCTCTCCCTGTCTCGTATTCTAAATAACTCAATGCAAAGTAGTGTGAAACTCCTAATTTTGGAATAACCTGGACAAACAGTATAAAATAAAGAGTTCAGATCGAAAATAGGAGCAGAGGGACCTGGATGCATATGTGCATAAATCATTGAAAGTGGTAGGAGGCGCCACTGTGCTGAGGACGCGGGTTCGATCCCGGCCCTGGGTCAGTGCCTGTGTGGGGTTTACTCATTCTCCATGTCTGTGTGGGTCTCACCCCACAACCCAAAGATGTGCAGGGTAGATTGGTCACGTTAAATTGCCCCTTAATTGAAAAAAAAAAAGAATTGGGTACTTTGAATTTATTTAAAAAAAGGTGCTATGACAGATTAAGAGAGCAGTTAATAAATGTACAGAATACTGCTATTAATAAAACTCAGGATAGAGGACAAGAGCAATGTGGTCATGTTGAATTTGTGCAAATCACTAGTTCACCCTTTGCAGGGTATTACGTCCACTTCTGGGTGCCGCACTTCAGGAGGTGCAGAAAGATTCTTCAGAATGGTTTCTGATCGATCCCGGCCCCGGATCACTGTCCGTGTGGAGTTTGCACATTCTCCCCGCGTCTGCGTGGGTTTCACCCCCACAACCCAAAGATGTGCAGGGTAGGTGGATTAGCCGTATTAAATTGCCCCTTAAGTGGAACAAATGAATTGGGTACGGTTATGGGCCAGGGTTTAGAGAATCCCAAAGTGTATCGTGGAGTTCATGACACACAACTTTTAGTAGATCGTGGTAATGGGGAGCACACGGGCCTACTGTACAGGTGTGGTGCACCAGAGAGCCACAGTACTTTTAAGTTAAAACAATGTTTATTTATGCAACCAGTTAACACTTTGTAAACCCACAGTAAACATCTTAACAACTATCAACACCAATAAATCCCCCAAAGAATACAGTACTCTATAAGTAACTCTTAATCTTTCCTTGCAACATCCATAAGACAAAAAGAACCCTCTTTACAGAAAGACATCAGGTTTAACTTCACTACTGAGAACAGTTACCACTTTGAAATCACCAAATGAACATTTATAAGCTTGCAGAGATCCATACACATCTTGCTGTGACTGCAGCGTCTCCAAAACAAAACTAAAACACACCCTGTAGCTGCAAGCCCAAAGCGAAAGTAAAAGCTGACAGACAGCCCAGCTCCACCCACAATCTGACATCACTGCAGTAACACCCATTTCTCAAAGGTACGCCCACTACAGCTATTCTGTAAAAAACACCCATTTCTTAAAGGTACTCTCACATGACAGTACTCTAAAAACATTTTTTTAATGAAGACAGATTGGAGAAGTTAGGTCTGTTTTCTTAGAGAAAAGAAGGTTGAGAGGAGATTTGATAGAAATGGTCAAAATCATGAGGGGCTTGGACAGAGTACATGGGGAGACACTTTTTACATGCTTGAAAGGATCAAAAACAAGAGGGCACAGATTTAAAGTCATAAATGCTAGCCTAGCCAGCGATGCCCCACATCCCATAACAATTTTTATAAAGTATAGTTCACCTCCAGCTGTGACTTTGACGTGAGAAAATAGAGAAGTAAGCAATTTTGCAAGGATTAAAACCAGGACTGCTTTGATAAGTCACTGTACCTTTCCCATGGAAGTAATCCTGATAATATCTGGCTCCTCGATCCACATGCTCGATGCTGAAATGCTTCAATCTTTCCTGGCGGAGCTGCCTTTCCTTCGGAACCTCGAGCTCGGAGATGCTTGCATTTGTGCAGTATGGGTTCCAAACCACCTTTGGAAATCCACCTTCACAGCCAAGGCCCAATCTTGCATTCACGCTCGCTTTCGACAAGCTGATGTTGCGCTCACTGCATCCACCCGTTTCGTTGCGGAAATGAGGGCAGTTGAGGAGCAGATCGTTGCAGTTGCTGTCACCGAGATCAGGCTCCAGATTCTCTTTGCCAGTCACCTCCTCGGTGCTACTAAAGTTCGAGTCCAGGCCGGCCAGGGCGAGAGACCGAGATACAGCGAGTGAAGCAGCAGATGCAGCTGAGGCACCGGTTGTGGTGTTCCTCCGATGAGGCACATAGTTCCTATTGCTCACCACTTCATTGAGGTCAAACAGTATACTCTGCACATCAAAATGCCCAAAGCTCTTCTGACAAACCCATGGTTTGGTGCTATCCTGGGACCGACTATCTTCGTGGTCTGAGCTGGATCTCCCCGACTCGTGCTCGCTTTTGCTGCTGCGCAGTTTCTTCAAGATCGATTCGCCACTTTCGCTCCGAGACTGCTTTTTGCGCGATTTCTCCCGGTCTTTGTACATCTTGGGCTCATCCCGCGGAGATGACTCACTTCGACTGTCGTCGGTCTTGCTGCTGCCCGCAAGGTTCAGACTGGAGGCCATGCTCACATCAGCCCGAAGGAGCTTCTTCAGGTTCTCTGGCGCCGAGCTCCGCTGATCAATCTTCTCATTTTTGAACTCTTTCAGCATGTCAAAGAAGCTTTCAGAAGACACCCCGTGAACGTCGATGGATGAAGTGCTACCATATTCCCTCAAGGGTAGCATTCCATTCCCTCTATGCTCTAGGGCTCCTTCTGCGTCATGTTCATTGAGGGTAATCTCACTGTTACTTCGAGCTCTCAGTGGAATAAACATTTTGGCTGGAGACCTGGGCCAATCAACTTGGAACTCCACTTCCTTGGACTTTCGAGGTATATGGTGCAGGCCACGGGCCTGTGAGGCATGGGAAGTATTTTCATAGTTTGGGCAATATTGCCCGCTATGAAAACCTCCAAATTCAGTGTCCACCATGGGTCTGTCCAAGTCCCTCGCAGAACCTAATGCAGCATCCTTCATGACATCGCGCTTTGGAGGCCAGTCTGCGATTCGAGCTCGGACTCCCATTTTTGGCATGGCGGGGGTTGAACTCGCACGGGGCGCATTTTCACCTGCAGAGCAGACGTTCCCATTCGGGACCCTGAATGGAGATGCATAGTAATCACAAGTGTTCGTACCTGCAAGAATGTCCACTCCGCCTATGACAATCCCACCAGCCTCCACCGTTTCATTCTGAACAGGCCGATAGCTTGTCATAGTCTATTAACACTCTGGCTCACTGGGAGTAACAGAAAGGTCCCAGTCATTTCTTTCACAGCTGGAAGCTGCTCATTCGAGCTTAAAACACAAGTAATTTCAGTGAGTCAAAATGTAATTAAGGAGCAGCTCTGCAATATATCTGGATCTGAAGTCTCCTTTTATAATTCCATGTTGCCCGCATGCTTAATTATTTTGCAGCATTAAAAAAAAAAAAGGTCATGTGGAACACCCAGAATCGGAACACAGTAGTTGGAGGCGGCTCAGTAATTCCAAATATATTCCTGACGCGTTTCAACACATTTACAGAAGTGTTGCATTCGGTACCAGATGGTGATCACAATCATCCTGTAACAAGAACAGAAAATATAAATTACTGATTTATACTTAAACGTAACCATATTATAGACAACTCAGAAATCCTACAGTTTCACTGCACCACTGATTCGCATTTAGGACTGACCAGGGAAAATCGGGGATGGGGAACTTTTTAACCAACCAAAGAGTCGTTAGCTTACGAGAAGTTACCAGTGAAGCCCAACATACATGGATATGAGCTCAGTTGTGAGAAATGAGAGATTGAAGCAATAATGAGTAGGTGGGATTGATCCAACCAAACTAAATGAACTTTCAGCCTTTGCCAGATCTAAAAACTCTAATTAACTACTCACAGGGACTTGAAGTATCTTACCACACATCTTTGCAAAAGTACTGGAGGAAACTTGTGGAGGCCAACTTTCCCCAGTCTTTAAGATTTTCATTGGAAATGTCATTCCAACAATTGTTTAATTGGGGATGAAATATTGATGCACTGTCTCAACATTATTATTTCCCTGCGTTTTGACCGTCACAAATTGAAACTCATCGAAAACAGTTACCCGACTTCTATCCTTATTTCCTATGCAGAGACACAAAAATCCTTCCATATTCCAAAATGGCTGCTCCTTACTCCTGTAATCCTGAGCTCTGGTACACTCACCCCAAATCCTTCCCTGCTCAAGGCCTACCTGGGATACGCCCTCGAGAAGGTGGTGATGAGCTGGCATCTTGATCATAGAATTTACAGTGCAGGAGGCCATTCGGCCCATCGAGTCTGCACCGGCTCTTGGAAAGAGCACCCTACCCAAGGTCAACACCTCCACCCTATCCCCATAACCCAGTAACCCCACCCAACACCAAGGGCAATTTTGGACACTAAGGGACAATTTAGCACGGCCAATCCACCTAACCTGCACATCTTTGGACTGTGGGAAGAAACCGGAGCACCCGGAGGAAACCCACGCACACATGGGGAGGATGTGCAGACTCCGCACAGACAGTGACCCAAGCCGGAATCGAACCTGGGACCCTGGAGCTGTGAAGCAATTGTGCTATCCACAATGCTACCGTGCTGCCAAAACGCTGCAGCCCATGTGGTGTAGGTACACCCACAAAACTGTTAGGGAGGGTGTTCCAGGACTTTTGCCCAATGGCAGTGAAAGAACAGTGATACAACAACCAAGTCAGGATGGTGTGCCCCTTGGGAGGTGCTGGTGTTCCGATGCACCTGCTGCCTTCGTCCGCAGAGGTTATGGGCTTTGAAAGATGCTGTTGAAGGAACTTGGGCAAATTGCTGCAGTGCATCTCTTAAAGGGTGCATACAGCTGTCACGGAGAGACAGTGGAATGAAATGCTTAGGATGGTGGATAGGGTGTCGATCAAGCAGCTTAGATGCAGTCGAGCTTCTGGAATGTTTTTTTGGTCTCGAGGCTGGCAATTTTAAATTTGCCCGTGTCATTGACAGTGAGAATAGTTTGTCATGGGGCAGTACTCATGATAAAGCATCTCCAGATTCAGACTAGCTGTTACTTTTGTGAGCTGATAGAGCCATTATTATAGCGGCTCTTACAACGAGTGGAGGGTATTCCATCACATTCCTAGACTTGTGCTTTGGAGAAGGAGAAGGGGAATCAGCTGGTGAATTATTCGCTGCAGAATTCCCAGCCTCTGACCTGCAACAATATTTAAGTGGCTGGTTCAGTTAAGGTTCTGGCCAATGGTAACCCTACGATGTTAGTGGTGAGGATTCAGTGATGGTAGTACTGTTGAACATCAGGGAAGGTGGTTCGATCGGCCCTTGTTGGAGGCAGCCATTGCTTGGTGGTTGAATATAGATTTGACTTGTACTTCACTGAGCAGCATCCAGTTATTTCTGCTTTTCATAGAATTTGTAGTGCAGAAGGAGGCCAGTCGACCCATCAAGTCTGCACCGGCCCTCGGAAAGAGCACCCTACTTAAGCCCACACCTCCATCCTATCCCCGTAACCCCACCAAACCTTTTGGACACTAAGGGACAAATTAGCACGGCCAGTCCACATGACCTGCACATTTTTGGACTGTGGGAGGAAACCCACGCACACACGGGGAGAGAAAAAGTGTAAGCCGTACACAGACAGTCACCCGAGGCTGGAACTGAACCTGGGACCCTGGCACTGTGAGGCAACAGTGCTAACCACTGTGCCGCGCAAGTGTTGTGTGTTTTATTCAAGGCAAATGATGATAAAATCGTGGGCAGGTGTTGGGGGTGAGGACAGGCTTTTACAATAAAACTGCCAAACTGTTTTACTATAATAATGGAAGAGTAGATATTTCTTTGTTGTACAAACAAATTTAGCACCACACAATACAACTTAAAATTTTCAAATACTGGTTTCTTTCACCCATTTCCTATTCTATGGTGCTGTGATGGACATATTGAAAATTGGGTCTTTCTTGATTGTTCTTTAGTCAAACAGGCAAGGAAAGATTCCCCAAAAGCCAGTTGTACAGTAGCGCAGTGGGGGAATGGTCGTTGACAGAGTTGAACTGCGCAAGTAGATAAACACGGGGGCAATATAGAAATGGCTCAAGTAGCCATAGTGTTTGTCTGATACAGTATGCTTCACTTAATTCATCATCATAATGGCTCTTTCAGCTCCCAAAGGGAACAGCGTGGTCAGAATCTGGAGATACCTTCCCCTGGGTATCGTCCATGACAAACGATTCTCTCACTATCCATAACCCTGACAAATACAAAACCACTGACCTCGCGAGACCCAGCGGTATTAAAGATCCTGGGGAATGCAGGTTATGTGAGCAGCCAGCGATGAGGCACTTCCTGCACTTGGCAGCTTTGTGCATGAATGTAATCTCTCACGACAGAAGCACACAGAAAGAACCAGCTACTCGCCCATTCCCCAGCGTGCTCGGGACAAACATTGACTGAATAAAAAAATTAAATCTATTTGGAAATAAATTGAAGTGAGATTCTTTGTTACGGAGCTACTCGGGCAGCACTAGTGGATAGCACTGTGGCTTCACAGTGCCAGGGTCCCAGGTTCGATTCCCCACTGGGTCACTGTGTGCGCGGAGTCTGCACGTTCTCCCAATGTCTGCGTGGGTTTCCTCCGGGCGCTCCGGATTCCTCCCACAGTCCAAAGACGTGCAGGTTAGGTGGATTGGCCATGATAAATTGCCCTTAGTGTCCAAAAAAGGGATAGGTAGAGTATTGGGTTATGGGTTAAGCGGGTCGGTGCAGACTCGATGGGCCGAATGGCCTCCTTCTGCACTGTATGTTCTATGTTTTATTTGTTCCAGTAATGTTTGAATGAGGCATGCACACTCTGCATCAGAGTAAGCAGACACCCAACAGGATCAGAGCAGAAGTGACAGCGAATTGCAAAGTAAAATCAGGAATGGTGGCGCATATATATATATATACTGCGGTCTCCGAGCACTGCTCTCCCGAAACTAAAACAAGGAGGCAGAAGTGTCTTGGGTCAAGTCCAACATTATAAACCATTCCTGCCCAAAGTCCACAGGATGCAGTGGCTGGAAGCTGAAGACCTAAAAGGTCAAATCCTTATTTCGAATGCTAGACCTCTGCAAATCACCAACATATCTTGTGCCTTGGATGTCCCCTGATCAGACGAGTATGTATCAGGGTATTGACGTTATACAGAACGCTGCATCAAGACACTGCATCCAGAAAGTGACAGGTGGGCAGCACGGTGGCACAGTGGGAGCACTGCTGTCTCACGGCGCCGAGGTCCCGGGTTCGATCCCGGCTCTGGGTCCGTGTGGAGTTTGCACATTCGCCCCGTGTCTGCGTGGGTTTCACCCCCACAACCCAAAGATGTGCAGGGTAGGTGGATTGGCCGCGCTAAATTGCCCCTTAATTGGAAAAAATGTTGGGTACTCTAAATTTAGAATTTTAAAAAAAGTGACAGGCAGGAAAAGACCAGCCGGCCCATCAAGCCTGTCACACCACAACAGTCAGAGAGTGTATCACAACTATCGACTTCCTCCCTTCCTCTCCCAAGTGTAACCTCCTGGGAGATTCTTTTTTTTAATAAAAAAAGCGAGAGGTCAGCATGAGACACAGCAATATACTGAACGCAACCGAGTGACATTTAAGGAACTGAAGCATAAATTAATTTGTCTTTAAAAATCAACAAAGCCTAGAATTCCAAAGCTCAGAGACTGGATTTCCTAATCTGCCACCAAGAGAAGGGGTTAATGATATGGAGACCCCCGCCCCCCCCCCGCCCACAATCTGACTCAACAAAGAACATGTGCCCTCAAGTTTTCTGTTGACACAATCTCATGACTGCCTTATTCAGCGGCAGCAGAATCGATTTACAGGAGATCTGGTTTTGAGATTGTTATAAAAGATGTGCAGGGTACGAGAATTTTTCAAATGCCGGACTCATCGTAATTGTTCTGTTATGTACTCTGGGATAACACAGGCTGCAACTCGATGCAGCTTTGACCAAAAGATACTCCAGACTTTGAAGTAAGTTCAATGTGATTTATTGAACCATTAGCACAGTTCTCTATGAGTTTGACGCTCCTGCTAAATTTGCTATAATAACTCAGTCTAACTAACCAGTCTGCTCTAAGCCATGCGGTGGGTGTGATGCTTCTGATCTGTCCCTGTCCTATTCTCTATGTGTCGCCTGTGGAAAGAGACAGAGCATGTGTGCCCTGTCCTTGTATATGGGTTGTGTAATGCCCCCTTGTGGCAGTGTCACCTCTGGGTGTCTTGACTGCCCATTGGTCGTGTCCGATTCTATGTGTTCATTAGCTGTATGTCTGCATGTCATGACGTCTCCGGTGCTCCCTCTAGTGTTTACTTAGTCGTAGTGTATTTACATTAACCCCTTGTGTATTTACAGTGATGCATATCACCACAGTAATGGAGGAATAGCCAGACTGTCAATTACAGGCCAACTGTCTGGCTGAATTTACATTCGTTACACTGCAGTTGTAGACCAAACGCTAGACTCCTGCCAAATACACTCAGACCAGTGTGGAATGAGCTGCAACAATAAATCTAGCATCCATCCACATTTCCCTGAATGGACCACCACAAGGCAGCCAGTCTTCAGAACACACACATTTGATTTGGAAGGCCAGAAGCAGTCGAGGGAACAAGATGTCTTTTGGATCCCAGTGTGTACAGTTCCAGCATTAAAAAAACAACATGCTGGAAATACTCATATCAGGCAGGATCTGCAAAAGACGCAGAGTCAACATTCCGGGTCATGGCGACCTTCCATCAGAACTTAGTTAGAAATGTAAGTTAGCGCATCCACCAGCTTGAAAATGCTTGCATTTTAAAAAAAAACAACAACTGTGAAAATCCCCCAGTCGCCACATTCCGGCACCTGTTCGGATACAAAGAGGGAGAATTCAGAATGTCCAATTCATGTCTTTTCGGAAATTGTGCGAGGAAACCGGAGCACCCGGAGGGAACCCACCCGGAGAGAATGTGCAGACTCCGCCCAGACAGTGACCCAAGCCGGGAATCGAACCCGGGTCCCTGGATGTACAGTGAGGCAGCAGTGCTAACCACTGTGCCGCCATATTTCGATTTAGTTCTGATGAAAGGGAATCTCGAACTGAAAGGTTAACTCTGTTTCTCTCTTGGGAGGGGGGGGGGGGTATATGGATGGGCGGGGAAGAGGGTTTTCCTAGGGGCACTTGAAAAGGAAAACATAAACATATGGGAGAGTTACTATGTGCGGGAGGAACCCATTGTACAAGTTCTGTATTATGTTGGATTGATATGTTTATGTTTTGTTTTGTTCCTTCACTTTTTCTTTTCTGTTACGGGGGCGTTTAATTGGTTAAACATTTTTGTTGGGAAAACTTTGAATGAACATATTTAAGAAAAAAAAACTCTGTTTCTCTCCACAGATGCTGCCTGACCGGAGTATTTCCAGCGCTCAGATTGCCAGCATCTACAGTTATGTTGTGTGTTAAGGTGTGTTGGACAGTACAAGTGGATAGCACTGTTGCTTCACAGCGCCAGGGTCCCAGGTTCGATTCCCTGCTGGGTCACTGTCTGCGTGGGTTTCCTCCGGGTGCTCCGGTTTCCTCCCACAGTCCAAAGACGTGCAGGTTACGTGGATTGGCCATGATAAATTGCCCTTAGTGACCAAAACGTTTAGGAGAGTTTATTGGGTTCTGGGGTTACGGGGATAGGGTGGAAGTGAGGGCCTAAGTGGGTAGGTGCAGACTCGATGGGCTGAATGGCCTCCTTCTGCACATAGAACATGCTCTATGTTCAGCATCAATATCGTAAATAACACGTGTACAACCCCATCACACCTATGGTACATTATTTAATGATTAGGTATTGTCTCTGAACATCATCGGGAAGCTCAATCACTGCTAAAGGACTTGTGACCCCACCAACTGAACCCAACAGAGTGGGATCCATGTCTTTCTGAATGAAGCAGGGTTGGGAAAAGTTCAATTCAGTTTCCCATGGGCAAAAGCCCAAGTCCAAAACAGCCACATTAGGACAGGGCGAATGGGAACAGCAATACCACATTCAGAGCTGTCAACTCAAATACCATCAAGCATCCAGCTAATGATCTAACTGAGAGGGTTTGCGAGATCAGTGAAGAATGTTCGATGCTAATAAAGCTGACCAATGGCAGCACCTGAATACACAATCCACTCCGTACACAATGCAAAGTGCGCAAACAGAGCCACGGGAGTTTGAGAGGGGCAGAAAAGAAATGCATCAGTAAGTGTCATGCTGTGAGCAGCTCCACAGCTGTGTGCCCGCTGTGGAAACACCCTCGGTTTCATTACCGAAAACAACACACTTTTTCCCTTCTGAAGACTTTTCAAATTGATTACCGTTTCCAGTGACGAACAAAGATTATCCCCATGCTGCTCGCGCCCACCCACCCCCAGTGCCACGCCAAACATAATGACCGTTTCAATGGTTCACAAAGGCAACTGGATCAGGGGTTATGGGGAGAAGGCACGAGAATAGGATTGAGGGAAACAGATTAAACATGATTGAATGGTGGAGCAGACTCGATGGGCTGAATGGCCCAAATCTGCTCCCGTGTCTTATTAATAATAATTTTTGTCACATGTAAGCTTACAGTAACACTGCAATGAGGTTACGGTGAAAAGCATAGGGTCATATGCGAGTAAAATATGGGCTAAAGATGCAACCTATAACCTGGGCCTTGTGGCAAACGGAGTTAAATGGAGTGAAGGAGCAGCTACAAAGCAACCAGGTTTTGTATCAATACAAGGAGACCTTTTTAAAAATAAATTTAAAGTACCCAATTCATTTTTTCCAATGAAAGGGCAATTTAGCTTGGCCAATCCACCTACCCTGCACAAGTTTGGGCTGTGGGGGAGAAATGGCAAGGCAGCACCTTAGCACAGTGGTTAGCACAGTTGCTTCACAGCTCCAGGGTCCCGGGTTCGATTCCCAGCTTGGGTGATTGTCTGGGCGGAGTCTGCTCGTTCTCCCAGTGTCTGCGTGGGTTTCCTCCGGGTGCTCCGGTTTCCTCCCACAGTCCAAAGTTGTGCAGCTTAGGTGGATTGGCCATGCCAAATTGCCCTTCGTGTGAAGGGGTCACGAGGATAGGGTGGAGGTATGGGCTTAGGCAGGGTGTTGCTTCCAAGGGCCAGTGCAGACTCAATGGGCTGAATGGCCTCCTTCTGCACTGTAAATTCTATGATCCATGAACCCACGCAGAACGAGGAGAATGTGCGAACTTCACACGGACACCCGGGGCTGGGATCGAGCTGGGACCTCAGCGCTGTGAGGCAGCAGTGCTAACCCACTGCACCACCGTGCTGCCCAATACAAAGAGATCTAAATGGATGGCAGCAGATATCGGTCATCATTTGAATGTCAGAAACTACAGAACTAATTCCAGCTTGGAGTCATAAAATTAATATAAAAACAAAGAACGCAAATGGGCACCTAAACAAAACAAAAGAGGCCACAAACAGGATAACACAGTGAACCACCCTAAATTGAATACAGTGCTTAAACATGAAGCCAATTTTAAAAACATTTAAAACGGGAGCCAGGGGACTTGCTGGAGATTGTGGGATGCAAGGTTTAACGAGCATATATAATTCATCAGTCACTCCATAGAATTATTTACAGCACAGAAACTGGTCTTTCAGCATAACTAGTCCAGGCCAGTGTTTAAACTGCACTGGAATCTCCTCCCAACAATTGATTCAAGCACTGGGAGGGGGTCTGCAATGTTATACCCAAGAACTTCTTCGTGGGTCCTTGCACTAGTTTACCTAGGATTTTGGTCAATCTTCCTTTGGAAGCTAGATGGTTGATTCAGAAAACTCCAACAAAATTCTCTCGGGACGTGAAGTGCACGTATCTATCAGAAAAAGGGCAAGTTCTTTCACAAGTCAATGCACCTGGGAATACTGCAGTAAAAAAAAAACCCTGAAACATGTCACAACTGCAAGTTTCTTCTTGCCGTTTCTGACACGGATGTGAAGCACCCTGCCACACATTTGTCGGATTGTCTCAGCACTGATTTTGGTAATCCTACTTTCCCACAACTATTAAGCAATGGCTGGTGCTGACAGATGTCTGGCGATTGGAGGCAGCGCAGTGTATAGTTATCTTTCTGCTGCAGGCCAGTGCAAACCTGCTTCCAAACGTTGGACAATGTGAGTCAGTGGGCTTACAGCAGTTCAAGTTTGAAGGAGAGACAATATGTCGTGCCAACTCTCTCAACTATTTACACAGGAATAAAAATCAGCGACTTTTGTCTTTTTGTTGGGAGTTAAAACTGAAGCCCAATTCATCGAGATGGCAGCTCTCCAAGCTCCAGTGTGGCTTCTAAAATAACCCTACATTGTACAGAAAAAGGCAGTGTAGGTTACAACTGGCATGTACTCCAAATGATCAGCTTTCACCTCCCATTGCTACCTCAAACTTGGGTACGCAGTTTCACAGGCTGCATACCTCTTGATGGCTCAGTCTAATGGCTCAGCTACATACATGAGCCCAGCTACCATTGATTTGGGATCCATCGTCCTACCGATCATCTGGCTGTTCAACCACAGAGGTCACCACAGTTAAGCCCAATGTTACCCACACTGACCAACAACACACATGCACACTCCAGCAGGAAGCAATCGGGAACAGGAATTCAGGTTAAGGCTGTGGCTCTAGCACAAGGCCACACAGGTCAATAGTTTTGCAGCTCAGTTGCCAGACAATGACTTGCCAGCCATCAGTCCTACACGGAGGCACATTTGTGCACAAAACAGAGACCTTATTAGCAACAAATTAATTTTGAAATGCTCTTTTCTCTGGAAAGAAAAAAAGTGTTTCTACATCAGCAATCTTTCAGCTGTCATCCTTTACATGGCAACCTTTTCCCACCAATTGCACGTATTTAGGTACAACAATTTTCTGCTGCTGTAATTAAATTAGACCTCAATTGTCTGTGTGCTGTACGAGATGCACCAGTAAACTCACTTCGCCGGGAGCTTGCCGAGCGTCAGGCGCTAGATCGCTGAGTACAGCTGCTGCTGGCTGATCTGCCCAGGAAACAATCTATTATGCTGTCTTTAATATGAAATCAGTGTCACACACACACACACAAAACGTAGTATTTTATCTATCGCCTGCACTTCATTCACCAAGTTATATTATCCGACATCTTTCAGGCTGATTTTTCCATATTTCACACGTTACAAAACAGAATGGAACTCACTGCTAAAAGAAAACCCCATAGTATTAGGCTGGCAGGGTCGGAATCATATGCTGTAAAAATGATAGATGAACAATGTAGTTAATTCTACTCGGTGATTGAGTTATTAACCACCTCGCCTAGTGCATATGCAAAAAATTTCAGCCAAATCGAAATTCTGAAGATCAGTTACATTATCCATAATTTAACAGCTACTACACTACATTACCGTGGAGAAAGCAGTTAGCTCACTACGCACATTGGAGCAAGATCAAGCATGCCACTGATCATTATCTATATATACAGATTAGTAGAAACTCTCCTGCTTCTCACCCAGGAACAATCCCCATTTGTTGTCCTGCTTTCTGAAAACAAAAGGCAATGTACTTCGCCAGGCTTTACGATGAATCCTCCACACACGCTGGCTGGCAAAGTAATGACTATGCCTCCTTGTGACATCCATCCACATGGTACTCCAGCTCAGACAGCGTTACACAAAAGTTGATGCATTAGAAGGGCAGTTAGTTTCAACCAAAGCCCAATTATTAACACATACACCCTGAATTGCCTGAGGAGACAGCTGGCAGGAAGCTTTACCATGTGCATGATGCATAATCAAAGAATGAAAACTAACTACGCCATTCATCTCTTTCGACCCTCCACATCCTGCGAAGGGCAAAGCCAGCGTGCAGGATGAGGATTGAGGCACTGGATGGGAATAGTTGGGCATGGACGTAACATCTGGAAAGATCCCAAAAGGTTAAAAGCTACAGCACTTGTATGAAAACATATCACAGCTTCGCAGATATTACCAATGGAAAGATCTATAAAGGGTTTTGAGAATACGAAAAGAACAGTCAAAGGACAGGGAACGGGGCAACATAGAACAATAAGGTTTTTAGCCTGAGATGCGGCAGTAATACAGACAACACTCTTATTCTGCAAGTCACTGCTGTGAGGCAGATCGAGCATAAAACCATTTTGCTCAACAAAGACGTTTCATTCAAGAAAAGATAGCAATAACCTTCTGACACCCGCTCAGCTGATCAGTAACTCCTTTTTGATAGAATCCTGGATATCGTCCAATAATTGGTTGATCAGGCAGGCCCTGCAGGAGTCGACGCTGAAACATGGTCTGTACCTCTCCAACTCAATAAGTTGGTGCCCAGAGCAACAGTGACAAGTACTTGAATTTGTAATGTGGAGTTCTGAAACTAAGTGAAAATGAAATGAAAATCGCTTATTGTCACAAGTAGGCTTCAAATGAAGTTACTGTGAAAAGCCCCTAGTCGCCACATTCCGGCGCCTGTTCGGGGAGGCTGGTGCGGGAATTGAACCGTGCTGCTGGCCTGCCTTGGTCTGCTTTCAAAGCCAGCGATTTAGCCCTGTGCTAAACAGCCCCTGCTTGCTAAACAGCCCCAGCTGGAGTAGGCTAAACAAATTAGTTCAAGCAGAATTAATCCAAACTTGGAACAACCTGTGGAACATTGGGGTTTAATGTCCAAATTGTCTTTGCGGGAGGGGAAATAAATGTACAAGTATTGTTTTTCCAATAAACCCGATTCAAGATGATCAAAATTGCCACAGGGTGAATCGAGGGGGAGCCGGGTTTCAGCCAGATAATGCAAGTATTCATCGTCACAAGTAGGTGACAAGAGAAGAGTTGAATCCCATTGAACAGATTTGTTCCATTCATTGGTTATAGACACTGTCCTTACCTTCACTGAGGATCTTGCTAGAAGGCAATTGCAACACCCATCATGGGAGTGTCCCTTTCAGAAAGGTTTGGTCTTACAACATGACTTGGAGCAGGGCTTCAGTGATGTCATTTGTGGGTGGAGCTGGGCTGTGGCTGTCAGGCGACAGGGGGTTTTAGTGTTTTTAGGTTTCAGTTTGTTGCTTTAGACTGCAGAAGAGTGTGGTATTATAGGTATTACGGTACCTGGTAGGCTAAAGTACCATTGGTGGAAACTATACGCTTTCTATTGGTTAGAATGCATGATAGCTCCGCCCTGCTAGGCAGGGTATAAGAACCAGTGCCGCCCCAGCAGCCTTCATTCTGTACCTGAGCTGCTGGGGGAAACATCTAGCTTATTAAAGCCTTCAGTTGGACTACAACCTCGCTTTAGTGGTCATTGATCGTGCATCAATTTAATAAGCTAGAATTTTAAGAAGAAAGGATGGAGCTCTGAATCAAGCCGGAGTGTCTACAACATAGCCCCCACGCGGCGAACTCAGCGGCAATCTTTAAGCACTGGCTGGCGTATCTCGGGACGGCCCAAAATGCACCCACGGAAGAGCAGAAACTGCACGTCCTGCGCTCAAGGGTGAGCCCGGAGATTTACACCCTCATCGAGGAAGTGGAAGACTTCGATGCAGCAATAGAGCTACTAAAAGGACACTATATTCGGCAAGTAAACCAGGTCTACGCCTGGCACGTCTTTGCAACAAGACGACAAACCCCTGGGGAATCACTGGAGAAATTCTACCGTGCACTCCTGGTGTTGGGAAGAAGCTGCAGCTGCCCGCAAGTTTCGGCGAGCGAACACACGGAACTCTTAGTCCGGGACGCTTTCATGGCAGGTATGCTATCTTCACAAATCCGCCAGCGTCTGTTAGAAAAGAACACCCTGGGTCTCAGGGAGGCATGGGCTCTTGCAGGCTCCCTGGACGTGGCCTCCAGGAATGCCCGCGCTTACGTTCCCGACCGCACGGCAGCCCCCTGGGCAGCGTGGAACCCTCCGCGGCCGACCCCGAGCCTTCCCCCATTCCCCCACAAATTTGCGCTGCAAGACGGCCTGGGAACCCCTAGGGGCCCCGCTGCTGCTTTTGTGGACAGGCCAAGCACCCCCGCCAGCGCTGCCCGGCCCGCGCATCCACCTGCAAGGGGTGCGGCAAAAAGGGTAATTTCGGGGGGGGGGGGGGGGGGGTATGCCAGGCCAGTGCGGTTGCCGCGCCGGTGGCAAATGCGGATCGCAACTACAAACATCTCCACGAGCCCCATGAGGCCACTGGTCGCCGCCATCTTCATATTCCAGGGCCACGTGCGGACCTCGGGCGCCGCGTTGGAGGGATGGGCGCCGCCATTTTGTGCACCCCCAGCCATGTGCGACCAATGGGAGCCGCCATCTTGGATGGACCCCCAGGACTCTCAACTGCTGCGATGAGCCTCGGTGACTCTGGATCAGTCTCGGCCTCAAAAACTCTCAACTGCCAAGACGACCGTATTCATCAACGGGCACGAGACGTCCTGCTTAATCGATTCTGGGAGCACGGAGAGCTTTATACACCCCAACACGGTAAGGCGCTGTTCTCTCCTCATCCACCCCATTAAGCAAAAAATCTCCCTGGCTTCCGGTTCCCACTCAGTGGAGATAAAGGGGTTTTGTGTCGCAAACCTCAGTCCAGGGAAGGGAGTTCAAAAATTTCTGTCTCTACGTCCTTCCCCACCTCTGCACGGCTACACTCCTGGGTTTAGACTCCCAGTGTAATCTTCAAAGTCTGACCTTGAAATTCGGCGGCCCTATACCCCCCCTTACTGTCTGCGGCCTCGCGACCCTCAAGGTCGACCCGCCTTCCCGGTTTGCGAACCTCATCCCGGATTGCAAACCCGTTGCCACGAGGAGCAGACGCTACAGTGCCCAGGACCGCGCATAATAAGGTCTTCTCCACGGTGGATCTCAAGTCCGCCTACCACCAGCTCCCCATCCGTACTAGTGACCGCAAATACACTGCTTTCGAGGCAGATGGGCGGCTCTATCACTTCATAAGGGTTCCCTTCGGTGTCACCAACGGGGTCTCGGTCTTCCAGCGCGAGATGGACCGAATGGTTGACCGGTACGGTTTACGGGCAACATTCCCGTATCTCGATAATGTCACCATCTGCGGCCATGACCACGACACCAACCTCCGAAAATTCCTCCAGACCGCTAAAATCCTTAACCTTACATACAAGGATAAATGCGTGTTTAGCACCAACCGCCTGGCCATCCTCGGCTACGTAGTGCGAAATGGTGTTATAGGCCCCGACCCTGAGCGCATGCGCCCCCTTATGGAGTTTCCCCCTCCCTCATTGCTCCAAGGCCCCGATACGTTGCCTAGGTTTTTTTAGCTACTATGCCCAGTGGGTCCCAAACTATGCGGACAAGGCCTGTCCCCTGATCCAATCCACAGTTCTTCCCCTGTCGATAGAGGCCCGCCAGGCCTTCAGCCGCATCAAAGCAGACATTGCAAAGGCCACGATGCACGCCATCGAAGAGTCCCTCCCCTTCCAGGTCGAGAGCGATGCGTCCGACGTAGCTCTGGCGGCCACCCTCAACCGTGGCCTTCTTCTCCCGTACCCTCCATGCTTCCGAAATCCGCCACTCCTCAGTCGAAAAGGAGGCCCAGGCCATAGTAGAAGCTGTGCGACATTGTGGAGGCATTACCTGGCCGGCAGGAGATTCACTCTCCTCACGGACCAATGGCCGGTTGCTTTCATGTTTGATAATGCACAGCGGGACAAGATAAAAAATGACAAGATCTTGCGGTGGAGGATCGAACTCTCCACCTACAACTACGAGATCTTCTATCCTCCCGGGAAGCTAAACGAGCCTCCTGACGCCCTGTCCCGCGGCGTGCCACCGCACAAGTGGACCACCTCCGAGCCCTCCACGAGGACCTCTGCCACCCGGGGGTCACTCACTTTTTCCATTTTGTCAAGACCCGCAACCTGCCCTACTCCATCGAGGAGGTCAGGACAACCACCAGGGACTGCCAAATCTGTGCGGAGTGCAAACCGCACTTCTACCGGCCAGAGACAGCGCACCTGATAAAGGTTTCCCATCCCTTTGCACGCCTCAGCATGGACTTCAAAGGCCCCCTCCCCTCCACCGACCGCAACACGTACTTCCTGAACGTGATTGACGAGTACTCCCGGTTCCCGTTCGCCATCCCCTGTCCCGACATGACCGCAACCACCGTCATCAAGGCCCTCCATAGCATCTTTGCAGTGTTCGGGTTCCCCGCTTACGTACATAGTGATAGGGGGTCCTCCTTTATGAGCGACGAACTGCGTCAATTCCTGCTCAGCAAGGGCATCGCCTCGAGCAGGACGACCAGTTACAACCCCCGGGGTAAAGGACAGGTAGAGAGGGAGAACGGAACGGTCTGGAAGACCGCCCTACTGGCCCTACGGTCCAGGAACCTCTCAGTCTCCCACTGGCAAGAAGACCTCCCGGATGCCCTCCACTCCATCCGGTCACTGCTTTGTACCACCACCAATCAGACACCTCACAAACATCTCCTCTTCTTCCCTAGGAAGTCCTCCTCTGGGACCTCCCTCCCGACCTGGCAGGCAGCACCCGGACCCATCCTGCTCCGGAAACACGTGGGGGCGAACAAGTCAGACCCGTTGGTCGAGAGGGTCCAGCTGCTCCATGCTAACCCGCAGTACACCTCCATGGCGTACCCCGACAAGACACTGTCTCCCCATGGGACCTGGCGCCCGTCGGAACCCCACGCACATCCCAGCCACCAGTCCCCACCCTCCCCTCCACCGCAGCACCTTACAGGAGAATCGGTCCTTCCCCCGGCCCCATCTAGGCCCCCGCCCACCCACCGACACCCCCCGCAGGCGCTCCCTTCCCAGGTCAACCGTTTTCCCCACCAGCGCCGTCTAGGGGTGCCGAAGCTGCCATGGAGATCGAAGCCACGCTCCCGGAGTCACAGACGCCCGAGCCTCCACCGGAGTCACCACCGAAGCTCCGACGATCACAGAGGACAACCAAGGCCCCCGATCGACTGATTGCTTCATTTTAATTGTAAATATAAACCATCAAATGTACATAGCTATCAGAATTGTAAATAGTTACTGAACACTGTACGGAGGTATTACGGCACCTCCATAACTAATTATACCATGTTGCCATGTTTTGTAGTTTCAGGCCACCACCCCCGCCGGACTCTTTTTTAACAGGGAGTAAATGTGGTATTATAGGTATTACGGTACCTGATAGGCTAAAGCACCATTGGTGTAAACTGTATGCTTTCTATTGGTTAGAATGTATGATAGCCTTTAGTTGGACTACAACTTCGCTTTAGTGGTCATTGATAGTGCATCGAGCAGCAAGAACAAAGAAAAGTACAGCACAGGAACAGGCCCTTCGGCCCTCTAAGCCTGTGCCGACCATGCTGCCCGTGGTAAACTAAAATCTTCTACACTTCCGGGGTCCGTATCCCTCTATCCCCATCCTATTCATGCATTTGTCAAGATGCCCCTTAAACGCCACTTTCGTCCCTGCTTCCACCACCTCCTCCGGCAGAGAGTTCCAGGCACCCACTATCCCCCCCCCCACCCGTGTAAAAAACTTGCCTCGTACATCTACTCTAAACCTTGCCCCTCGCACCTTAAACCTATGCCCCTTAATAATTGACCCCTCTACCCTGGGAAAAAGCCTCTGACTATCCACTCTGTCTATGCCCCTCATAATCAGGTCACCCCTCAACCTCCGTCGTTCCAGTGAGAACAAACCGAGTTTATTCAGCCGCTCCTCTGTGTTTCCCTGTTTTTCATTTTAAAGCTGTTGCAGTGAACTGAAACCACATTGCGTGTGGCAAACTGCCGTGGTAACTTTGAAGCTAGAGTTGCTTTCCAGAAGGAGTTTTGAATCTGCTGGTTGGAAACTGGATCAGAATCTCCAGGAAAGGACCAGTCCCATTCAGTGAGATTAGTGTGCTGGGCCACACCCTTGAAAGGGGTTTTGGTTTATTGGATTTTGTATTGAATTGGAACTGTTACTACGGGGATTCATTAAGAGTTATATACAGAGATTACTGTAGCTGTTGAGTTTTTTTTCCGTGTTTGTAATTGATAACAAATTCTTGCTGTGTTTTATATATGTTAACTACATTCTTATAATAAACTTTATTTTGATAAAAGCGCCTAGGAAGTCTGATGAATCGCACCAGAAGTGAAGGCTTTTGTGTTCATCCCCGCCAAATTCAACATAAAGGGTATAGGTCAGATGAACTTCATAATTGGAGTTTCTAAGCCCTGGCCCATAACACACCCAAGGCACAAAGTGAAGAACAGTATATCCCTCATTGGGCAAAAGGAAATTGTTACTCTGACCCGTGTAGTCCATTGCTCCAAATGGGAGTTGGATATTATGTCGATCAGTCACTGCACACTTGCCCAGAATATGATCCAGGCTTGCCTCAGGTCAGTGGTGTGCTGGAATGTTGAACTAAGGTGGTGGCCTTATTTCAGTTGGCCCCATCAGATATATTCTCACTTTTCCAAATAAAACTCTCGTTATGAAATGAAAATCGCTTATTGTCACAAGTAGGCTTCAAATGAAGTTACTGTGAAAAGCCCTTAGTCGCCACATTCCGGCGCCTGTTTGGGGAGGCTGGTATGGCAATTGAACCGTGCTGCTGGTCTGCCTTGGTCTCCTTTCAAAGCCAGCGATTTAGCCCTGTGTTAAACAGCCCGTTAGTGTGCCTTCAAAGCCAAGAGAACTGCCCACTCCACAAAACATTAAATGCACTTGACAAGAAGTGTGTGCAATATTGAATATAAACCACTCGCTCAACTCAGCTCGAGCTGGACTCTTGCTACAGATGTATCCAAGATGTGCAAAGAATGTTGAATATAGAACTTCACAGCAACAACTAACTGGTAATTATCTGCCCATAAACCTGTAATATTGTCACAATGTGGGAACATCACACCTTAAAGACCTGGAATCATTGGCTCAAACAGGTGCCAGTAACTTACAACCGAATCGGTCTAGATTCAAGTTTTGTTTTGTAAATGGTGAATCTGAATCTCTCAACCCAATTGATTCTTAAATTTGCATCATTCGCACAGAGGAACTCCAGGAGCTCGAGACATTGATTCAAGCAGGTGCTGGTGGAAGTGCCCCCAAAGAAACCGTTTTGCTGTCAGACAAATCCAGGAAACCCACCACACAAAAGAGGGGTTTCAGGCCCATTGACGTTTGCCAATTTATTTCGACTGTACCCCAAATAGATTTTACTGCGATGCGAAATCATTAGGATTCAGGAGGAATCACTCTTTGCCGTTTGCTGTTTTCTGGCATTGCCTAATGTGCACACACACTCAACTAATTTCACAATGCCACGTGTGCTGATATGACACAATAATAATCTTTGTCACAAGTAGGCTAACATTAACACTGCAATTAAGTTACTGTGAAAAGCCCCTAGTCGCCACACTCTGGCACCTGTTCGGGTATACAGAGGGAGAATTCAGAATATCCAATTCAGCTAACAGCACGTCTTTCATAGAATTTAGTGCAGACGGAGGCCATTCGGCCCATCGAGTCTGCAGCAGCCCTCTGAAAGAGCACCCTACCCAAGCCCACACCTCCACCCCATCCCAGTAACCCCACCTAACCCTTTTGGACACTAAGGGCAATTTAGCACAGCCAATCCACCTAACCAGCACATCTTTGGAGTGTGGGAGGAAACCTGAGCACCCGGAGGAAACCCACGCAGACACGGGGAGAACGTGCAGACTCCGCACAGAGAGTGACCCAAGCCGGGAATCGAACCCAGGATCCTGACGCTGTGAAGCTACAGTGCTAACCACTGTGCCACCCAATCAAGCTTCAGGTTCTGAATCTCATTAGAGTGAGAAACCAAAAGCTTCAATTTCATGCTTTGGGTAATTAAATTATTGCCGTGCTTATATATATCTGCCTGGAGAACTTCACAGCAACCAACTGCAAACATTTCTCGATAAAACATGTCGAAATCACAAGTATTCAGACCACAGTGCAATCATCGCACACCAAGAACAGATAGCGCAATAACAACATGCCACCAAAAGAAAATCACAAGATTCTATGGATAAGGAAGTTGGATCAGTCCATGTTGATTTACCCACCCAGAGAGATTAAAAATCAGATAAAAACAAAATACCCGCGGATACTCTTAAATAAAAACAGAAAATGCTGGATAAACTCAGCAGATCTGGCAACACCAATTCTTGTGGAGAGTTAGCGTTTTGGATCTGAATGACCCTTCTACGGAACAGGCTACAGAAAAGTCAGCATTGTTGCAGTCAGGATTTTTGCCTCTACGATTCTATCTGGAAGTTTGTTTCACACAATCATTCTGTTTCAGATTTCTATCCTAAAAGAAACCTTCCCTATTTGGAAGCAGTGTTCCCATCTTCTTTGTGATGTTTAAATGGAGTGCCTCAAGACATGCGATTATGTTAACAGCTCAATTTGTTGTTGTGCCCCTGCTGCAGTTTAACGTAATCTCAGGTAAATTTTCTCTACACCCTTAACAATTTTCCATAATCTTGGCTTTTTGGCAACACTTCAAAATTGCTCTCGTTTCTTGATCAAACTTGATGCGGATTCAAAGTCTGGCCTAACTAAAGCACGATGTAAATTGATAGCGACCTCCTTGGATATTTATACTTCACTCCAAAACTAGATTTCACAAAACGCATAACATGGAAATTGTGCACATTCTAAAATAATAATCAATCCCAAGGCTGCAATCTCATTTTGGGGGTTTACCCATCTCGTCCCTCTCAGAAAGCATCAGAAAATGCAGCAAATCGACTGTTTTTGATGCAATTATTTATTTTAAAAATAAATTTAAAGTACCCAATTCTTTTTCTTTCCCAATTAAGGGATAATTTAGTGTGGCCAATCCACCTTCCCTACATACCTAGTAAAAGCAAATTACGGCGGATGCTGGAATCTGAAACCAAAAAGAAAATGCTGGAAAATCTCAGCATGTCTGGCAGCATCTGTAGGGAGAGAAAAGAGCTAACGTAGAGTCCAGGTGACCCTTTGAGGGTCATTTAGACTCGAAACATTAGCTCTTTTCTCTCCCTACAGATGCTGCTGGATCTGCTGAGATTTTCTGGCATTTTCTCTTTGGTTCCCTCCCTATCTTTTGGGTTGTGGGGGTGAAACCCACGCAAACACAGGGAGAACGTGCAAACTCCACACGGGCAGTGAACCGGGGCTGGGGTCGAACCCGGGTCATCGGCGCTGTCGGCAGCAGTGATAACCACTACGCTACCCTTCCATGCAATGATAACAGGGCTGATCAAATCTAAGAGCTACACTCTACATGTTAACCTATTAAAATACTTTTATATTTGAATCTTCTGTACTTAGGGCTGTGGGAAAGTAATGTTTGGTCGAGACCTTCTGCTAAAAGTGGCTCCTTCAGAAGAATTGCAGATCAGGTAAGATCGTGATGATTCTGCTTTCAGGATAAAGGAGTCAGTGTTAACAAGAGCAGGTGACGGACAAATACAACTCTCCCGTAATCCAAACTGCTTCCTCATCAAATATCTTTGGTTCAATTTTGATGCCCATTTCGTATCTTATTCCAGCAACTACTTGACTTGAGTGGTGTCAACATTATACGGGAAAGGCAGCCTTCTTTGAGGCGATGTCCAAGGTTGTGGGGGCGAGGGTGGAGCCGTACCCGAGAGTGGCAGTCTTCAGGGCATTAGACCAGCCAGAACTTCATATGGGGAAAGAGGGCCGACGCCCTTGCATTTGCTTCCCTAATCGCCCGCCTGGCGATCAGCAGCACCACCCACAGCTGCAGACTGGCTGGCAGACCGATCGGAATTTCTCCACTTGGAGAAGATCAAGTACACCATCCGAGGGTTGGATGATGGCTTCCACAAAGCGCGAGGACCCGTTTCATCCATTTCTTGTACAGTATTAAAATGCAACCTTAAATAAATTTATTTATTTAAAAAAAAGAGGGGGGAATATTGCACTTAAACTAATAAACTTTACAAGTTGAGATGAATCTACTATTTTCAGCTCATTACAAAGCTCACAAACTGGATTCTCCAAGCATGTGCCAACTCTGAGAGTGAAGAAAAATCAAACAGCAAGTTCAAATGGCGATAGTATAAAAATCCCAAATGCTTTAAGTCAGTTTTTTATTTTCCTGGATTACACTATCTGTACAGTAAGCATATCAGAATGTCTCAATTACATTAACATCTTGCATACACTCAACAGGCATTGATTATCATTCAGGGCTGTGTCAGATTGCTAAATAACGGTTCTCAAAAGGGAAACTACAAAAAAAATCAGCCACCCAAAGTTATCCCATGGTTTGAAAATGCCAAAGAGCAGGATCTCATTCCCAGCTGAAGCTCTCAGGCTGCTAAAGAACAAAGAACAAAGAAAAGTACAGCACAGGAACAGGCCCTTCGGCCCTCCAAGCCTGTGCTGACCATGCTGCCCGTTGAAACTAAAATCTTCTACACTTCCTGGGTCCGTATCCCTCTATTCCCATCCTATTCATTTTGTCAAGATGTGCTATTAGGATGTTATTCCGCAGTCATTAATCCTTCTCTTACATATGCCCAACAGCCAAACTCGGAGACAATTTCAGAGTTTAATATCAATTAATCATAGAATTTACAGTGCAGAAGGAGGCCATTTGGCCCATCGAGTCTGCACCGGCCCTTGGAAAGAGCACCCTAATCAAGCCCACACCCCCACCCTATCCCCATAACCCAGTAACCCCACCCAACACTAAGGGCAATTTTGGACACTTAAGGGCAATTGATCATGGCCAATCCACCTAACCTGCACACCTTTGGACTGTGGGAGGAAACCGGAGCACCCGGAGGAAACCCACGCAGACACGGGAAGAACGTGCAGACTCCGCACAGTGACCCAGCGGGGAATCGAACCTGGGACCCTGCCGCTGTGAAGCAACAGTGCTAACCACTGTGCTACCGTGCTGCATCGGAAATAACTGTCAGTAGCCAACCCAGAGGGACACGCATGATTTCAGTGACTGGCGCCTGCCAGAGTTCATTGAATAGATATTGTCCCCCTGGTCTAAGCTTGACAACCCCAATAACGCGGGCGTTGCACATGAATGACCGATCACTGGCACCAGTGGACACAAGCAGGCCGTGATACTGGTTGGTAATAATAGCTTGAATAGCAGCGCACAAGTGCAATCACAAAGACAAGGTTGAGAGATAAAAGGGCTTCAATCATGTGAAGCGGAGATTACAAGGTCGCTGCCTCAAAGTTCAGAATCTTCTGCTTCAGCTGGTTAGGAATGTGCTGCGCCTCTCGACACTTAACCCTCTGTCTGCTCGCGGAAGAATTGGACGGGGTAAAAAAAAAAAAAAAACGAAGGTGGGAGGCAACATCTCAAACTTAAATTTGTACCAGGTTTAAACGGTTAATTTGCCTGTAGCTAAACTTGTTTAATTCTAATAATAATAATCATCTTTATTGTCCCAAGTAGGCTTACATTAACACTGCAATGAAGTTACTGTGAAAACCCCCTAGTCACCACATTCCGGCGCCTGTTCGGGTACACGGAGGGAGAATTCAGAATGTCCAATTCACCTAACAGCACGTCTTTCGGGACTGTGGGAGGAAACCGGAGCACCCGGAGGAAACCCACGCAGACACGGGGAGAACGTGCAGACTCCGCACAGACAGTGACCCAAGCCGGGAATCAAACCTGGGACCCTGGCGCTGTGAAACAGCAGTGCTAACCACTGTGTTACCGTGCTGCACAGAAATTCAGAAATATTTATTCAGAAATAAACTGTGATAATCAGCTGCCACTATTTAAACTGACATTCACTGGACAATTCTTTCCCACCTTGTACTGTATAGTGCGGACAATTCAACACAAACTCATTCGAAACGAATCGAGGCTGGAAAACCAAAGTTTTTAAACCATCAAACTATCTGATCGCAGCGGTCATACTGGATCGGTCTCAGAAACCCTCGGTTTGGTGGAGGGGGTGGAGGTGTGTGTGTGTGTGAGAGAGAGAAGAGCAAAATCAGGCAGAATTACCACCTTAATGTGCACGAAGAAGAGGATTGAGCTTGTCTGTTATGCCCTCTATAGGGTACGCTTGCTGTCTCAGCTGTACATGACAAATGACTATCTGGGCAACATGCCAGACGACCATGGAAAGTACAGCCCAGTGTGAGACATTTCCTTTTAGATCATTTCATTAACAGGATGTGGACGTCACCGGCAAGGCCAGGATTCATTCTCATCCCCAATTTCCCTTGGGAAGGTGGCGCTGAGTTCAGTAGCTCGTCAGAGGACAGTCAAAGAGTCAACCGGATTGTGGTGGGTCTGGAGTTGCAGATGGGCCCAGGCCTGTTGAAAAATGGCAGATTTTCTTCCCTGAAGGACATTTGTGATCTAGATGGGGCTTTATGATGACCCGACAGTTCCATGGCCCAAATAACTGACCAGTTGTGTTTATTCCAGATTTATTGAACAGAATTTAAATCCCTCAGCTGCTGTGTAGGGTGGAATTTCTTGGCTCCAAATCATTAGCTCAGGAACCAGATTACAAACCATTAACATAACTGTACTATAACTGCTCAGAATACAAACTCAAATGAAACAAATATCAGTTTTTTTCTTTTACTGGTAATATTTTTCTTATTTTCAGTTAATAACCATATTTCAAGTACACCAGTTAAAATAGTCTGCCATGCACAGGGTACATTGGGGATGTTTGTGAAGGTTAATATCCCAATACTCTTGATCGCTGGCCATGTCAAATGGGTGTGGGATGGGGGACTCCCAACCGGCTCCAAGTTAGCTGTGCACACCAGGGGGTCACACCACAGGATCTCAACACGTCAGCTGTGCAGGAGAAAGTCAGGGGCCCACCAGCTCTGGCTGCTGTGAGGAACGTCACACCTTCTCATGTGGATGAAGTCTGGGAATGGCAGAAACCCGAACAAGGATGGCACGGTGGGGCAGTGGTTAGCACTCAGCCTCACGGCGCCGAGGTCCCGGGTTCAATCCCTGCTCTGGCCCACTGTCTGCGTGGAGTTTGCATATTCTCCCCGTCTGCGTGGGTTTCGCCCCCACAACCCAAAGATGTGCAGGATAGTTGGATTGGCCACGCTAAATTGCCCCTTAATTGGATCCTCTTAAATTTATTTTAAAAAACACAAGGTGTGTGGTACACGCAAGGGCATTGTCCTGACGTTCCGTAAGGCAATACTGTCAGTCCCATGGAAAGTCACAGTCAAGAAGATGAGATATGGAGTAGGTGGTCCCTGAAACCTGATTCTGTTGTAAATAGAGATCGGGAAAGAGAAGCTCTTGGCCAATGAAGTAAACACATTTATGACGAGATTCACATGAGGTTAACCTCGGAACCCGTTACACTCGACAAAAGAGGTAGCTTAGAGAACAGAAACATTGAATGCAAGGACATTTAGCAGGCGAGAAAGCTTGCTAACTGCATACAGGTAATGGATGGACCCTGTACACTTTGTAGGACTTGCAGAAGTAAGATGGTTAGAATTTGGTCAGATTGAAAATGAATCGTGTGCTTCTTGTCTCGGGAGATGAGAAACATTGAAATGGAGTAGGAATTTAGCACCTCAACATGTTGAAGGATGAGAACAGAGAGGCATTCACTCAAAAGATAACAAATATGAATGTCTCAGGATTGAGGAATCAGAACAAATATGGGTCTCAGAACAAGGAAGAGAAAGCCAATAGACAAACATGCGAGTATATAACATGCTGCAAATGAAGTATTAGCAAAATGGAAAAAAGACAAGGAATGGATGAGAGAGGAGATCTACTGAAATGATCCCGGAAAGGGGAAAGAAACACACCCGAGTATGATGAAATTGCAAAGAAAATGAGGAGTTTCTGCAGGAAGTCTAAAGAGAAATGGCATCATGAGATGGAACGAAATTACAAAATGTTAAGTTGTGCACCAGAATCTTTGTCAGATAAGAGGTGATAGCAACAGATAGTAAATGCAGAAAACAGACACCATTATTTCGAGACGGCGGAGGAAGCATGGACCTTTATCAAAGAGGAGAAATTGGATCGGAACGGAGGGACTGATGCTGCAGGAAATGTTATTGTTCATGTTATGGTTGAAGTTAATTGAGAAGTAAATTGGGAAGGGGGGAGACATTGGGGAAATGTGGGCGCCGGTGAGGGGGGAAAGACGGGACATAGTTGGAGAATGGGGAAGGGGAGGGGAAAGGGAGCTGCGCCATAAGAGGCGGTTCAGGTAAAGGGATGTTCCCGCGCCAGAAAGAATAAGGCGGGAAGACAGGCGCAAGGCGGATGGGAGTTCCCCACACGGGGGGGTCGAGGAGTGAGCAGGAGAAGCCGGGGTCAGTTGAAGTCAGCTGACTTACGGAAGTAATATGGGGGGAGCAATCACGCTAGAAAGAGATCTAGCGGGGGGGGGGGGGGGGACAACTGGGTTGCTGCTGCGGAAATCCAAAAGGAAATGGCTAAAGAGTGGGTGGACGGGGATGGTGTGCGACGCTGGGGGAGCGAGCGGGAGCGCGGAGGCGGGATATGGGACTGGCCTAGAGAAGGTAATGGCTAGTCGACACGGGAGGGGGGGCAGGTAGCCCCCTAGTGAGGCTGATCACATGGAACGTGACAGGCCTGAACGGACCGATAAAAAGGGCCCCGAGTGCTCGCGCATTTGAAAGGACTAAGGGCAGACGTAGTTATGCTCCAAGAGACGCACCTAAAGGTGGCGGACCAAGTTAGGTTAAGGAAAGGATGGGTGGGACAGGTGTTCCACTCAGGACTGGACGCAAAGAATAGAGGGGTGGCCATTTTGGTGGGGAAACGGGTAGCATTTGAAGCAAAGAACATCGTAGCAGATAGCGGAGGTAGATATGTAATGGTGAGTGGCAGGCTGGAGGGAATGGATGTCGTGTTGGTTAATGTGTATGCCCCAAACTGGGACGATGCGGGATTTATGAGACGGATGCTGGGGCGTATACCGGACCTGGAGGTAGGAAGCTTGATTTTAGGAGGGGACTTTAATATGGTGCTGGACCCGGGGCTAGATAGATCCAGCTCAAGGACCGGAAGAAGGCCGACAGCGGCCAAGGTACTTAAGGGGTTTATGGACCAAATGGGGGGAGTGGATCCATGGCGATTTCTTAGACCTAGGGCTAGGGAGTTCTCCTTCTTCTCCCATGTCCATAAAGTGTACTCCCGGATAGATTTTTTTGTTTTAGGAAGGTCGTTGATCTCGAGGGTGGAAGAAGCTGAGTACTCAGCCATAGCGGTTTCGGATCATGCCCCACATTGGGTGGACCTGGAATTAGGAGAGGAAAGGGAGCAGAGAACACTCTGGCGATTAGATGTGGGACTGATGGCAGATGTGGGAGTGTGTGCAAGAGTGCGGGGGTGTATTGAGAGATACCTGGAGGTCAATGACGACGGCGAGGTCCCTGTGGGAGTGGTATGGGAAGCACTAAAAGCGGTGGTCAGAGGAGAGCTGATCTCCATTGGGGCCCACAAAAGGAAAACAGAGGCCAAGGAAAGGGAAAGATTACTGGGGGAGATTTTAAGGGTGGACAGGGAATTTGCAAAGACCCCGGAGGAGGAGCTGTACAGGGAGAGGAGATGACTCCAGACCGAGTTTGACCTTCTGACCACCAGAAAGGCGGAGGTACTGTGGAGGAAGGCACAGGGGAGGAGGTATGAATATGGGGAAAAGGCTAGTCGCCTGTTGGCTCATCAATTGCGCAAGAGGGCAGCAGCGAGGGAGATAGGAGGAATTAGAGACGAAAGGGGAGACACGGTGCGAAGGGCAGGAAAGATAAATGAGGTGTTCAAGACCTTCTATGAGGAACTGTATAGGTCTCAACCCCCAGAGGGAAAGGAGGGGATGCGGCAGTTCCTGGACCAATTGAGGTTCCCGAAAGTGGAGGATCAGGAGGTGGTAGGCCTGGGGGCACCGATTGGGGTGGACGAGGTTATTAAGGGACTGGGAAGCATGCAAGCAGGGAAGGCCCCGGGACCAGACGGGTTCCCGGTGGAATATTACAGAAAATATGTGGACTTGTTGGCCCCGTTGATGGTGAGGACGTTCAATGAGGCCAGGGAAGGGGGGACTCTACCCCCGACGATGTCGGAGGCGACGATATCGTTAATTTTGAAGAGGGATAAAGATCCGTTGCAGTGCGGGTCCTATAGACCTATTTCATTATTGAACGTGGACGCCAAATTGTTGGCAAAGGTACTGGCATCGAGGATAGAGGACTGTGTCCCGGGGGTAGTGCACGAAGACCAGACAGGGTTCGTAAAAGGGAGACAACTGAATGTTAACGTGCGACGACTATTAGGGGTGATAATGATGCCCCCAGTGGAGGGGGAGGCAGAGATAGTGGCGGCAATGGATGCAGAGGAGGCATTTGATAGGGTGGAGTGGGAGTATTTATGGGAAGTGTTAAGGAGGTTTGGGAACGGGTTTATTAGCTGGGTTAGACTTCTTTATGGGGCTCCAACGGCAAGTGTAGTTACAGGTCGACATAGATCGGAGTATTTCCGACTATATAGGGGAACAAGACAGGGATGCCCGCTGTCTCCATTGTTGTTTGCGTTGGCAATTGAACCTCTGGCCATGGCGTTGAGAGACTCCAGGAAATGGAGAGGGGTGATTAGAGGGGGAGAAGAACACCGAGTCTCGTTATACGCGGATGAACTATTGTTATACGTGTCGGACCCAGCGGGGGGGATGATAGAGGTTATAGAACATAGAACATAGAATATAGAAAAATACAGCACAGAACAGGCCCTTTGGCCCACGATGTTGTGCCGAACCTTTGTCCTAGATTAATCATAGATTATCATTGAATTTACAGTGCAGAAGGAGGCCATTCGGCCCTTTGAGTCTGCACCGGCTCTTGGAAAGAGCACCATACCCAAACTCAACACCTCCACCCAACACCAAGGGCAATTTGGACATTAAGGGCAATTTATCATTGGCCAATTCACCTAACCCGCACATCTTTGGACTGTGGGAGGAAACCGGAGCACCCGGAGGAAACCCACGCAGACACGGGGTTATGCAAATTTTGAGGGGGTTCGGGGATTTCTCGGGGTATAGGCTAAACATGGGGAAGAGTGAATTATTTGTGATATATCCAGGGGACCAGAGTAGAGAGATAGAAGGCTTGCCTCTAAGGAAAGTGGAAAGAAACTTCCGATACCTGGGGATTCAGATCGCTAGGAGCTGGGGAACCTTGCACAGACTTAATCTGACACGGCTGGTAGAACAAATGGAGGAGGACTGAAAGAGGTGGGACATGCAGCCTCTGTCGTTGGCGGGCAGGGTGCAAGCAATTAAGATGATGGTCCTCCCGAGATTCTTATTTGTATTTCAATGTCTCCCTATACTAATCACCAAGACCTTTTTTAATAAAATAGACAGGAGCATCACGAGCTTCGTGTGGGCAGGGAAAGTTCCAAGAGTAAGGAGGGGGTTCCTTCAGCGTAGTAGGGACAGAGGAGGATTGGCACTACCGAACTTGGGCGATTACTATTGGGCCGCCAATGTGGCAATGATACGTAAATGGATGGAGGGAGTGTGAGGGAGCGGCGTGGAAAAGACTGGAGAGAAAGTCCTGTAAAGGGACGAGTTTAGAGGCGCTGGTGACGGCGCCGCTACCGATCTCACCTAAAACGTTTACCACGAACCCGGTGGTGGCAGCAACACTGAATATCTGGGGACAGTGGAGGCGACAGAGAGGGGTGCGGGGAGCCCTGATGGGGTCCCCAATCAGGAACAACCATAGGTTCGCCCCAGGAAGAATGGATGGAGGATTTCAGAGCTGGTACCAGTTGGGAATTAGGAGGGTGGGAGATTTATTTATAGATGGGACTTTTGCGAGCTTGGGAGCACTGGAGGAAAAGTATAAGTTGCCCCGGGGAAATTTCTTGAGATATATGCAGGTGAGGGCGGTTACTAGACAACAGGTGAGGGAATTTCCGCTGCTCCCGACACAGGGGATACAGGACAGAGTGCTTTCAGGGGTGTGGGTCGGAGAGGGCAAGGTGTCAGAGATTTACCGAGAGATGAGGGAAGAGGGGGAAGGAGTCGGTGGGCGAACTAAAAGGAAAGTGGGAAGAAGAACTAGGGGAGGAGATAGAGGAGGGTATGTGGCCTGATGCCCTAAGCAGGGTAAATTCCTCTTCCTCATGCGCCAGGCTTAGCCTGATTCAATTTAAGGTGCTACATAGAGCATAACGGGAGCAAGATTGAGCAGGTTCTTTGGAGTGGAGGACAAATGTGGGAGGTGTGGCGGGAGCCCGGCAAACCACGCACATATGTTTTGGGCGTGCCCGGCACTGGAAGGGAGTGACGGGAGTGATTTTGAAGGTGGTGAAGGCCCGGGTCAAACCAGGCTGGGGGTTAGCTCTATTTGGAGTTGCGGATGAGCCGGGAGTGCAGGAGGTGAAAGAGGCCGACATAGTGGCCTTTGCGTCCCTAGTAGCCCAGCGCAGGATCCTACTCATGTGGAAGGAGGCGAAACCCCCCGGACTGGAGGCCTGGGTAAATGATATGGTAGGGTTCATTAAACTGGAGCAGATAAAGTTTGCCCTGAGAGGATCGGCTCAAGGGTTCACCAGGCGGTGGCAGCCATTTCTCGACTACCTAGGGGAACGTTAGAGGGAAGACAGATGACCAGCAGCAGCAACCCAGGGGGGAGGGAGAGGGAGGAGGGGGGGGGGGGGGGGTTTAGTTTAGTTAAGGTCAAAAGATAATGGGGTTTTGTTATTTGTGTATTGTTAAAAATGTCTGTATTGTTACGTTTGTTTTGTAAGAGGGGAAAAATTGTTGTTTGGGAAAAAAATTTCAATAAAATATATATTTTTTAAAAAAGTAAATGCAGAAAACACAAAAGATGAAAAGAAAAAATGAAAATCGCTTATTGTCACAAGTAGGCTTCAAATGAAGTTACTGTGAAAAACCCCTAGTCGCCACATTCCGGCGCCTTTTCGGGGAGGCTGTTACGGGAGATGATAAAATATTGTTTGAAATAGATAATGTTTGGTTCCTCATTTGTCTTTATCTTGAGGACTCCTTCGATTTGGATCATATATTCTGTCCATGGTTTTGCTACTGAATCCTTTTTTTCCATTGAAAATAAAAGTTGGTCAGCCATTATAAATTTGCTCTTCGTTATAAATTTCCTTGTTTCCTCGTTATAAATTTCCTTGTTTCCGATTACAAGGGACCGAACATTTGCCTTCAGCAATCTCTTCCTTTTCACATACCTGTAGAAACTTTTACAGTCAGTTTTTAATGTTGCATGCAAGCTTACAATCGTACTCTACTCTATTTCCCGCCGATTAATCAATCACTTGGTCCTCCTTTGCTGAATTCTAAATTGCTCCCAATCCTCGGATCCGCTGCTTTTTCTGGCCACTCCTTTGGATCGATTACTATCTCAAATCTTCCTGGCAAGACATGGTCTGGCTACCTTGTGTTTTATTTTTGCGCTGTACAGGACTGAACAACTGTTGCAGGTCAATCATGCTCCCTTTGAATGTTTGCCATTGCTTATCCTCCATTGTCCTTTTAAGTAATGTTTCCCAACCTATCATAGCCAACTTGTACCTCATACAATCACAGCTTCCTCAATTTAGATTCAGGACCCCAGTCTGAGAATCAACTATGTCACTATCCACCTTGATGAAGAATTATTATGGTTGTTCATCTCCAAAGATTCTCATACAATTAGCTTGCCAGTTATTTCTTTCCTGTTCTCTAGTTGGTTCCTCAATGTATTGATCCAGAAAACCTTCCCGTATACATTCCAGGAATTCCTCCTCCACAGTATTGTTACTAATTTGACTTGCCCAATCTATATGCAGATTGAAGTCACCCATAGGCAACTGTTCCTGTGCTGTCTGACTCTAATTACAGATGTTCCTTTATCGCATCCGTCTCTAATTTCCTGTTTAATGCCATTCCCAACATCGCACTACAGTTTGGGGGTCTGTATACAATCCCTACGAAAAGATTTTCTCCTTCGTGCTTCTCATCACTACCCAACAAAAAGGAAGGACGGTAGAAAGAGGGAAAATCGACCGTGGATATCTAAGGAAATAAGGGAGAGCATCAAATTGAAGGAAAAAGCATACAAAGTGGCAAAGATTAGTGGGAGACTAGAGGACTGGGAAATCTTTAGGGGGCAACAGAAAGCTACTAAAAAAGCTATAAAGAAGAGTAAGGTAGGTTAAGAGCGTAAACTTGCTCAGAATATAAAAACAGATAGTAAAAGTTTCTACAAATATATATAACAAAAAAGAGTGGCTACGGTAAATATTGGTCCTTTAGAGGATGAGAAGGGAGATTTAATAATGGGAGATGAGGAAATGGCTGAGGAACTGGACAGGTTTTTTGGGTCGGTCTTCACAGTGGAAGACACAAATAACATGCCAGTGACTGATGGAAATGAGGCTATGACAGGTGAGGACCTTGAGAGGATTGTTATCACCAAGGAGGTAGTGATGGGCAAGCTAATGGGGCTAAAGGTAGACAAGTCTCCTGGCCCTGATGGAATGCATCCCAGAGTGCTAAAAGAGATGGCTAGGGAAATTGCAAATGCACTAGTGATAATTTACCAAAATTCACTAGACTCTGGGGTGGTCCCGGCGGATTGGAAATTAGCAAACATGACACCACGGTTTAAAAAAGGAGGTAGGCAGAAAGCGGGTAATTATAGGCCAGTGAGCTTAACTTCGGTAGTAGGGAAGATGCTGGAATCTATCAAGGAAGAAATAGCGAGGCATCTGGATGGAAGTTGTCCCATTGGGCAGACGCAGCATGGGTTCATAAAGGGCAGGTCGTGCTAACTAATTTAGTGGAATTATGAGGACATTACCAGTGCGGTAGATAACAGGGAGCCAATGGATGTGGAATATCTTAATTTCCAGAAAGCCTTTGACAAGGTACCACACAAAAGGTTGCTGCATAAGATAAAGATGCATGGCATTAAGGGGAAAGTAGTAGCATGGATAGAGGATTGGTTAATTAATAGAAAGCAAAGAGTGGGGATTAATGGGTGTTTCTCTGGTTGACAATCAGTAGCTAGTGGTGTCCCTCAGGGATCAGTGTTGGGCCCACAACTGTTCACAATTTACATAGATGATTTGGAGCTGGGGACCAAGGGCAATGTGTCCAAGTTTGCAGACGACACTAAGATGAGTGGTAAAGCAAAAAGTGCAGAGGATACTGGATGTCTGCAGAGGGATTTGGATAGGCTAAGTGAATGGGCTCGGGTCTGGCAGATGGAATACAATGTTGACAAATGTGAGGTTATCCATTTTGGTAGGAACAACAGCAAAAGGGATTATTGTTTAAATGATAAAATATTAAAACATGCTGCTGTGCAGAGAGACCTGGGTGTGCTAGTGCATGAGTCGCAAAAAGTTGGTTTACAGGTGCAACATGTGATTAAGAAGGCAAATGGAATTTTGTTCTTCATTGTAGAGGGATGGAGTTTAAGACTAGGGAGGTTCTGCTGCAATTGTATAAGGTGTTAGTGAGGTCACACCTGGAGTATTGTGTTCAGTTTTGGTCTCCTTACTTGAGAAAGGACGTACTGACACTGGAGGGTGTGCAGAGGAGATTCACTAGGTTAATCCCAGAGCTGAAGGGGTTGGATTACGAGGAGAGGTGGAGTAGACTGGGACTGTACTCGTTGGAATTTAGAAGGAGGAGGAGGGATCTTATAGAAACATATATAATTATGAAGGGAATAGATAGGATAGATGTGGGCAGGTTGTTTCCACTGGCAGGTGAAAGCAGAACTAGGGGGCATAGCCTCAAAATAAGGGGAAGTAGATTTAGGACTGAGTTTGGGAGGAACTTCTTCACCCAAAGGGTTGTGAATCTATGGAATTCCTTGCCCAGTGAAGCAGTAGAGGCTCCTTCATTAAATGTTATTAAGATAAAGATAGATAGTTTTTTGAAGAATAAAGGGATTAAGGGTTATGGTGTTCGGGCCGGAAAGTGGAGCTGAGTCCACAAAAGATCAGCCATGATCTCATGGAATGGTGGAGCAGGCTCGAGGGGCCAGATGGCCTACTCCTGCTCCTAGTTCTTATGTTCTTACAGATTCCACATCAGAGCAATTGTGGGTGTACCTACACCACAAGGGCTGCAGAGTTTTGGCAGCACGGTAGCATTGTGGATAGCACAATTGCTTCACAGCTCCAGGGTCCCAGGTTCGATTCAGGCTTGGGTCACTGTCTGTGCGGAGTCTGCACATCCTCCCAGTGTGTGCGTGGGTTTCCTCCGGGTGCTCCGGTTTCCTCCCACAGTCCAAAGATGTGCAGGTTAGGTGGATTGGCCATGATAAGTTGTCCTTAGTGTCCAAAATTGCCCTTAGTATTGGGTGGGGTTACTGGGTTCTGGGTAGAGGTGTTGACCTTGGGGGTATGGTGCTCTTTCCAAGAGCTGGTGCAGACTCGATGGGCCGAATGGCCTCCTTCTGTAAATTCTATGAAATATCCTTCCTCACTATTGCATGAAATTCTTCTTTAACCAGAAATGCCGTCCCATCACCGTTTATCTGTCCTTCCATAAATACGGAACACCCATGGGATGTTCAATTCCCATCCCTGGTTACCCTGCAGCCATGTCTCCATAATTGGGACTATATCATACCCGTTTAAATCTATTGGCATGATTAATTCATCCACTTGCTGCAGCTGTATTGAACCTTAGTTAGGTCCACATTTTGAATATAGCATTCAATTCTGGTCACCACACTACCAAAGGATCTGGAGGCTTTGGTATGGAGGGCATTAGTCATGAGGAGATCTAAAACTCGGTTTCTTCTCACTGGAACAACTGAGGTTGAGGGGCGACCTGATAGAAATCTACAAATTTATGAGGTTCATGGACAGAGTGAATAGTCAGAAGCTTTATCCCAGGTTGGAAGAGTCAATTACTAGGGGACATAGGTTTTAAGGTGCGAGGAGCAAGGTTTAGAGATGTGCGAGGGAAGTTTTTTTTTTTTTTTTTAAACACACAGGATCCTGGAACTCGCTGCCGGAAGTGGTGGAGGAAACAGGTTCGACAGTGACATTTTTATTTTTTAAAACAAACCATTTTATTGAGGTATTTTAGGCATATAGAAAAAGTGACATTGTACAGTACAAAAAAATGTCAAGACACAAATTAAACAGTGCAAACCACGGCTCTGTTCACGCACGGGCCTGCCCCCCCCCCCCCGATGCTTACTCCTCTGCGAAGAAGTCAATAAATGCCTGCCACCTTCGGGCGAACCCTAGTAGCGAACCTCTCAAGGCGAACTTGACTTTCTCTAGGCCAAGAAAGCTCACCATGTCCGATAGCCATACCTCAGCCCTCGAGGGGCTTCGAGTCCCTCCATGCTAACAGTATTCGTCGCCGGGCTACCAGGGAAGCAAAGGCCAGAACGTCACCCACTCTCTCTTCCTGGACTCCCGGGTCCTCCGAAACCCCAAAGGTTGCCACCTCCGGGCTCATTACCACCCCAGTTTTCAACACCCGGGACATGACATCTGCGAATCCCTGCCAGTACCCCCCGAGTTTAGGGCACGACCAGAACACGTGTACATGGTTAGCCGGCCCTCCGGGGCATCTAGCACACTTGTCCTCCAGCCCGAAGAATCTGCTCATCCGGGCCACCGTCATGTGGGCCCGGTGCACGACCTTAAACTGGATCAGGCTGAGCCTGGCGCATGTTGCGGTCGTGTGTACTCTGCCTGAGACACCCAACAGAGGGCAACTCCAGTATACAACCTAAAAATGATGAATGTAATTTCCTGTGCGGTATATTTCTGCACCCCCCCACTCCACACAATGGTTAAGATCATGGGGATAATGAGCAAACAGTCACATGCTGACTGCCATCTACAATCTCACTGCTTACCCCTCTCACCTTTCCCCACAGGCAGGTCAGTGACAGACTGCACACACTCCAATATTCCAGTGGATTGGGAGGGAGATACGATTCAGCTACATTCTTTACAACAAAGTACTGTTGTTAAATAGTTTAATCTCAGTATGGGCATTTAACATTGAATGCTCGATGAACATTTAAACTCATGATCCGATTTTAATTTTCAGTTTCAGAAAGCGAACTATTGAAGTTTACCATTGAACAGGCAGAAAGAGCACAGCGACGTCGCTGGGATGCGAGTATTAAAGACATGAAGCCTGAAAGAATACAGCATGTTCAGTATCACAGTGTCACCTTTGTTCTGACACTGTGCTACAAGGACAAAACAAAGTTTTATTTCAGTGGTCAAAAAAGTGTGGACAACCCTGCCCACTCCTGTCAGCTAAATGGAGAATTTCCATTTAGAATGCCTGACCTTGAACTGCCCACTCCCAGGGTGTTGAGGCTTAAAAATGGGGGCTGACAGTAGACAGAACCCCTGATATTAATCATCCTATAACCCAGGTTTCAGATGTCTGCTTTATTGCCTGCTGGCTAGCTAAATCGCAACTCTCTCGGTGGAAGAGGCAGCACAGGCTGAAACTAAATAGAAGATAATCTTCGTGAAAAGTCACCTTCACCCCAAGCATTAGAGGCAATTGGCACAGCTCCAAATAAACAATTTTGCCTGCTCTTTTACGCTGATGACTATGTTTCATCTAATCCCGTGTATCCATGACGAATGACCATCAGCTTACCAATTCAAAACCCTCCACTTTCTCCCGACCTTGTACATCCATTCCATTTGCTTTCCCATTCGAAAAAAAGTGCAGCGAATATTTAGCAATGAAAACGAAGGTGCCCTTTAACAAATGGCAGCTGGCAGTGAAACGATACAAATTACTGATCGCCACAGGCAACCACCAGCTCATCCTTCACCCAACAGATCACCTCTGGTAGAAGACCAAGCTGTACCATGGACAGAGGAATCGAATACACTGAACGTTCTTATTAAATAGTGCATAGCTAGGCAGGCATCAACTATTAGCTGCAGGACTGGAGTGCGAGCACGCTAATACAGTGAGAAGGAGACGCAATCTGCGGTTTAAAAAAAAAATCTTAGATTAATATCAGTCACAGGCTTAGAGGTAGGATCAAAAACCCATCCTAATCTGGCAAAGGTCCAAATGTGTTTTTATGGTATACCTGATCAAATATATTTTAGGCAAAAAAAAAGAAAAAGGGTAATACGTTGAATTGGTCTGGTTTAGTCATTTACATCAGCTGGAATATTGTTAATAACTATTTTTTCCCCCCACTGATTGAATCATTCAGGAGCGTGGACGCACGTGTAAATGTCACCTTTCCCCAAGCTCACACTCCCATAAATGGGCTCAAGTGAGTAAGATACACTCGCCTGTGCTCGAACCTGTTCCTGCATCATTTTAATCTCTTACAGATTGATCAGCAAGCACCAGGCTCCCTTTCAGTCAGCACCAGAGGATGCAGGACCATTCTCATTGAATCATTGAGGTGGGGGAAACCAGGCAGACCCTCGACTTGATCTGCATACAGCAATCCTGATTGAAAATTCACGTGTGGGGACAGCACTGGATTCAGTAGCGATGCCGCTGCAATTCAATAGTCGTAACATTCATGAGCAGGGTTGATTAAAGGCCAAGGTGGGGTGCCGTCTCTCTTCGGAGAGAAAGAAAGAGAGAAAGAAAAAGAGAAAGAAAGAGGGAGAGAAAAAGACTTTGTTTGTTTGTCACAGACCCAAGACCTCCCCCCCCCCCCCCCGCCCCACACACACCCCACACCCCCCCCCCCCCCCGCCCCACCCTACACACCCCCCACTCCATTACCTCTACTTCCACAAAGCCAAACCAATCTCGCCTCCACCCTGTACTTGAACTGATGCCTTTGCCAAGCTTCTCTCCAATCTGCCTTCATGCCCTACACGAGACTGGTCTCTTGCTTCCTTAAGCCCCAATCTGCTAATTTAAAAAATATATAAATTTAGAGTACCCAATTAATTTTCTCTCCAATTAAGGGGCAATTTAGTGTGTTCAGTCCACCTACCTTGCACATTTCTGGGTTTTGGGGGCGAAACCCACGCAGACATGGGGAGCATGTGCAACCAATCTGCTGATTTGCTGCTGATCATCCAACTGGTCTTCTTGGCGAGCTAATATGATTCATGGTCCTTCCCTTTCAAACTATCCCAACCCAGGCTACCACCCACCCATTTGATTATTCCTAAAATCTGCTGGCCAAGTGCCACTCACCACGACCAATGCGTTTCAGGTCATCCTAAACTCCTGCCGCCCGCATTCTACCCGGAAACCAACAGGCCGAATAGCCCGTTCTTTTGCTGCCAATGCCACTCCGCAATCACTCCATGAACTGCACCGACTTCCTGAACACCAATGCCTCCAATTTAATATTCTCACTGTGCTTAAATCCTTGTGGTCTCACCTTTCCCCAAATTCCTCTTGCTCTGAACCCACCTGCTGGAAACCGTGTTTCCCACCCTTTGCTCTATTCTGCATCCTCCCCATTTACTCGAGCCTCTGCAGCTATTCTTTCAGCCTCTTGCATCCTTGCTGAACCTTTCCATTTCTGCTCATCACGTTTCCAGTCACCGGCCCAATAACTTCTTTTGGCTAGACGCCAACATTTCCAGATTACACTTCTGTGAACCTTTTTTTTGTTGCTAAGGATGTTATTTAAATGCAAGTTGTTGTTGAAGATGATGCACATCTCTCAGGCAACATGTCACCTGATTTTCACACTCTATTCCATTTTAGAAAATCAAATGGCTTCCACTCAGCACTAACCCACTGTCCCGGCCCCCGAGGCTGACCCACTGTCCCGGCCCCCGAGGCTGACCCACTGTCCCGGCCCCCGAGGCTGACCCACTGTCCCGGCCCCCGAGGCTGACCCACTGTCCCGGCCCCCGAGGCTGACCCACTGTCCCGGCCCCCGAGGCTGACCCACTGTCCCGGCCCCCGAGGCTGACCCACTGTCCCGGCCCCCGAGGCTGACCCACTGTCCCGGCCCCCGAGGCTGACCCACTGTCCCGGCCCCCGAGGCTGACCCACTGTCCCGGCCCCCGAGGCTGACCCACTGTCCCGGCCCCCGAGGCTGACCCACTGTCCCGGCCCCCGAGGCTGACCCACTGTCCCGGCCCCCGAGGCTGACCCACTGTCCCGGCCCCCGAGGCTGACCCACTGTCCCGGCCCCCGAGGCTGACCCACTGTCCCGGCCCCCGAGGCTGACCCACTGTCCCGGCCCCCGAGGCTGACCCACGCCTCACTGTCCCAGCCAGAGATTGATATTATGTCAGAAACCAGTGAGCCAAACTTGTTCCGTGCTTTAACACTTGGGCACCAATGAGCTTCAGCATTTCAAAACTCAAACTGCACCATCTTAATTTCCACATTTTGTTAACAAGTGCACACCAGTTAGACGCAGTAGATAAGTGTATGAAGAAATTCGTCACACCCAAATAATCAGTGAAATATAACTAGAGCAGCTGACTACAGACCTTGGTAGGGTCAGTCCAATTAATTTTGCAACTGGACTGATTTAAAACAAAATGCATTTTACTTTGCATCTCAAGTCACAGGAACAAACCAGAAGCACTGTTCACAACCAAATTATACCAGTAGAATTAGGGCTAGGTTTAAGCATTGCAAGTCACACAGCGTTAGCCCTGGTTAGTTAGGGGAAAACACAGCCAGAATACACGGACTATCCAGCGACACCGAGCTTCAGTTACCATGTGTAGCCCAGTAGTCAGCGATGAAGCATGTCCTCCCTCGGAGAAGCTTGATAATGTTCCAACTTTCCAGGAAATTATTAGAAAACTTCCACTTGCCCTCACACCCAAGAACATTCCACGAGACACCCCACAGTTACAGCATTACTGACGCTCCTTAGCACAACATTCCAAAGCTTGCACCTCCATAGATTGATGCAAACAAAGTTCGACTTTGGAAATATCTCAGAAGTGTGTTCAATTTCATACTATACCGAATAACCAATAGCAGGTGGCAACTTTCAGGCACAATGCAATTCTAGGGGTGCCTACACACCAGTTAAACTCTGCACTCCTCATCAAAACCACTCAAGGGAATTGAGCCGTACAAATTCAGAGTCAATTTATTTTATCCTGTACACAGTGGCAGGGTCTTTAGCTTGAACAGACAGCAAAGAATGGGATCACTGAGCTATGCACTTGATCTCCGTCTATAAAGCAGAAACCATTTTGAAAAAGAAAATTGCAGCAAGTTTTCAAAATATTTGCTCGTAAAAGAACACGCCACCAAATGCCTTCCACGGGACCCAAGAATCCAGTGCATTAGGCCGTGGAATAGCCCTTACTTTGACTAATGAGGAGCACATGTCGTCTAACTCAGGAGGGGAAAAAGAGAGAGTTTCAAGTGAATCACAGATAGAAATGTGGTACGTCAAATAATGAGAATAGATTTCATTAAAAGAGGCAGTAGATACTGCACTCTTCCTGTATGTCCCCAGGGCATTGTGTTCTCTCTTCCCCATGCATAGCAAAGAAGCTTTGTCAAGAAAACACACAAGTAGATTTATTAAAGAAAAATACCAGTTTTTGCAATCTATGATAGACGAGTTTGATACAATCCTAACACAACCACGCCGTCTGTTGTAACTAGCAATTTACATTTTAAATATGCTCAGTTTTCTGCGAAATACCTTCTTTTAAAACCAACACTAAGCATTCAAGTAGGGATGGTGGCAAACCTCATGACCTGCAGTCTACCTTGGAAAATTAGTTTCCTCCCCCCTCCGAACCCACACGCCCCTTTTTCTGCTACACAGATTGTTTAGTAACAGGTTCGTGATGCACGATCAATGACCACTAAAGCGAGGTTGTAGTCCAACTGAAGGCATTAATAAGCTAGCTGTTTCCCCCAGCAGCTCAGGTACAGAATGAAGGCTGCTGGGGCGGCACGGGCTCTTACACCCCGCCTAGCAGGGCGGAGCTACCATACATCTTAGAAAGCATACAGTTTCCGCCAATGGTGCTCCAGCATACCAGGTACCGTATACCTCTACTACCACATTCACCCATTTAAAAAAAAAAAAAGAGTCCGGCGGGGGTGGTGGCCTGAAACTACATAGCAACGTGGTAGAATTAGTTATGGAGGGACCGTAATACCTCCATACAGCGCTTTGCAACCATTTACAATTCTGATAGCTATTTACAATTGATGATTTAAATTTACAGTTTACAATTTAAAATGAAGCAATCAGTCGATCGGGGGCCCTGGTTGTCCTCGGTGATCGTCGGAGCTTCGGTGGTGACTCCGGTGGAGGCTCGGGCGTCTGTGACTCCGGGAGCATGGCTTCGATCTCCATGGCAGCTTCGACACCCCGAGACGGCGCTGGTGGGGAAAACGGTTGACCTGGGAAGGAAGCGCATGCGGGGGGTGTCGGTGGGCCTAGATGGGGCTGGCGGAAGGACCGATCCTCCTGTAAGGTGCCCTGGTGGAGGGGGGTGTGCGTGGGGCTCCGGCGGGTGCCAGGTCTCGTAAGGAGACCGTATCTAGTCGGCCGTCGGTGTACGCCACGTAGGCGTACTGGGGGTTAGCGTGGAGAAGGTGCACCCTCTCGACCAATAGGTCTGACTTGTGCGCCGCACGTGTTTTCGGAGCAGGATGGGTCCAGGTGCTGCCAGCCATCGGGAGCGAGGTCACAGAGGAGGACTTCCTGGGGAGGACAAGGAGACGTTAGTGAGGTGTCTAATTGGTGGTGGTACTAAGCAGTGACCGGATGGAGTGGAGGGAATCCGGGATGACTTCCTTCCAGCGGGAGACTGGGAGATTCCTGGACCGTAGGGCCAGTAGGACGGTCTTCCAGACCGTTCCGTTCTCCCTCTCTACCTGTCCATTACCCCGGGGGATGTAACTGGTCTTCCTGCTCGAGGCGATGCCCTTGCTGAGCAGGAATTGATGCAGTTCGTCGCTCATAAAGGAGGACCCCCTATCACTATGTACGTAAGCGGGGAACCCGAACAGTGCAAAGATGCTATGGAGGGCCTTGATAACAGTGGTTGCGGTCATGTCGGGGCAGGGGATGGCGAATGGGATCCGGGAGTACTCGTCAATCACGTTCAGGGAGTACGTGTTGCAGTCGGTGGAGGGGAGGGGGCCTTTGAAGTCCATGCTGAGGCGTTCGAAGGGACGGGAAGCCTTTATCAGATGCGCTTTCTCTGGCCGGTAGAAGTGCGGTTTGCACTCCACGCAGATTTGGCAGTCCCTGGTGGTTGTCCTGACCTCCTCGATGGAGTAGGGCAGGTTGCGGGTCTTGATAAAATGGAAAATGCGAGTGACCCCTGGGTGGCAGAGGTCCTCATGGAGGGCTCGGAGGCGGTCCACTTGTGCGGTGGTGCATGTGCCACGGGACAGGGCGTCAGGAGGCTCGTTTAGCTTCCCGGGATGATACAAGATCTCGTAGTTGTAGGTGGAGAGTTCGATCCTCCACCGCAAGATCTTGTCATTTTTTGACTTGCCCCGCTGTGCATTATCGAACATGAAAGCAACCGACCGTTGGTCAGTGAGGAGAGTGAATCTCCTGCCGGTCAGGTAATGCCTCCAATGTCGTACAGCTTCTACCATGGCCTGGGCCTCCTTTTCAACTGAGTGGTGGATTTTGGAAGCATGGAGGGTATGGGAGAAGAAGGCCACGCGTCTGCCCGCTTGGTTGAGGGTGGCCGCCAGAGCTACGTCGGTCGCATCGCTCTCGACCTGGAAGGGGAGGGACTCATCGATGGCATGCATCGTGGCCTTTGCAATGTCTGCTTTGATGTGGCTGAAGGCCTGGCGGGACTCTGTGGATTGGATCAGGGGACGGGCCTTGTCCGCATAGTTGGGGACCCAATGGGTGTAGTAACTGAAAAATCCTAGGCAATGTTTCAGGGCCTCGGAGCAGTGAGGGAGGGGGAACTCCATAAAGGGGGCGCATGCGTTCAGGGTCGGGGCCTATAACTCCATTTCGCACTACGTAGCCGAGGATGGCCAGGCAGTCGGTGCTAAACACGCATTTATCCTTGTTGTATGTAAGGTTAAGGATCTTTGCGGTCTGGAGAAATTTTTGGAGGTTGGTGTCGTGGTCCTGCTGGTCGTGGCCGCAGATGGTGATATTATCGAGATACGGGAATGTTGCCCGTAAACCGTACCGGTCAACCAGTCGGTCCATCTCGCGCTAGAAGACCGAGACTCCATTGGTGACACCAAAGGGAACCCTTAAGAAGTGGTAGATCCGCCCATCTGCCATCTGCGGGACAGGATGGCGGCGCCCGGGGGCCGCACGTGGCCCTGGAGTAGGAAGATGGCGGCGACCGCTGACCGCACGGGGACCGTGGAGAGGTTTGTGGTGGCGGTCCGCATTCGCCACCGGAGACCGCGGCAACCGCACGGGCCTGGCATACCCCCACGAAATGGCCCTTTTTACCGCATCCCTTGCAGGTGGATGCGCGGGCCGGGCAGCGCGGCGGGGGTGCTTGGCCTGCCTGCAAAAGTAGCAGCGGGGGCCCCCGGGGTTGCCAGGCTGCCTTGCAGCACAGGCTTGTGGGGGATGAGGGATGTCTCTGGGTCGGCTGCGGAGGGGTTCCACGCTGCCCAGGGGGCTGCCGCACGGTCGGGAACATAAGCGCGGGCGTTTCTGGAGGCCACATCCAGGGAGCCTGCAAGGGCCCGTGCCTCATGGAGACCGTGTGTCTTTTTCTAGCAGTCGCGGGCGGATTTGAGAGGATAGCATACCTGCCACGAAAGCGTCCTGGACCAAGAGTTCAGTGTGATCGCTCGCCGAAACCTGCGGGCAGCTACAGTTTCTCCCCAACACCAGGAGTGCATGGTAGAATTCTTCCAGCGATTCCCCAGGGGTTTGTCGCCTCGTTGCTAGCAGGTGCTGGGCATAGACCTGGTTTACCGGGCGAATATAATGTCCTTTTAGCAGCTCTATTGCTGCATCGAAGTCTTCCACTGCCTCGATGAGGGTGTAAATCTCCAGGCTCACCCTTGAGTGCAGGACTTGCATTTTCTGTTCTCCTGTGGGTGCGTTTTCAGCCGTCCCGAGATACCCTTTAAAGCACACCAGCCAGTGCTTGAAGATTGCCGCTGAGTTTGCCGCGTGGGGGCTGAGTTGCAGACACTCCGGCTTGATTCGGAGCTCCATCCTTTTTTTTAAAAAAAAACTAGCTTATTAAATTGATGCACGATCAATGACCACTAAAGCGAGGTTGTAGTCCAGCTGAAGGCTTTAATAAGCTAGATGTTTCCCCCAGCAGCTCAGGTACAGAAAGGCGGCTGCTGGGGCAGCACAGGCTCTTATGCCCCGCCTAGCAGGGCGGAGCTACCATACATCTTAACCAATAGAAAGCATACAGTTTCCGCCAATGGTGCTCCAGCATACCAGGTACCGTAATACCTCTACTACCACAGTTAGGTCCCAGTTTATTAATGGTAGACCACCCTTAATGCCTCAAATTTCTTTTTAAAAAAAATTAAATTTAGAGTACCCAATTATTTTTATTTTCCAATTAAGGGGCAATTTAGTGTGGCCAATCCACCTAACCTGCACGTCTTTGGGATGTGGGGGTGAAACCCACGCAGACACGGGGAGAATGTGCAAACTCCACACGGACACTGGCCCAAGGCCGGGATTCGAACCCGGGACCTCAGCGCCGTAGTCCCAGTGCTAACCACTGCGCCACATGCCGCCGTAAAATTTTAACATCCTCCTTTCTGGAGGTCCCGGGACAACATCTACTTGAAGAGCTTGCAAAACCACCATGCAGATGGTGTTCAAAGTTCCATTGCTGCCTCAACACAGTGGGCTAAACAGCTGGCTTGTAATGCAGAACAAGGCCAGCAGCGCGGGTTGAATTCCCGTACCGCCCTCCACGAACAGGTGCCGGAATGTGGCGACTAGGGGCTTTTCACAGTAACTTCATTTGAAGCCTACTTGTGACAATAAGCGATTATTATTATTATTATTAACATCCACCATACAGACCTGGTTAAATTTGTTACATATACCTTATTTGGTCCCATCACACTGCCATGTCTCCAGGTAGCACTCCACATTGTCCCAACATGAAGCTATCATACTGGCTCCTGCACCTTTCTACCACTAGATGGAACTTGTTGAGCTCCTGATGCCCAGACCGTGTGACCTACACATTCATTCACTGATGCACTTGCAGGGAGATTGACTTAGTCCTAACTTTTTGTGCACCTCTGCCATAAATCAAATATGGCCTTGAGATACCCTCAATTACGACTCGGGAGAGGAGTTTGATAATACAAAGGCTTTAATAACCAGAAAACCAGACAGCTGCCGAGAAGTGTGCTCACTGCACGCTGCCTACTGAACGTAACCTTATATACAGCTTCCTGGGGGCGGAGCCGGAGGCGGAGTCCCCCAGGGTTCCAAACCCGGTCTTAAAAGGGGCCTACGCATTAAAGGTACATATGTATACAGATATCATTTCACCACATTCACCCCATTTTTTAAAAACGCATCGTCCGTCGGGAGTGAAGTGGAATTACAAGTTCAGTCTTTTGGGTGGTCTGATTGCCAGTGTCGACCTTCTCCGCTCCGGCAGTGGTGCGGCGGATACGGTCATCCTCGGTGGTGGTATATCCGGGAGCACGGTTGTCTGAGCCTTTGCCCACGTTGGAGCAGGGGGGTATCCGGGGCGACTAGGGGGATTCATGCCGGCGCTGATTGGGGGGGCGCGCTGTCGGAATCGACCGCCGGTGCGGGGAGGGGAGCGTCGGTGGAAGGGGGGGCGTCGGTGGGCGAGCCAGCGGGTGCCAGGTCTTGCAGGGAAACGATGTCCTGCCTGCTGTCAGGGTGCTTGACGTAGGCGTATTGAGGGTTTGTGTGTAATAGTTGGACCCTCTCGATCAGTGGATCTGTCTTATGGCTCCTCACGTGCCTCCGGAGTAGAACTGGCCCCGGAGTAGTCAGCCAACGTGGAAGCGAGACCCCAGAGGTGGACCTCCTGGGGAAGACAAATAAACGGTTGTGAGGCGTCTCGTTCGTGGCCGTACAGAGGAGCGACCTAATGGAGTGTAGGGCATCGGGTAGGACCTCCTGCCAGCGGGCGATTGGGAGACTTCTTCACCATAGGGCTAGAAGAACAGCCTTCCAAACTGTGGCGTTCTCCCTCTCCACCTGCCCGTTTCCCTGCGGGTTATAGCTGGTCGTTCTGCTCGAGGCGATGCCCTTGCTGAGCAGATACTGACGCAGCTCATCGCTCATGAACGATGTACCCCGGTCGCTGTGGTTATAAGCGGGGAAACCAAACAGGGTGAAGATGCTGTGCAGTGCCTTGTTTACGGAGGCAGAGGTCATATCGGGGCAGGGGACAGCGAATGGGAAGCGGGAGAATTCATTGATGACCGTGAGGAAGTAGGTGTTGCGGTTGGTGGACGGCGGGGGCCCTTTGAAGTCCACGCTTAGTCGCTCAAAGGGCCCAGAGGCCTTTACCAGGCGAGCCTTGTCTGGTCGATAGAAGTGCGGTTTGCACTCCTCACAGGTCTGGCAAGCCTTGGTCATGGCCTTGACCTCCTCGGTGGAGTAAGGTAGGTTGCGGGATTTAATGAAATGGGCAAGCCGGGTGACCCCCAGGTGGCAGAGGTCATCGTGGATGGCCCGCAGACGGTCTTTCTGCGTGTTGGCGCACGTGCCGTGGAACAGGGCATCTGGGGATTCGTTGAGCTTCCCCAGACGATATGTAATATCGTAGGTGGAGAGTTCGATCCGCCACCTCAGAATTTTATCATTCTTTATTTTGCCCCGTTGTGCGTTATCGAACATAAAGGCGAACGACCGTCGGTCGGTGACGAGGACAAACCTCCTACCGGCTAGGTAGTGCCTCCAGTGCAGCACAGCCTCCACTATGGCTTGTGCCTCCTTCTCGACTGCAGAGTGTCGAATGTCCGAGGCGGTGAGGGTTCGGGAGAAGAATGCTACCAGTCTGTCCGCCTGGTTGAGGGTAGCAACCAGGGCGACGTCTGATGCGTCGCCGTCTACCTGGAAGGGAATGGTTTCGTCCACCGCGTGCATGGCGGCCTTGATGATATTGGCCTTGATACGACTGAAGGCCGACTGAGCCTCAGCTGTCAGGGGAAAAACCGTGGTCTTAATGAGTGGGCGGGCTTTATCCGCATATCTGGGGACCCACTGGGCATAATAGCAAAAGAGCCCCAGGCACCATTTGAGTGCCTCGAGGCTACGGGGGAGGGGAAGTTTCTGAAGGGGGCGCATGTGGTCGGGGTCTGGCCCCAGGACCCCGTTTTCCACGACGTAACCGAGGATGGTTAGCCGGGTTGTGTGGAACGCGCATTTCTCTTTATTGTATGTCAGATTGAGGGCCCGGGCGGTCTAGAGGAACTTCCTCGGGTTTCATCATGGTCCTGCTGGTTGGTCATGGCCGCAGATGGTGACGTTGTCCAAGTACAGGTATGTAGCCCGTAAGCCGTACTGGTCCACCATTTGATCCATTGCCCTTTGGAAAACGGAGACTCCTTTTGTGACACCAAAAGGGACCATGAGGAAGTGGAAGAGCCGACCAGCTGCTTCGAAGGCTGTATAGGGGTGGTCCTCTGGGCGGATAGGGAGTTGACGATAGGCCGATTTTAGGTCGACAGTGGAGAATATTCGATACTGGGCGATTTGGTTCACCATTTCTGCTGTGCGGGGAAGTGGGTATGCATCGAGTTGCGTAAAGCGGTTTATGGTCTGGCTATAGTTCACCACCATACGTTGTTTTTCCCTGGCACGGACTACCAGTACTTGTGCCCTCCAAGGCCTGTTGCTAGCCTCTATGACCCCTTCTTTTAGTAGCCGCTGAACCTCTGACTTGATGAAAGTTATGTCTTGGGCACTGTACCATCGACTCCTGGTGGCGATGGGCTTACAGTCGGGGGTGAGGTTCGCGAAGAGGGAGGGGGTTGCAACTTTGAGTGTCGCCAGGCTACATACCGTGAGCGGGGGCAGGGGTCCGCCGTACTTCAGGGTCAGGCTTCGGTGGCTGCACTGAAAGTCCAGACCGAGCAGCAGGGGGGCGCAGAGGTGAGGAAGGACAAAGTTTAAAACGGGCGTATTTGGCACCTTGGATAGCGAGGTGCGTGACACAATACCCCGTGATTTGGACCGAATGAGACCCAGATGCGAGGGCGATAGTTTGGGAGGCGGGATAGGTGCACAGGGAGCAGCGTCTTACCGTGTCTGGATGGATGGACTCTGTGCTCCCAGAGTCAAAAAGGCAGGGGGTGTTGCGGCCGTTGATTTGAACCTGCATCATTGCGCTTCGCAGGTGCTTCGGCCGAGATTGACCGAGCGTGATCGCTCCTCGTTGCGGGCAGCCAGAGTCCTCAGTTGAATCGGACTCGCAAAATGGCCGCCGCCATCGGTCGCACGTTTTGAGTTTTGAAGATGGTCGCCCCCATGACTCGCACGAGGCCGATGACGCGTCGGAAGTAGGCGTGTCGCAGGGCCTGTGGTCCTGGGAGTTCGATTTCTGGGCCCGATGAGACTTTTGTTTCTGGCCTTTGGGCCCAGCCAGGCAGACCTTCACGAAATGCCCCCTCTTTCCGCATTCGTCGCAGATAGCGGAGCGGGCTGGGCAACGCTGGCGTGAGTGCTGGCCTTGCCCACAGAAATAGCATTGGGGGCCCCCGGTGTGGGCGGGTCACCGCACGGCGCAGGCCTGAAGCATGACCGAGTCTGGGGGGGACCGAGAGGGGTTCGCAAGGTCCGCGGAGTAAGTGCGGAGATTATGGTGGGCCACTTCCAGGGAAGAGGCGAGCGTTACCGTGCCTTGGAGATCCTTCGCTCCGTCTTCTAGGAGCCGCTGCCGGATGTATGTGGATCGGATACCGGACACGAAAGCATCACAAATATGTAAGTTCATGTGGACTTCTGCCGCCACCTCTTTATGGTCCTGGCGAGACAGCTGCCGAGAAGTGTGCTCACTGCACGCTGCCTACTGAACGTAACCTTAAATACAGCTTCCTGGGGGCGGAGCTGGAGGCGGAGTCCCCCAGGGTTCCAAACCCGGTCTTAAAGGGGCCTACGCATTAAAGGTACATATGTATACAGATATCATTCACCACAGGCCTCAACTGGGACCTTGGATTCATGTTGCATTACATTCATCCCTCACCATCTGGCCTGGGCTTGCAAAATCCTACCAACTGCCCTGGCTTGAGACAATTCACACCTCTTTAACTCGGAGTTACCCCAATCTCTGGATCTGTAAAGATTTAATTACCTGCAAAGACTCGCATTCAAAGTATTGTCTTGTTACTTTGACTTTGCCTATATATATGCTTCTGGAACCCACCTCTTCATTCACCATGATTTGGAGATGCCGGCGTTGGACTGGGGTGAGCACAGTAAGAAGTCTTACAACACCACATTAACCTGGTGTTGGAAGACTCCTTGCTGTGCTCACCCCAGTCCAACGCCGGCATCTCCACATCATAAATCAAATAACCACACACCAACCCACACCAACCCTGTAACATACTGAAAACTGTAACATGAAAGAAAATGGGCAAAGACGTCAACAATATCCCAGATTACAAACACAAAAGCAAAATACAACAAATCTGAAATAGAACCAGCAAATGCTGAAAATATTCAGGTGGTCAGGCAGCATCTATGGAGAAATAATTAACATTTCAGGTTTGCAACCTCAGTTCTAATGAAAGTCACTCGACCCGAAACGTTAACCGTTCTGCTCTGCACAAACGCAGTGCCTGACCGGCTCAGCAGTTGCTGCTTAGATTACACTTTTAAAAGTATTCTCCAAGAAGTCTCTGGAGTTAGGGAAAGATTCCAAATCACAAAGTTACACACGTGGAAACTCCCTGCATGCACCAAAATGACAAGACGACAGCTTTTAAACGTCTGCCGTCTGTAAACACTGGGCTTATTTCGAGCCTCATTTTCCAGCCTTACCCATCCGGGAAACTGTTCTGAGTCTGCGGGCAGATCTGAAAATCCCCAACAAAAGGCCTGCTCCAGCAATCCCCAGAAATCACAGGTAACAAACTTTCGGCCATTGCAGCAAAATGGAAATTTGCAGAATTGTACCCGTCAGCAATGTCGTAGAATTTACAGCGCAGCAGGAGACCATTCGGCGCAGCGAGTCTGGATCGGCCCCTGGAAAGAGCGCCCTACTTAAACCCACATCTCCACCCTATCCCGTCACCCTGTCTGCCCGCCTAATCTTTTCTTGGACATTAAAGGGCAATTTATCAAGGCCAATCCATCCAACCAGCACATCTTTGGACTGTGGGAGGAAACCGGAGCACCTGGAGGGAACCCACGCACACACGGGGAGAACGTGCCGACTCCGCACAGTCACCCTAGCCGGGAATCGAACTTGGGACCCTGGAGCTGTGAAGCAACAGTGCTGCGGTGTCGAAATGGTTGTGGAATTTTGTTTTGAATGGTGCAGATATTTGCTGGGAGGAGCTTTGTTCCTAAAGTACATGAACTTCACAGACACAATGGTTCACTTGTACACGGCAGCGAAACAGCCAAGGGAACATATTGGCCCATTTATACACACACACACTAAAGGTTGCTCTCACACGAGAAGGCTCCAATAATCCAACCGCTGCAATGGGCATCGGCTGGCTAACCTCAGAAGACTCCCATCACGCAATGGGTAGACTCCGTCACCTCTTTTGTCCACCGAACACAAAGAAATAGTATTAAAGAATTAACTCCTTCAAACACATCAATTAAATTATTCTCGAAACCATGGTCTTCACGCAGGCTTGAGAAGGAAATTAAAACCCTCTGTGTCTTTCCTTTAAAAAAAATGAATAAATCAGGGACAGGCGGATGTGGCACATTCCAACACCAGAGCCACAAACTGCTTCGTCATCTCCAAAATTGGCGAGGTGCAGATGCCAGCCACACTGCTGCGGCCAGCTGCTGCCCCACAGAGGGGTGCTTACGGTAACGAAACTGCAAGTGGCAGTTGTTTCACTCAGCTCTCTCGTATCTTTTAGATGGAATTTATTTTGCCGCTTTGTCATCAGACCCTGGCTGCCATTTGCCGCAGGCGAGCAGAGCTCTCAGCACAGATGCACACATTTTCGCAGCCCAATATAGACGGCGTTTATGTTGCTTGCTAACGTGTAAAGACTTCACACCAGGTTTCCCCCTGCAGTACGAGGAAAGGCTCACCATCAGAAATTTAGACGCTGCAAGTGTGGTTGCTGCAGCACTGCCTGTGGCCTCTTCATTCAACCCCGTAAAGTAAATGAAGCAAATCCACAATTTTTAAACCAGTCTCATTAGGTGTAGGCCACGACATCTCGCGTCCATCTGATCAGGCGGAGGTACGGCATGCAACGGTCGGGAAAGGGACAACTGGAGCCTCGATTTAACTTAAACACAAGGAGTGGGCGGTGGTTAGCACTGCTGCCTCACGGCAGCGAGGAGGATTCGTGTTCGATCCCAGCCCTGGGTCACTATCCATGTGGAGTTTGCACATTCTCCCAGTGTCTGCGTAGGTCTCACCCCCACAACCCAAAGCTGTGCAGGGTAGGTGGATTGGCCGCGCTAAATTGCCCCTTAATTGGGGGGGAAAAAAATGGATACTCAATTCTTTTTTATAATATAATAATCGCTTGTCACGAGTAGGCTTCAATGAAGTTACTGTGAAAAGCCCCTAGTCGCCACATTCCGGCGCCCGTTCGGGGAGGCCGGTACGGGAATTGAACCCGTGCTGCTGGCCTTGTTCTGCATTACAAGACAGCTGTGGGCTAAACCAACCAAAAATAGATATTAAAAAAACACTAGGAATGCTTTCAAAGAGTCTCCGAATTTTCCTTGGTTGCTTCTCGGTCTCTGCTCACACCTCATGCAAACCTCTGTGCACCACCCTCCACCCCCCCCGGCAAATTGCCCTCCAGATTCCGTCAACCTGCCTCCATGGAAGATGGAACTGCCCTTCACCTCAGTCCGTACAACCGTGTGGCTGAGATTGAGAACGTCCGACACAAAGAATCACCCCCTACCCAGACTGCCAGCAGAGTGGAGCATCATCGCACCCACACGGATAATTAAAACGGACTCATAATACTTTCCAAATATTGACTGGAAAAGATATAGTTCGAGGACAATAGATGGGTCGTTTATTGTACAGTGTGTGCAGGAGGGTTTCCTGAAACAATATGTTGACAGTCCAACAAGGGGCGAGGCCACGTTGGATTTGGTTTTGGGTAATGAACCAGGCCAGGTGTTGGATTTGGAGGTAGGAGAGCACTTTGGGGACAGTTACCACAATTCGGTGACGTTTACGTTAATGATGGAAAGGGATAAGTATACACCGCAGGGCAAGAGTTATAGCTGGGGGAAGGGCAATTATGATGCCATTAGACGTGACTTGGGGGGGATAAGGTGGAGAAGTAGGCTGCAAGTGTTGGGCACACTGGATAAGTGGGGTTTGTTCAAGGATCAGCTACTGCGTGTTCTTGATAAGTATGTACCGGTCAGGCAGGGAGGAAGGCGTCGAGCGAGGGAACCGTGGTTTACCAAGGAAGTGGAATCTCTTGTTAAGAGGAAGAAGGAGGCCTATGTGAAGATGAAGTGTGAAGTTTTGGTTGGGGCGATGGATAGTTACAAGGTAGCGAGGAAGGATCTAAAGAGAGAGCTAAGACGAGCAAGGAGGGGACATGAGAAGTATTTGGCAGGAAGGATCAAGGAAAACCCAAAAGCTTTCTATAGGTATGTCAGGAATAAGCAAATGACAAGGGAAAGAGTAGGACCAGTCAAGGACAGAGATGGGAAATTGTGTGTGGAGTCTGAAGAGATAGGCGAGATACTGAATGAATATTTTTCGTCAGTATTCACTCAGGAAAAAGATAATGTTGTGGAGGAGAATGCTGAGCCCCAGGCTAATAGAATAGATGGCATTGAGGTACGTAGGGAAGAGGTGTTGGCAATTCTGGACAGGCTGAAAATAGATAAATCCCCAGGACCTGATGGGATTTATCCTAGGATTCTCTGGGAGGCCAGGGAAGAGATTGCTGGACCTTTGGCTTTGATTTTTATGTCATCATTGGCTACAGGTATAGTGCCAGAGGACTGGAGGACAGCAAATGTGGTCCCTTTGTTCAAAAAGGGGAGCAGAGACAACCCCGGCAACTATAGACCGGTGAGCCTCACGTCTGGAGTGGGTAAAGTCTTGGAGGGGATAAGAGACAAGATTTATAATCATCTAGATAGGAATAATATGATCAGGGATAGTCAGCATGGCTTTGTGAAGGGTAGGTCATACCTCACAAACCTTATTGAGTTCTTTGAGAAGGTGACTGAACAGGTAGACGAGGGTAGAGCAGTTGATGTGGTGTATATGGATTTCAGCAAAGCATTTGATAAGGTTCCCCACGGTAGGCTATTGCAAAAAATACGGAGGCTGGGGATTGAGGGTGATTTAGAGATGTGGATCAGAAATTGGCTAGCTGAAAGACAGAGGGTGGTGGTTGATGGGAAATGTTCAGAATGGAGTACAGTCACAAGTGGAGTACCACAAGGATCTGTTCTGGGGCCGTTGCTGTTTGTCATTTTTATCAATGACCTAGAGGAAGGCGCAGAAGGGTGGGTGAGTAAATTTGCAGACGATACTAAAAATCGGTGGTGTTGTCGATAGTGTGGAAGGATGTAGCAGGTTACAGAGGGATATAGATAAGTTGCAGAGCTGGGCTGAGAGGTGGCAAATGGAGTTTAATGTAGAGAATTGTGAGGTGATTCACTTTGGAAGGAATAACAGGAATGCGGAATATTTGGCTAATGGTAAAGTTCTTGAAAGTGTGGATGAGCAGAGGGATCTAGGTGTCCATGTACATAGATCCCTGAAAGTTGCCACCCAGGTTGATAGGGTTGTGAAGAAGGCCTATGGAGTGTTGGCCTTTATTGGTAGAGGGATTGAGTTCCGGAGTCGGGAGGTCATGCTGCAGCTGTACAGAACTCTGGTACGGCCGCATTTGGAGTATTGCGTACAGTTCTGGTCACCGCATTATAGGAAGGACGTGGAGGCTTTGGAGCGGGTGCAGAGGAGATTTACCAGGATGTTGCCTGGTATGGAGGGAAAATCTTATGAGGAAAGGCTGATGGACTTGAGGTTGTTTTCGTTGGAGAGAAGAAGGTTAAGAGGAGACTTAATAGAGGCATACAAAATGATCAGGGGGTTGGATAGGGTGGACAGTGAGAGCCTTCTCCCGCGGATGGATATGGCTGGCACGAGGGGACATAACTTTAAACTGAGGGGTAATAGATATAGGACAGAGGTCAGAGGTAGGTTCTTTACGCAAAGAGTAGTGAGGCCGTGGAATGCCCTACCTGCTACAGTAGTGAACTCGCCAACATTGAGGGCATTTAAAAGGTTATTGGATAAACATATGGATGATAATGGCATAGTGTAGGTTAGATGGCTTTTGTTTCGGTGCAACATCGTGGGCCGAAGGGCCTGTACTGCGTTGTATTGTTCTATGTTCTATGTTCTAAAACATCCTTTCTCTTCCCCTCACCGGCCCCCCCCTTTTTCTACCTTTAGAAAAAGCAAAGCCACGATAGCAGGGAGTCACTCAGCGAGACTGTATGAAGGAGTTAAGATGGAGATAAAATAGTTAGCCTCGGGTGGTCCTGTGATTGGGTCATTTCTGCTGTGTATGATAACTCGGCCGCCCGTCAGCCAGACTCAATAACTCTTCCTCGCCAGTTCTCCTAATGAAATGAAAATCGCTTATTGTCACAAGTAGGCTTCAAATGAAGTTAGTGAAAAGCCCCTAGTCGCCACATTCTGGCGCCTGTTCGGGGAGGCTGGTACGGATCAATCCTGGCAATACAAAAAGACACGTCACGCCAGAGATTTCTTCTTAAATAAAGCACAGTAAAATATTTACATGCCAAGCCTTTTTGTTCTGTAGAACAGCAACGTAGGCAGGAATAGGAATAAAGCTTCACACTGACTTGAGCAGTTTGAATTTCAAGCTCAAGCTCCACGATAGAGGGGTTCCCATATCTTGGTCTGCCATCAACTCATCTTTTAACGTGCCTGCAGAACGGCCGGCAAGGTCACCACCAAGTCAGCCAATACAAGCGGGTGCTTCAAATACAAGGTGCCTGTCTGCGTCTAAGTGTTTACAAGCACTTCAGGATACTGCAAGTTTGTCTTCCGAAATGATTCATTACCCAACTGTCTTAAAATCTGTACGAATAAAGAGCAGGCTGCGGGTCACCACAATGGACAAACATAATGCTGGGGAACTGTTAACTCACTCCAGAATACAGCAGCAATTTATTGACATTTTTTAGAAGCAGTACCACAGAGTTGGAAAAGGGGGGGGGGGGGGGGGTGGAAAACTGGTGGCTATATAGAACTTGTTTTTTAAAAAATAAATTTAGTGTACCGTACCCAATTCACTTTTTCCAATTAAGGAGCAATTTAATGTGGCCAATCCACCTAACCTGGACATCTTTGAGTAGTGGGGATGAAACCCACGCAAACACGGGGAGAATGCGCAAACTCCACACGGACAGTGATCCAGGGCCAGGATTCGAACCCGGGTCCTCGGCACCACAGTCCCAGTGCTAACCACTACCCCACGTGCCGCCCGGCTATATAGACTAAAGAAAGTTGTCCTGGAGAAGGGTAGACCGGCTGAGACAGACAGATTTGTATTTACACTTTTCACCAGCTCAGGAAGTCCCAAAGGACTTTCCAACCAATTTACTAACCTCTGAAGCGCAGTTACTGCTGTCACGTGGCAACACCTGTACACAGCAAGCTCCCACAAAAAAACAATGGCAGGCTGCAGAAAGCAGTGAACATTTTTGCAGACCAGAGTTAGATTGCGGTCACAGTAGCAACAGATGGCCATAGCTGCCTTTCTGAATTTGCAAGGCCCAATAACATATCCCATCTATAATCGTGGGCTTGTCGCACCTTCTTGTACAAGATGGAAGTTCACTCATATAGGTGAAGAACAGAAAAACAAATGCCTTTATAAAGAGTTACAAAGAATTAAGATTAACATGAGCATGTTCGACTTTGTTCTGTTGGTTTTTGAAGTAATTTTGATTAATTAGCAATGTCAAGGCTACAGATCATGAAAGTTTGTCAAACCCAGCCACAAGTCAGCCAAGCCTGCAGCTGACATTAGATCATTTCTCAATTTAGAACTCTGTCTTGACTTGATTTTAAAATACATTGTGAATAATAATATATCATAAGGTAAAGGTAGAAGTCGCCAGAGTCCCAGGTGACCAGAGGCTGCTTTCCCCCTGTTTGAGGGGGAGAGCTGACTGGTGGTGGTTTAACCAGAGGATCACAACACCTCGGGCCTTCAGACATGAAATGAAAAGAAAAGAAAATCGCTTATTGTCACAAGTAGGCTTCAATTAAGTTACTGTGAAAAGCCCCTAGTCGCCACATTCCGGCGCCTGTTCGGGGAGGCTGGTACGGGAATTGAACCGTGCTGCTGGCCTGCCTTGGTCTGCTTTAAAAGCCAGTGATTTAGCCCAGTGTGCTAAACCAGCCCCTGTAATCTGTAACTGTATTACTTTTCTTCCACGGACCCAGTAATAACCTCAGCCAGTACAGGAATTGAACCCACGTTGCTGGTCTGGTTCTGGATCACAAACCGTCAGTCGAGCCCACTGAGCTAAACCGGCCCCAATATATCATACGAGGTACACGTAATTGTATTACTTTTCTTCCACAGGTTGGAAACCACTGCTATATCCAAACACACCACGAGATTTTACGGTTAACCCTAAGCAGGATGCCACAAACATTTTTTTAAAGTTAAAATTTTAAAACAAAACTCAGCTACCATCTTGTCCATTCTTCCTTTCACTTTCTCCCCCCCCCCCCCCCCCATTTTGTCCCGATGGATATGGTTCATCCCAACGAGAAGTGTAGAAGACAACAGTCTAGCTGCCAATAGATTAAAACACTCCTAGTGCAAATCAAGTGGTCATTTTCACTGCGAATATCCAATTTTCTCCTTATTAATGGAGACAATTCCAAAATACAGATTCCTTTTCAAAGTAAATTTTAAAATCGGCAGTTCGGATTACCTGATGTACGGACTCGCGTAAACTTAGTGGTCCGCTTGAAAGTGTGGAAGCTGCTGCACAGATTCAGTAACAGAAGGGATTCCTCAACAGCTCATAAGGGAGCAAGCATTGTTCATTAAACATTTTTTAAAAAATGTATTTTTTTTAAAGAGCATCCAATTATTTTCTTTCCAATTAAGGGGCAATTTAGCGTGGCCAATCCACCTACCCTGCACATCTTTGGGTTGTGGGGGCGAAACCCACGCAGACACGGGGAGAATGTGCAAACTCCACACGGACAATGACCCGTGGCCCGGATCAAACCTGGGTTCTCCGCGCCATAGGCAGCAGTGCTAACCACTGCGTCACCGTGCTGCCCAAGCAAGCATTGTTCTAACCGCACTCTCATTTACATCCAAGGCTCCCATTTTCCCCAATTGTTCTGAAGGGACATTTTAAAAAGCCACAACACTTCAACTGCAGATTCAAGCCCAGCATTTCAAAATATGCCACAAATATAATTGAACATCGTCAAAATCAAAAGCAGTGGATAGCACAATGGCTTCACAGCTCCAGGGTCCCAGGTTCGATTCCGGCTTGGGTCACTGTCTGTGCGGAGTCTGCACATCCTCCCCGTGTGTGCGTGGGTTTCCTCCGGGCGCTCCAGTTTCCACCCACAGTCCAAAGATGTGCAGGTTAGGTGGATTGGCCATGATAAATTGCCCTTAGTGTCCAAAATTGCCCTTAGTGTTGGGTGGGGTTACAGGGTTATGGGGATAGGGTGGAGGTGTTGACCTTGGGTAGGGTGCTCTTTCCAAGAGCCGGTGCAGACTCGATGGGCCGAATGGCCTCCTCCTGCACTGTAAATTCTATGATAATCTATGAATTTACCCGGTAGACAACAACCCACCATGAAAGCAGCTTTAAAAAACAAAGAATGCACATTTATTACTGAGATTTCAAGGAAAATCATTAACCCTTCAACATTAATCAGGTCCCAAATAGCAATCCTGCCCACTTCAGGCAAAATAAATTAAGGAAAGAGCGTGTTGGAGGCATGCTCACCGAGCAGATTTAAAACAAATAGCTAGGCCGTTTTATGTTATATATGCTCTTTTCGAGCCATGGGCACCAAAGGAGCGCATTACAGAGCAGCTGGATGCTGGCTCAGAGCTGGACACATTTTCTCAGAGAATGGGAGCATTGTACAGGGGGATGAAATAATGAGAGAAATGGAAGGGGAGAGGGGCCTTCTGCAACTACATGACAGAGTACATCAGTAATAATGCTATCTTCTGGTCTTACACATGACCCTACAGCAAGCAATTCAGAGTTGCTTTAACAGAGGTCTCCAGGCAATTTATGCCTGTATTCCCTGTGCACAAAAAAGGGCAGACAGGGGAAATGCTGAGGCAGACAGCAGTGCATCTAAAAGCAAGATCCGCATGAACACACAAATTTGGAGGAGTAGCCCGCTCAGCCCCTCAAACCTGCTCTGCCACTCAATGGCTGATCAGATTGTAACCTCAACCCCAGATTCTTGTCTATCGCCAATAACTTTCCACCCCCCTTGTTAATCAAGAGTCGGCCTTTCGGGACCCGGCTTCCACTGACTTTTAGTTCCAGAGACACAACTCGAGAGAAACAAAAATTCTCCTCAACTCAGGACCCTTCAAGCTTGAAATTCCAAAGTATAGTTTCCAGGAGGGCGTAGAAAAATCAAGGACTGCAGAGTTCAGAACAGCCTCAGCAATAGAGAAACCAGAAGAAATTTATGGCTGTACAATAAATTAAAACGAACAGCAATGTATATAATTTTGAAAATGCCAATAAAAAGATTTGAAAAAAAAAAAGAACTGCCTCAGCCATGAACAGTGAAAGACTAATAGTGAACTCTTTATAACTTTGCCTTTTATTTGGCCAAAAGTTAGCCTTCTCTACCTTGTAACATGTGTTTTACCTGAACGCGCTTGCATGTTGGGACAGAAGTTCACAGTTTTAATATGTGACCTTGCTTTAATGACGTGGAGATGCCAACGTTGGACTCACCTGATGAAGGAGCTGTGCTCTGAAAGCCAAGTGATTCCAAACAAACCTGCTGGACTTTAACCTGGCTTAAGACATCTTACTGTGCCCGAGTTCGAGGAAACATTATCACTACATCCACCCTGTCAATACCCCTCAGGATCTCTTCAAAGTTTCGATCAAGTCGCCTCATATTCCTCTAAACTCTAGTGAATACAAACCTACCCTCTTCCAACCTTTCCTCGTAAAACAACCTGCCCATTCAAGATGGAATTCGATACAGTTCTTGGGGTGGAAGGGATCATGGGTGGGGTGGGGGAGAAGAGATGGAAGGTGGCGGGATCAGGGTATTGAATATGATCAGCCCATGATCAGAATGAAGGGAGAGCAGGCTCAAAGGGCCAAATGGCCTCCTCCTGCTTCGATTTATGCTTCTATGTATTCCTGCCATTTATCCAGTAAACTTTCTCTGAACTGCTTCTAATGCATTTAGACCTTTCCTTAAATGGGGATGGTTTAGCACAGGGCTAAATCACTGGCTTTTAAAGCAGACCAAGGCAGGCCAGCAGCACGGTTCAATTCCCGTACCAGCCTCCCCGAACAGGCGCCGGAATGTGGCGACTAGGGGCTTTTCACAGTAACTTCATTTGAAGCCTACTTGTGACGATAAGCGATTTTCATTTCATTTGTTAACTCTAATTTAAATATTTACAGAAACTCTTCCCCTCAGTCTTTACATTACTGGCTAGCTTTCACTCGTACTCTAGTTTTCCCTTCCTTATCAATCTTCGAACAAATACATGCTTTTGCCTGCAACTTTAGTTAACCACAGATGATGGGCTCTCCCGTTGGAATGTTTCTTTCTAGTCTATTCTGTGTCCTCTGAATTATCTCTTTAAATATCTTCCACCGAATATCTATTGATCGATCCCTGAAGCATGTTTGCCAGTTCACTTTAGCTAGTTCCGCTTTCATGCCTTCATTATTGTCCTTATTTGTTTTAAATACTAGTCTTAGGTGCACTCTTCTCTCTCTCAAACGGAATGCAAACTCAAGCAGATTATGATCACTGCTACCTAGGGGTGACTTCACGGAGATGATCAATTAATCATATCTCGTTGCACAATACCAATACCGGGTCTAGCATAGACTGCCCTCTGGTTGGCTCCAGACCACGCTGTTGAAAGAAACTATCCCCAAAACTTCCTACAAACTCTTCATCTAAGCTACCTTTGTCCATCTGATTTTTCCCAATCAATATGTCGATTAAAATCCCTCAATATTACTGCAGTACCTTTCTGACAAGCTCTTTTATACTCTGTCCTACCATGTAGTTACAATTAGGGGGGCTGTACATCACAACCACAAGCGACCTCTTGCCGTTATATTTTCTCACCAAGGCGGCACGGTGGCGCAGTTACATGCCTCATGGTGCCGAGGACCCGGGTTCAATCCCAGCCCTGGGACACTATCCATGTGGAGTTTGCCCATTCTCCCTGTGTCTGCTTGGGTTTCAACCCCACAAACACAAAAATGTGCCAGGCAGGTGGATTGGGCACATTAATTGTCACTTGATTGGCAAAAAAAATAATTGGGTACTCAATAAATTTATTTAAAAAAATAATTTCTCATCTCACCCAAAACAGTTTTGACATCCTTTGATTTCCTGAACTTGGGTTATTGCTCTCTAATGAACGAATACCATCATTAACAGAGCCAGTCCTCCACCTGTTCTTAACTTCCCATCCTCCTTAAATGTCACATACTCTACAATATTCAGATCACAATCTATGCCATCTTGTAGTCATGGCTCTGTAAGAGCTATCAGATCGTACTTATTCATTTCTATTTGTACTTTCATCTGCTTTGTTTCATAGGCTAGTTCAGTACAGAGCGTTAAGTTTTGGCCTTATCTGCTGAATTACGCTTCAATTTGTACTCTGTCCCTTCCCATCATAGTCTGGTTATCATTTTCCACTCATCTTTCTTGCCTCTTCTGTACTCTTTGATATACCATATTGAATATTTGCTACCTTTCTTTCTCCCTGCTACCAAATGAACAAGGAAACCATATAAATAATAAATGCACATATTGATGTAACTCATGCAAGATAACCCCACTGACCAATGCCCTCAAGGGCATGAGTGCCTTTATCACTGCTGCAGCTTTTGGAATCGATCTAGCTTGTGGACTTCAGGGGACAATAGTATTGACATCTGGCTGTAGAGGAGAGAAGAGAGGACAGGAAACTGGTAGCACAGCCCAGGGATATAATTACGGTCACGGAGCATTTTCTCAAGCCTCCGAATAACAGAACAAGACATTTCAAGGCAAAGAATATGATTTCCCTCTCTCAACGGAATTGTCAGGCATCATCACAATGCACCCTGCAGCTATCAAACGTCACCACTACGTCCTGCAGAAATCTCCCTTTGGGCATATCAAGTATCAACTGGCTGAACAAATCAATACATTCGCAATCATTATCAAATGGAATGCAGAACAGAGATAGGGGTGGAGGCAGAATTCTCTTAAAAATGCATACGGAATACAAATTAAATCTAGACAAGAGTGAATATTTTGTGCTGTCTCGGCCGGGGGCAGGAATGGGAGGGTTGCATTCCGTAAGGCAGGGACTCACTTTAGATACCTGGGGGTGTAGGTTGCTCGAGATTGGGGGGGGGGGGGGGGGGGGGGGGGGCGGGGTCCGTAGGTACAACATTTCTAATTTGGTGTGGAGGGTGAAAGCTGATCTGGCAAGGTGGGATGGTCGCCCTCTGTCACTGGCGGGTCGGGTACAGGCGGTTAAAATGAATGTGTTGCCGCAATTCCGGTTTATTTTTCAATGCCTGACGATATTCCTGCCAAAGGCATTTTTTTGAGAGATTGAAGGGATGATTACCTCGTTCAGATGGGGAGGGAAGGTAGCCAGAATTTAAAAAGGAGCTACTACAGAGAGGAAGGCAGGCAGGGGGTTTGGGTCTTCCGAACGGGATGTATTATTACTGGGTGGCAAATGAGGAGAAGGTACGGAGCTGGGTCAGATGGATCGACTCCCAATGGGTCAGAATGGAGGAGACTTTGGGTAGGGGCTCGGATTGAAGGCGCTAGCGACAGCACCGCTCCCGACGAGCTTGGGGAAATACTTGGGAGTCCGGTAGTAATAGCTTCGTTGAGAATTTGGAGGCAGTTTCGACAGCACTTTGGGTTCGGGGCAGGGTCAAGGGAAATGCCGATTCGGGGGATCCATAGATTTGAGCCAGGGGAGTGGGATGGAATTTTCGTAGCTGGGAAGAGAAAGGAATTAGGGCACTAAAAGATTTGTTTCTTGGGGGTTGTTTTGCAGGATTGAGGGAGCTGGGAGCGAATTATGGTCTGGTGCAAGGGGAAATATTTAGATACATGCAGGTTCGAGACTTTGCCAGAAAGGAGATAGAGCTTCCCAGAAGAGCCGGCTTCTACATTGCTGGAGGAGGTGCTGACGACAGGTGACTGGAGAAGGATCGGCGGTCTACGGGGCTATTTTGGAGGAGGAGAAGGTGCCGCTAAAAGGGATCAAGGCAAAGTGGGAGGAAGAGATGGGAGAGGGTATGGCGGAGGGGTTCTGGAGTGAGGTGCTCCGGAGGGTGAACGCCTCCACCTCGTGTGCGAGGTTGGGGCTGATACAGCTGAAGGTTGTGTATAGAGCGCACCTTACAAGGGCAAGGATGAGCCGGCTCTTTGAGGGGGTAGAAGAGGCGTGTGTGAACGTTGTGGGGTTGGGGGGGCGGGGGACGGGACGCACATACCATGTTCATATGTTTTGGTCCTGTCCAAAGCTGGAGGATTACTGGAAGGAGGTTTTTAGGGTAATCTCTAAAGTGGTGCACGTGAAACTGGACCCAGGCCCTCAGGAGGCCATATTCGGGGTGTCGGACCAGCTGGAGTTGGAAACGGGCGAGGAGGCAGATGTTGTAGCCTTCGCCTCGTTGATCGCCCAAAGGCGGATCCTGTTGGGATGGAGATCAACCTCTCCACCCTGTGCCCTGGCGAGGGGGACCTGTTGGAATTCTTGACGCCTGAATAGGTCAAATTTGAACTAAGGGGAAGGATGTAGGGATTCTACAATTCATGGCCGTCTTTCATTATGCATTTTCGAGAATTGGATCACATCGAACATGGGGGAGGGGGACTGTATGTGTTAATGGTGACTATGGGTGATTCCTGATTCCTCTATCATTTTTTTATGTTAACATGCGGGCTAATGTTTGGGGATTTGGTGGGAGGATGGGATCGTTGTTATTGATATGGGGATTGACATTACAGTCGTTCCTGATTATAGTTTATTGTTGAGTGTAAATTTGGGAGAAAATGTGAAATGTGAAAAAGGAAAATAATTTTTTTTTAAACTTTTTTTTTTTTTAAAAATGCACATGGGATTTTTGGCAATCAGATGTGTCAAAATTTTAACAGCCAATTCTGCGGTGCTATTTTTTTAAGCAGCAGTTTACAACAATGCTCCATGGTCTGCCATCCAGAGGCACATGGGGATCACATGGTCTTCCTCTTCAACCCCAAAACGTTAAAGGAGTCGTAAAGTCTGGTGCTCGTAATTCTTTTACTGCCACAAATCAGCTCATCCGCTCATCTTCCCTGCCACCACTCACCCTACCCAGCTGCCATCTGCACTGACATGCTCTGGAATGTACACCGATGTCCCCTACGACAGATGTCACTTGGACGCTACAAGTGAGAAGGAGATGACCACAGATAAGGTTTTTTTTTCTAGTCGCTGTAAGATCCATTTTTCACACCGACTCTGATAAAAACAAGGAGCACAAACCCGAGGCTTGCCGACCCCTTCAAATTATTCAATTAATTTCCAATGCTCTTGTTGCAAAGCCCTAGAAGATATCACTAGTATAGAGCCATGACTGCCATATACTTTTAGTAACTATCTCTTTTTTTAAATTTAGAGTACCCAATTAATTTTTTTCCCAAATAAGGGGCAATTTAGCGAGGGCAATCAACCTACCCTGCACATATTTGGGTTGCGTAGATGCAGACACAGGGAGAATGTGCAAACTCCACACGGACAGTGACCCAGAGCCGGGATCGAACCTGGGACCTCGGCGCCGTGAGGCAGCAATGCGCCACCGTGCTGTCCTCAGATTTAGTTTCCTGATCTGCAAGTGGACTCATGAGAAACAAATTCAGCCATGGGCACTTTCCACCTCGGATAAAGGCAATAGAGAAAAAAAAAAGACCCTAGAATAAGGCGTGATCGGGGGGGCGGGGGGGGGCATCTTTCTAAAACATTTTGCCAGCAAGCAACTCAACACAAAAGTGGAAGCTTACTTTCAATAAGTCCTTTCAAAACAGATCCTAAATGGCATGCTGAACAACAGGAACGGGGCACACCTTGCGAACACAGGTTAGTGAGGTCACCACAATCTGGAAGCAAAACTGACAAAAACAACTGAGAGGAGCTACATGAGTCACTGACCCCATCGGCTCGATGACAAACATGCCTCAGAGTTGACACAAAAAAAAAGGGTTCCTCCCTTATTTGTACCCAGATCACTTTGTGGCAAGGGAGCATTATAGAATATCAGCACACTGCTGATGAGGCTAGCTAACAGAAAGGACGTTCTGTGGAAAAATGCACTCTGCAGTTTACAGAAGGACTTTAGCTACCATCATTTGCAGTACCGAGTTCACAGAAATAAATGCTGCTCACACAAGTTTTATTCACTACTACTAATAATAACCTTTGTTCGTGTCACAAGCAGGCTTATATTATTAACACTGCAATGAAGTTACTGGGAAAAGCCCCTAGTCGCCACATTCCGGCACCTGTTCAGGTACACAGAGGGTGAATTCAGAATGTCCAATTCACCTAACAAGCACGTCTTTTGGGACTTTTTGGAGGAAACCGGAGCGCCCGGAATAAACCCGCGCAGACACGGGGAGAACGTGCAGATTCCACACAGAGTTATCCAAGCCGGGAATCGAACCCGGGTTCCTGTCGCTGTGAAGCAACAGTGCTAACCATTGTGCCAGGCCGGAGTGGGCGAGGGAAATACAAATTGGGGTGATTGTAGTAGTATTCCAAGCAGGCAGGTATTACAGGCGCTAACATTAAGAAATACAGAATGACTTCAACGCATGGGAGGATTCATAGAATCAGCAAAAAGTCGAAAATCGGTTACTCGGAATTTACAGAGTGTGCGGCCTAAAACAGAATATGGTGTGTGAACACAAACAGCCTCACCAACAATGAAAAGGTGGACTGTATAAATGAGCATGAGATCACACTGTCACAAGGTAAGCTTACCACGTGAACATGATACAAAGGTGAAAAGCAATCTACCAGCTGAATCATATTATCAAATGTTCAAATGTTTTCTGGGCCAACATTTTGTTCATAACCTTTTCTAAATATAGCCTCTGTAATTATTAAGCCGTGCCGGTGTTATTTAACATTCAACACCTGCAAAGGGTTTGTCAACCTGGTGCCTGTCTGGAAGCTTCAGTTTAAAATGTGAATCTACCAAAACAGCCATCATTGGCACCTGCCTGCGAGGGTAATTTGGCTACGAATTCTCATAAACCCAATAAAACAAGCCTGCCTCACATGGATAGGAGTCGAGGCAGTTACCCCCACTCCTGATCACTTTTCCAAAGCAGAGTTGAGGTGCACGAGAGACGACCCACTCCAGGCAGTCAGGGACTGACTTACGTGAAGTCGCCCTCATTGACACGCAACACAATTTTAGCTCCAGAAATCCAAATATTTCTGTAAAGATTCCTTATGGACTGGGAGCAACAGCAGCAAGAGTGGGTCTTCGGTGCCACATGGGCCTCTCCAGCACAAGCCCTTCCTCTTTCCCTCCCAGTATTGTTGCACCCAGTACGCCCACCCCCAGTATATACATACGTACTAACCTTGCACTTGGGATCATTCCCTCACTCCCACTGCTCTTGCCCCCAAACTCTGCTGCTGCCCATTGATGCTGTTGTCACAAGTTGGGCAGATGGTTCAGTATTATTTATACAAGGGGCGGGGGTTCAAATGGTCCCGGATCGTACACTGAACTATCTGCAAGGGGGTTGCTCATTTGCCCCAAATGCGGCCACAGATAAAATTGGAGAGACCGTATTCATGAAATTAAACATAGGATGATAAAAATGAAACAAATGCTGGGAACATTCAGTTCCCTCTACATTTCCTTCAGAGTGGGTGAGTTGCAAACCTCTGAGAACTAAGATGTCGCCCATAGGAAATGTCCATCTCAAAAATCACAACTTCTCACAAGGCCTGTGAATGGCCTGTTTATTTCAATGTGCACGAGATTCCAGAATTCAGCGACAGGGAACAGGCACAACTTCAAGAGGGCATATTCAGCACCGGGGAGGTATAACAGAACGAGAGACTATTTTGGGTGCAGACCTCTAAAAAGGTCCACAGTAAAAATGTTAATTTGTTTAAATAGAGATGATGACTGCATCATAAAGCCCGAGGACAAAGCTGAAATTATTTTTTCATGAATTGCCGTTCATTAATGCAAATTATATTCCCTTTGTGGAATCAGACATTTTAACAATGCTCACACTTTCCCCAAGTTCTCCCAGGCCTGGTTTAGCTTAGTTCAAAGCAGAGTAAAGTTCAATTACGCGCAATAAAGAGGGCGAAAAAGGGGTCATGAAATATCTTTGGCTAACAGGGTTAAGGAAAATCCCAAAGCCTTTTATTCGTATATAAGGAGAAAGAGGGTAACTAGAGAAAGGATTGGCCCACTCAAAGACAAAAAAGGGAATTCATGCGTGGAGTCAGAGGAAAGGGGTGAGATTCTTAATGAGTACTTTGCATCGGTATTCACCAAGGAGAGGGACATGACGGATGTTGAGGCTAGGGATGGATGTTTAAATACTCTAGGTCAAGTCGGCATAAGGAAGGGGGAAATTTTGGGTATTCTAAAAGGCATTAAGGTGGACAAGTCCCCAGGTCCGGATGGGATCTATCCCAGGTTGAGGGAAGCGAGGGACGAAATAGCTGGGTCCTTAACAGATATCTTTGCAGCATCCTTGAGCATGGGTGAGGTCCCGGAGGACTGCTAATGTTGTCCCTTTGTTTAAGAAGGGTAGCAGGGATAATCCAGGGAATTATAGACCTGTGAGCTTGACGTCAGTGGTAGGCAAACTGTAGGAGAAGATACTGAGGGATAGGATCTGTTCACATTTGAAAGAAAATAGACAGTGATAGGCAGCATGGTTTTGTGCAGGGAAGGTCATGTCTTACAAACCTAATAGAATTCTTTGAGGAAGTGACAAAGTTAATTGATGAGGGAAGGGCTGTAGATGTCATATACATGGACTTCAGTAAGGCGTTTGATAAAGTTTCCCATGGCAGGTTGATGGAAAAAGTGAAGCCGTATGGGGTTCAGGGTGTACTAGCTAGATGGATAAAGAACTGGCTGGGCAACAGGAGACAGAGAGTAGTGGTGGAAGGGAGTGTCTCAAAATGGAGAAAGGTGACTAGTGGTGTTCCACAGGGATCCGTGCTCGGACCACTGTTGTTTGTGATATACATAAATGATCTGGACGAAGGTATAGGTGGTCTGATTAGCAAGTTTGCAGATGATACTAAGATTGGTGGAGTTGCAGATAGCGAGGAGGACTGTCAGAGAATACAGCAAAATATAGTTGATTGGAGAGTTGGGAAGAGAAATCGCAGATGGAGTTCAATCCAGGCAAATGCGAGGTGATGCATTTTGGAAGATCTAATTCAAGAGCAGACTCTCCGGTCAATAGAAAATAGAACATTACAGCGCAGTACAGGCCCTTCAGCCCTCGATGTTGCGCCGACCTGTGAAACTACTAACGCCCATCTACACTATTCCCTTATCGTCCATATGTCTATCCAATGACCATTTGAATGCCCTTAGTGTTGGCGAGTCCACTACTGTTGCAGGCAGGGCATTCCACACCCTTACTACTCTCTGAGTAAAGAACCTACCTCTGACATCTGTCCTATATCTATCTCCCCTCAATTTAAAGCTATGTTCCCTCGTGCTAGACATCACCATCCAAGGAAAAAGACTCTCACTGTCCACCCTACCCAATCCTTTGATCATCTTGTATGCCTCAATTAAGTCACCTCTTAACCTTCTTCTCTCTAACGAAAACAGCCTCAAGTCCCTCAGCCTTTCCTCATAAGATCTTCCCTCCATACCAGGCAACATCCTGGCAAATCTCCTCTGCACCCTTTCCAATGCTTCCACATCCTTCCTATAATGCGACGACCACAATTGCACGCAATACTCCAAATGTGTCCGCACCAGAGTTTTGTAAGCTGCAACATGACCTCATGGCTCCGAAACTCAATCCCTCTACCAATAAAAGCTAACACACCATACGCCTTCTCAACAACCCTCTCAACCTCGGTGGCAACTTTCAGGGATCGATGTACGTGGACACCGAGATCTCTCTGCTCATCCACACTGCCAAGAATCGTACCATTAGCCCAGTCTTCCTGTTATTCCTTCCAAAATGAATCACCTCACACTTTTCTGCATTAAACTCCATTTGCCACCTCTCAGCCCAGCGCTGCAGCTTATCTATGTCCCTCTGTAATTTGTAACACCCTTCCGCACTGACCACAACTCCACCGACTTTAGTGTCATCTGCAAATTTACTCACCCATCCTTCTACGCCCTCCTCCAGGTCATTTATAAAAATGACAAACAGCAGTGGCCCCAAAACAGATCCTTGTGGTACACCACTAGTAACTGGACTCCAGTCTGAACATTTCCCATCAACCACCACCCTTTGTCTTCTTCCAGCTAGCCAATTTCTGATCCAAACTGCTAAATGACCCTGAATCCCATGCCTCCGTATTTTCTGCAGTAGCCTACCATGGGGAACCTTATCAAATGCTTTACTGAAATCCATATACACCACATCAACTGCTTTACCCTCATCCACCTGTTTGGTCACCTTCTCAAAGAACTCAATAAGGTCTGTGAGGCATGACCTACCCTTCACAAAACCGTGTTGGCTATCTCTAATCAAATTATTCCTTTCCAGATAATTATACATCCCATCTCTTATAAACCTTTCCAAGATTTTGCCCACAACAGAGGTAAAGCTCACTGGTCTATAGTTACCGGGATTGTCTCTACTCCTCTTCTTGAACAATGGGACAACATTTGCTATCCTCCCGTATTCTGGCACTATTCCTGTAGACAAAGATGATTTAAAGATCAAAGCCTCCTCCCTAGCTTCCCAGAGAATCCTAGGATATATCCTATCTGGCCCAGGGGACTTACCTATTTTCACACTTACCAGAATTGCTAACACCTCCTCCTTATGAACCTTAAGCCCTTCTAGTCTAGTAGCCTGAATCTCAGTATTCTCCTCGACAACAGTGTCTTTTTCCTGTGTGAATACTGATGAAAAATATTCATTTAGCACCTCTCCTATCTCCTCGGACTCCACGCACAACTTCCCACTACTGCCCTTGATTGGCCCTACTCTTAACCTAGTCATCCTTTTATTCCTGACATATCTATAGAAAGCTATAGAAAATGGAAGAGTCTTGGGGAAAATTGATGTACAGTGAGATCTGGGAGTTCAGGTTCATTGTATCCTGAAGGTGGCAATGCAGGTCGATGCTTGCCTTCATCGGACGGGGTATTGAGTACAAGAGTCGGCAGGTCATGTTACAGTTGTATAGGACTTTGGTTAGGCCACATTTGGAATACTGCGTGCAGTTCTGGTCGCCACATTACCAGAAGGATGTGGATGCTTTAGAGAGGGTGCAGAGGAGGCTCACCAGGATGCTGCCTGGTATGGAGGGTGCTAGCTATGAAGAAAGGTTGAGTAGATAGGATTGTTTTCGTTGGAAAGACGGAGGTTGAGGGGGGACCTGATTGAGGTCTACTAAATTATGAGATGTATGGACAGTGTGGATAGCAACAAGCTTTTTCCAAGAGTGGGGGTGTCAATTACTAGGGGTCACAATTTCAAGGTGAGAGGGGGAAAGTTTAAGGGCGATGTGCGTGGAAAGTTTTTTACGCAGAGGGTGGTGGGTGCCTGGAATGCCTCGCCAGTGGAGGTGGTAGACGCGGGCACGATAGCATCATTTGAGATGCATCTAGACAGATATATGAACGGGCGGGGAACAGAGGGAAGTAGATCCTTGGAAAATAGAAGACAGGTTTAGATAAAGAATCTGGATCGGTGCAGGCCGAGAGGGCCGAAGGGCCTGTTCCTGTGCTGTAATTTTCTTTGTTCTTGGTTCTCAATCCCAACAGCATCCTCTAAAGCATCAGTAGAGCCGTTTCCAAACCCCCCACACCAGCTACCTTCTAAACTCTCAAATTAGTATCTACACTGCAGCCAGCAACACATATCGCGACCAGGAGAGAGCTCTGCATATGCGTTCACAGATGATCTTTCCCAGTGCCGATCACAAAATAGTCAATTAAGCTCTGCTGCAGTTTATAATGTAGTTCAACAGATTCCCCTCGCACATTAAACATGATGTGGAGACACATTAAACATGGTGTGACATCCATTGAGGATGCATCACATGCAGTGTCAAAACAAAGCACACAGTTTCTCCACAGCCAATCCAGCAATATACAAAGCAACGCACACACCGCAAAATCCCACTATATGCTACAAAGAGCCAGCAACGACACAGCAGACTGAATAGTCAGTCTCCTTCTGCATTGTAACGTCCCAAGGGCAGTAATAATTAAAATGTTAAACTCTGCAAACCTCAAGCTCACAATTGCAACCTCGGAGCCCTGGACAGTCTTTTGAAAGTTCTTCTCACCAAGAACAAGCTCAGCTTGCATTTCGTTTCCATACCTTATTGGACTCACAGGCCATTAACGACAGAACGCATTATGTTCCAGGACCATCACTGGGCTCGCGTTTTGGTATTGTGGGCAATCTCAAGAAATCCACGGCCAGACACAGGACCTGGGAAGAGAAAGGGGGAGAAAATCCCAAAGTAAAGCAAACGCGGCAAGCACATGAGAAGAGGTGCATTAAAAAATGAATATTGCTGTGAGCCACATTAGACACATCCTTGAAATCTAGTACCCATTTCTATTTTTCCAATTAAGGGTGGCCAATTTAGCGCGGTGTAGCCACCTGGGTTGGCCAAGTCCCGATTTAAAATGGAGAACAGCAAAGGCTGAAGGGAAATTCAGCCAACACAGGCAGAAACTAACAGGTGCCAGTTACTGTGTATTAAACTCTGCAAAAGCCCAGACAGCATTGATACAAGCAGCCATCTGCATAATAATGTAGCAGCCATCTACATACTAATGAGCGATCCCCGGGAACAATCGAAACATTTGGGATAAACAAAGCCAAGCCAGACTCCCCGGCGCCAGCAGGAGCCAACACAAGATACAAAAGAGGTTAACGAACACCTCAAGACCACCCATCGATCAGGGAACTGCTCCAGTATTGGAGAAATCGAACCAAGCGATTGGAACAAAGTCCAATCACCTAGAACCAGGTACAGGGTCCGCCCCGAAAGGCGGGAAGCCCCTGGGGACTATAAAGTTAAGCCCCCAAGTTCAAATCGTTCTTCTTGACCGGGTCACTCAGCAACGCGAACCAACCCTTGACAGTGACCGATGCAGCTGCCGCCGATATCCAATAAGTCTTAAGTCAACGCTCGCTACGAGATAGGCGCTCCTAGCTACCAATCAGTACCAACTTCGAATCCTGCAGACTCAGAACCCGAACGAAAGGCCATTTGTTCCCCTGACCTGGTGGGCCAGTCCGAAGCTAAGTATAGGCCTGTAAGTTGTAGAAGTAGCTTAGAAGTAGAATTTATGCATGAGTAGCGATTACCATGTATAATAAACGTGCTTTGATTTGAATCTTACTAATCAGTGTATTGAGCTATTATTCATTACTTGAACCTCGTGGCGGTATCATAAAGATACCTGGCGACTCGAGAGCAAAGGTTATAAAACAAGAGCCAATTGAACCAATCAAAAGTTAGCAACAGTGGCCAATCCACCTACCCTGCACATCCCTATTATTAAATCTCCCTTCTCATCTTCCAAAGGACCAATATTTACCTTAGCCACTCTTTTTTGTCTTATATATTTGTAGAAGCTTTTACTATCTGCTTTTATGTTCTGAGCAAGTTTACTTTCATAGTCTATCTTACTCTTCTTTATAGCTTTTTTAGTAGCTTTCTGTTGTCCCCTAAAGACGTCCCAGTCCTCTAGTCTCCCACTAATCTTTGCCACTTTGTATGTTTTTTCCTTCAATTTGATACACTCCCTCACCTCCTTAGATATCCACGGTCGATTTTTCCCCTTTCTACCGTCTTTCTTTTTTGTCGGTATGAACCTTTCCTGAACACTGTGAAAGATCGCTCGGAAGGTTCTCCACTGTTCCTCAACTGCTTCACCATGAAGTCTTTGCTCCCAGTCTACCTTAGCTAGTTCTTCTCTCATCCCATTGTAATCGCCTTTGTTTAAGCACAAAACACTAGTGTTTGATTTTACCTTGTCATCCTCCAACTGTATTTTAAATTCCACCATATTGTGGTCGCTCCTTCCAAGAGGATCCCAAACTATGAGATCATTAATCAATCCTGCCTCATTACACAGGACCAGATCTAGGACCGCTTGTCCCTTGTAGGTTCCATTACATACTGTTCCAGGAAATTATCCCGGACACATTCCATAAACTTCTCCTCAAGGCTGCCTTTACCAACCTGGTTAAACCAATCGATATGCAGATTAAAATCTCCCATGATAACCGCTGTACCGTTTCTACATGCATCCGTTATTTCTTTGCTTATTGCCTGCCCTACCATCCTGTTACTATTTGGTAGCCTATAGACTACTCCTATCAGTGACTTCTTCGCCTTACTATTCTTGATTTCCACCCAAATTGATTCAACCTTGTCCTCCATAGCACCAATATCATCCTTTACTATTGCCCGGATGCCATCCTTAAACAACAAAGCTACACCACCGCCCTTACCGTCCATTCTATCCTTTCGTATAGTCTGATACCCTTGGATATTTAACTCCCAGTCGTGACCATCTTTTAACCATGTTTCAGTAATGGCCACTAAATCACAGTCATTCACGATGATTTGCGCCATCAACTCATTCACCTTATTCTGTATACTACGAGCATTCAGGTAAAGTACACTTATGCTGTTTTTTATGTCTTTGTTCTGAATCCTAACACCTTGATCAGTAACTTTTCGCAAATTATTTTTCCTCTTACCCTATCTCCTAATTTTCCTGGTCTTTGAACCCATATCTCTACATAATAACCTGTCACGTAACCTGCTGCCTTGCTCTCCATTAACCATTATACTGTCCATAGCTTTACCCTTCCCTGCCCCCCAACTTGCTAGTTTAAAGTCCTTCTGACCAACCTATTTATCCTATTCGCTAGAACACTGGTCCCAGAATGGTTCAGGTGAAGACCGTCCCAATGGTACAGGTCCCTCCTGCCCCAGTACTGATGCCAATGCCCCATTAAATGGAATCCCTCTTTCCCGCACCACTCCTTTAGCCACGTGTTAACTTCCCTAATTTTCTCAACCCTATGCCAATTGGCACGTGGCTCGGGTAGTAATCCAGAGATTATAACCCTGGAGGATCTGTTCTTTAATTTAGTCCCTAGTGTTTGATAATCCCCAAACAGGTCCTCTTTCCTAGTCTTACCTATGTTGTTAGTCCCAACGTGGACCACAACAACTGGATCCTCCCTCTGCCTCTCCAAAATCCTTTCAAGCCGATCCGTTTTACATTCATCATTATTTTTATACCCCTCTTCGCCCTTCTGTTTCTTTGTCTGTCACATGTGTGCGCGCGCACGTGTATGTACTATAAAAGTGGAGGAGAGTTAAAGGGGGGTTAGAATTACATAATAGTTAACCATTTGTATTTACTCCATATTGAATTATAGTTTGTCATTAATAAAATTGAATTGTTTAAATTGACAAACCTGGTGACTGTAGTTATTAGGCAGCTAAGGGCAAAAAGACTTTGGGTGTTTTCCCAAGAATTCTTTATAAATTTCAATTGTGCTGCAGCTCCAGGTCAAGTGGGGCTGGAATTGACCGCGCACTACAGCCCAGGGTGTCGTCATAAAACCGAAACATTAGGGCAGCATGGTACAGTGGTTAGCACTGTTGCTTCACAGCGCCAGGGTTCCAGGTTCGATTCCCGGCCTGGGGCACGTCGTGCGGAGCCGGCACGTCGTGCGGAGCTGGCACATTCTCCCGGTGACTGTGTGGGTTTCCTCCGGGCGCTCCGGTTTCCTCCCACAAGTCCCGAAAGACGTGCCGTTAGGTGAATTAGACATTCTGAATTCTCCCGGTGTACCCGAACAGGCGACGGAATGTGGCTACTAGGGGCTTTTCACAGTAACCTCTTTGCAGTGTTAATGTAAGCCTACTTGTGACAATAAAAAGATTATTGCTACATTAGGCGTGCTCCTGCACAATTCGTTAAGTAGTCTAAGCTTTCCCCAAAATAATGTTGGTCCACAAATTTTCATCTGCAGACCACAACAATGAACTTCACAGTAGCCGCCCGCAGACAATTTGGAAAGTGTACACAGACACGCAGGAATGCATTTTCACAGCTCAGTTTGAGCAGTAAGTAAACCATTGTTTTGGGACCAATTTACTGCAGCTCACTGGCTCCAATTTTGTTCCAGTCACAGAAAGTCACCAAGAGAATGATGCAGTAACTTGTCATTCCACACTAGCAATCCTGGTCCAGAAGGTTTGTTATAGATTTAAAAAATGTCAATGGAAGAAGTGACAAAAACGTGACGTTTACGCAGAATTATTTCTTGGGGCAGTGCAAAGGGGATAAATATTAACAAAAAATATTTAATTTTTCTGGTTAAATCAAATGCTTCATTCAATGTAGGAAGATATTCTGATGTGACTGATTAAAGATGTTGGTATTCAGTTGGATAGGCAATTTACTGGTGTGTCCTTCCTGGCTTTGCCAGACACAGCAGTGAAGAAGACAGGAACAGAACTCGTGTAGAACCATAGAAAAGTTACATCATTGAAGGGGGCCATTCAGTCCATGCCAGCCCGAGGACACCCAGATGTCCTTTCTAATCCCACCTTCCTGCACCCAGCCCATAGTCCTGCAGCTTACAGCACTTAAAGGTGCAGATCCAGGTAGTTTAAGGTCTCTGCCTCCACCACCAAATCAGGCAGCGAATTCCAGACTCCCACTAGTCTCTGCGTAAATCAAATCTTCCTCATGTCCCCTCTACACCTCTTATCTTGAATCAATGTCCACTGGTTCTACAATTCTCCACCAAGGGAAACAATTCTATCCTGCCCACTCTATCTCTCCCCCTCATAATTTTGTATAACTCAATCAAGTCACCCCTCAGCCTTCTTTGTTCCAAGGAAAATAAACCCAACCTATCCAATGTCTCCTCTTAGCTGCACTTTTCCAGCCCTGGCAACATTCTTGTAAAGCTCCTCTGCACTCTTTCCAGAGCAATAACGTCCTTCCTGTAATGTGGTGACCAGAACTGCACACAATACTCCAGTTGTGGCCTCACCAGTGTTTTATCCAATTCCAACATTATATCCTTACTTTTATATTCTACACCTCTGCCAATGAAAGAGAGCATTCCATATGCTTTCTTTACAACCTTGCTACTTTAAAAAAATAAATTTAGTGTACCCAATTCACTTTATTTTTCCAATTAAGGGGCAATTTAGCGTGTTCAATCCACCTACCCTGCACACCTTTGGGTTGTTGGGGTGAAACACGGGGAGAATGTGCAAACTCCACACGGACAGTGACCCAGAGTCGGGATCGAACCTGGGACCTTGGCGCCGTGAGGCAACAGGGCTAACCCACTGCGCCACCATGTTGCCCTACAACCTTGTCTACTTGAACTGCTGCCTTAAGGGGACCCGTGTACCTGTACACCAAGATCTCTCACTATACCCCTCTTAGCATAGTCCCAATTGTGTACTCCCTACAACTGTTTGACCTCTCTAAACATCTACTACACCCCCTTGTATTCTGTTATTGCTACTTTTAATTCCCACCCCAAATGCCTCCCTGGTTTTCTGAAATGTGAGAGTGTCCCTTGGAGGTTGATCCATTACCAATCGCTAATTAATAGTGTGAACTTTTGGTAAAGATAGCAGATTAGCCGATGCTCGACGGCTGATCTTGATTAAAATTCCAACTTCAACACAGTTGGTCTACTGGAATCTCAATATCGCACTTATGAAAGTTTAGGTTGAAGTGGATTCCAGAGTCCTAATCTAGATTTAAAAAGATAGCTGCAGACTCTTGGACTATATAGGCAAAGAGATCCAGCTATTCTTCAAAAAAGTAAAAAAAGCAGCAAAAACCTGAACATAGAAAATGCCTGGAGGACATTAACCGAAGACGAGATTTATGTTAGTTCACGGTTAACATCAAGCCGTTTTGTACCACAGAGTCTTCAATGTGGCGTTGACTATTTAAAAACACAATGATCCATGGGTTTTTGTATACCGTGAGGTAATAAGGAAGAGCAAGAGGAGAAACCGATACTCACGTCACAAATCCCCCTCGGGATTTCCAACACAAGATTGAGATAAATTAGGAAAGAGAATGGTATAGAGAATACAAAGGGTCAGCTCCACATTGAACTCAAACTGTCGGAGTCCTTGTCAGGTTTAAACGCTCTGGTAAACAAAATCCTTTAAAACTTCATATTAACCATTCTACAACTGTTCCATTCGGATTACAGATCACTATTTAACGTAGTTTCAAACGCTGGTGAACCTGCCTAGTTATATCTGTTTGGAGCAGATTCAGCAACAGAATTGCACATGTGGAAACCTTTCGCACACTGGTTGCTCTGAACTTGTACTCATACAAGGGTAAACAAAGCTTCAAGGAATGATTGGGCGGGACGGGGACGGGGGGGTTAATCTCAGTCCTGCGTCGCTGGAGCAGCAATCCAGACACTCAGGACAGTGCTCTGGGATCCTGGGTTCAAAACCCACCTACAGATGGTGACATTGGATTTCAATTGTTAAAAAGTTGGAATTCAAAGTGTAAAGACGACCATTAAACCTTTGCGGATTGTTGTGAAGATCTATCTGCTTCACTAATGCCTACATTTAAACCCAGAACCACAGCAATGTGGTTGACTCTTAGAACGCCCTCTCAAATCACTCAGTTCAAGCGCAATCAGGAATGGACAATAGATGCTGGCTGGGCCTACATCCAATGAAAGCAATAGTATCAGCAATTTATACACATGTTCCCCAATGGCAGGGAAATTCGTAGATACTTGGGGCAGGATTCTCCGACCCCCCGCCGGGGAGGGCGGGGATCGCGCCGCGCCGGTCGGGGGCCATTGGCAGCGGCACCCCCCGGAAATTCTCCGTGCCCTGACGGGCCGAGCGGCCGCCCGTTTTCGGCCAGTCCCAAATTCCGGGCGGGCCGACGCCGGAGTGGTTCGCGCCGGTACGGGCCGCCCCACCGATCGCGGGAGAATCCCGGCCTAGATCCTTGTGGCCCAAGCCATCACCTGTATCAAAGATAATTTCCAACTAAAGTGTCAACACAAGTGCCGACTGAAATTGCCTGCAGTGACTTGGGCCGTCAGCTTCCGAGGAGGTTTGGGAGAGGGGGAAAGTGTGTTTGATACCCAATTCTGTATTGACCAAGATGGAGGACTCAGTGGTGGGCAAAATTATACTTTCCCCCAATCCACAATTCAAAGACTGTACAGCAATACAAGGATAGATTAGAAACGTTTCTACTGTAATGATCTGCATTCCAACTTTTGTTTTTTTGCATGGACTAATGGTATCAAGCGCCGAAAATCCATTAATTGCAGTCAATGGTAAAAGCCAGGCATGAAGGCCAAGTGCAAAATTGGGATTATAACAAAGGCTGGAGTTCCACAGTACATTCATGAGAGCGATTTGTCGGTTTGTGAATGGGCGGCACAGTGGTTAGCACTGTGGCTTCACAGCACCAGGGTCCCAGAGAGAGAGAGAGAGAGAGAGAGTGGATTGTCCATATAAAAATAAAGGCCAGTCATGGCACGTAGCACTGATTAATTCAGATCACAAGATTAAATATAATTTGTGCAGAACAGCCAGCATTACGAGGCAGAATGATTTGTGCACAGTTGACCTCTTTTTGGAGTTTGTGCTCACTGGGCAAGTGACAGAATATAATAGAATTATTTCAAGGCAGCCGATATGATGTGACAGAACTGACAGGCCTTCTCCTGCCTCCAGACTTCATTAACAAACATGCCCAGCTTCACTGTAACAACGCACTGTAGTTCATTGCCTTGTGCCTTCTGGTCTTCAGTTTTGTTCTCGACACAAGGTGGCCAGCACGGTGGCCAGCGTAGTTTTTTTTAAAAAAGGTCCCATGACATAGGTAAACGTTTCTGTATTTTTGGAATGCCACACTCACCTTACACGTTTGGCTCGAGTCGACCTGTTCACCAAGATAGTGTTGAAAACAGACAAGTAGGAGCAGTTTATTATTCCTATTGTGAAGACGACAGAAGAAGTGGAAAGGCACCATAAGTACCTGCCCTGGGACACAAAATGATTTAAAGAGAAGAGAAAAAAAAACAACCTTATTTCAAGTAGAGGTTGGGGAATACTGATACACACCGATCTAGTCCCAAGAATCCACTGCTGTCACTTCACACACTGGGAACAAAGGAAAACACTGCCAACATTGCCAAAAGAGAACATATTTTAGTAAAGTAACTGAAAATTAGGTTGGTCAACAGACTGTTAAAAAAATTCTGAAAGCAGATACCCTCAGCAGCAGGGGGAGATCACCCCGAGGGTACAGTAACCCATTGTGGAAAGGTGCGTCCATGACAATATACTACCAGCCAATTCCATTTCAGAGAAGGGGGAAAGTTGCTCTTTATTTTTTTTTTTTGCTCGACACAAGGAACTAATTTAACTATCAATTGCACTTCTGTTAAATCAGAGACTTGGCATTACAATTACACATTCAACTGCAAGACCGCACAAAAAGTCTAACGCTACCTGGGATTTAATTGCAGCACTCAACGTTGCGGAAAAAAGAAAAGGAGGGTGCTTACAGCTTCAAGGAATGACTGGGGGGGTTAATCTCGGTCTTAAATACACTATTCATCAAGACTTATTGGAGGTGGGGGTAGGGAGAGCCAACACACACTAACGCGCCTTTAATCTCTAACCTGTGTTGCCTTAGTAACCATCCTTTGATCGCCCTTGGGCAACAGTAGACCTACATTTCGATTGGCCAAATGTTGATATTGCAAGGAAATCAAAATCATTACTGACTTTTGCTCCTTTTCTTCTAGTCTCCAACCAAGGAAGCCAAATAGACAGCCTGCCCCCAGGAATCTGCTGCTCTGTTGAAACTTTTATATTGACAGAGGCTGTGTTATCAGTTGTTCACCTGTGTCTGGGGTGGCACAAGAGCACAATCGTTAGCATTGTTACTTCACAGCACCAGGCTTCCAGGTTCGATTCCCGGCTTGGGTCACTGTCTTTCCTGAGTCTGTACGTTCACCCCGTGTCTGCGTGGGTTTCCTCCGGGCGCTCCGGTTTCCTCCCACAAGTCCCGAAAGAGGTGCTGTTAGGTGAATTGGACATTCTGAATTCCCCCTCCGTGTACCCGAACAGGTGCCAGAATGTGGCAACTAGGGGCTTTTCACAGTAACTTCAATGCAGTGTTAATCTAAACCTACTTGTGACACTAATAAAGAGTATTATTATTATTATTAATAATGGAACACTCCCCATTCATAAGAATCCCTACAGTATAGGCAGCTGCCATTTGGCCCATTGAGTCTACACCGATCCTGGTGTGCAGCTCCAACAACATTAAAGAAGCCAGACATCATTAAAAGGACAAAACAGCCCATTTGACTTTCACTCTTTTCCCCTACCTTAAATGTTCATTCCACTCACCACTGGCGCACTGGGTCTGCAGTGCATAGCACCTACAAGATGTACCATAAACACCTTGCCAAGTCTTCTTCAAAAGCACCTTCGCAATAGTATCGGCGGTTTACGGGGCTATTTTGGAGGAGGAGAAGGCGCCGCTGGAAGGGATCAAGACAAAGTGGGAGGAAGAGATGGGAGAGGGTATGGAGGAGGGGTTCTGGTGTGAGGGTGAACGCCTCCACCTCGTGCGCGAGGTTAGGGCTGATGCAGCTGAAGGTGGTATATAGAGCGCACCTTACAAGGGCGAGGATGAGCCGGCTCTTTGAGGGGGTAAAGTGGGGGGGGGGGGGGGCTAATCACATTCATATGTTTTGGTCCTGTCCAAAGCTGGAGGATTACTGGAAGGAGGTTTTTTAGGTAATCTCTAAAGTGGGGCACGTGAAACTGAGCCCGGGCCCTCGGGAGGCCATATTCGAGGTGTCAGACCAGGCAGGGTTGGAAACGGGTGTGGAGATTGCATTACATTCGTTAGTGATTATTGTTTATTGTTGGGTGTAAATTTGGGAGCAAATCTGAAAAAGGAGAATAAAAATATAAAAAAGCACCATCCCAAAGGACATGGGTAGCAGGTACCATCCGCTCCAAATTCCCTTCCAAGACACTCACCACCGTGACTTGAAGACATACTCCTTCTTCGTCACTCAGTCAAAATCCAAGAAATGCCTAACAGCACTGTGGATGTACCTGCATTGTTTGCACTGAAGCAGCTCAAGGCAGCAGGTCATCACCACCTTGGCAAGGGCGGTTAGGAATGGACGATAAATGTTGGTCTTTTCAGCGACAATCACATTCCACAACAAATTTTTTTAAATGCAGCACTCATTCCACAACACATTGGAATGGCAGACTTGGTCTTGGTAGAGGCTTCAAACATGCTCTCTCTTTCTCTCGAGATTATGCACTGAGCCAAGCAAACACACAACTGATCCACTGTTGCAGCACCCTACAGAATGTGACCCATAAACAGCTTCTGGGTCCAAGAATCAGAATATGCTGGGAATATTATTAATCTGTCTGAGAAAGAGTTATTCAGAAACAATAGCTAACTATTTCTCGTTCATATTTGACTTGCTGCAAAACACCAGCATTTGTTATTTTAGGATCTTATCCTTGACCATCTTATGGACGAGATGTGAAAATAGGACAAATAGTAACAATCTTTATTAGTCAGAAATAGGCTTGCATTAATTTGTAAGAGTTACCGATCTCTAACTCACTTCAATCCAGTGTGCTACTGCAGAGTGCTTTAAAAGTGGTGTTTAAGGGGAGCACGGTGGCGCAGTGGTAAGCACTGCGACCTCACGGCGCCGAGGTCCCAGGTGTGATCCCGGCTCTGGGTCACGGTCCGTGTGGAGTTTGCACATTCTCCCCATGTCTGCGTGGGTTTCGCCCCCACAACCCAAAAATGTGCAAGCTAGGTGGATTGGCCACGCTAAATTGCCCCTTAATTGGAAGAAAAAACGAATTGGGTACTCTAAATTTTAAAAAAAGGTGGTTAAAGAATGCACTAGTCCCAGAATATCAGATCTCAGGCTAGCCATCATCATAATCTTTACTATGGTCACAATTAGGCTTACATTAACACAGCAATGAAGTTACTGTGAAAAGCCCCTAGTCGCCACATTCCGGCACCTGTTCGGGTACACCGAGGGGAAATTACCTAACAAGCACATCCTACGGAACTTGTGGGAAGAAACTGGAGCACCCGGCAGAAACACACGCAGACACGGGGAGAATGTGCAGACTCCACGCAGGCAGTGACCCAAGCTGGGAATCGAACCCTGGCGCTGTGAAGTCATAGTGCTAACCACTATGCTACTGTAACCTGGGCCTGCGCAAGTACGACTGGTTTAGACATTATGCGATGAACATTACTGTAAGGGGAACCTTTCTCTCCAATCTCAATAAGAATTGCGCTTTTTGTAAGATTTGTATTATTTCATCTTTTCAGAACATTGTGCACTGTGATATTAAAACCTGCCAAAATAAATATTCACTTTTAACAACACGATACAAGATCCCCAGTAAAAATGTTACTGGGGACTTCATTTTAAACTGTATTTCAATGCCTCACACAGTATAGTGATAGAACAGTACATCTTGTTACTGCACCCGTTCAAAATATATTAATATTCATCAAGAAACTGGTTTCCCAACCTAATGTCGACAGCTACAGAACATACCCAAGGCATAGTAAAGATGAAAAGCAGGTTTATCTGCACAATCTACTCAGGAAATTCTCCTCCCCCCCCGCCGACCAAATAATTTAACTCTCTGACAGCTGCCAAAGTGACTGGCATCACAACAGTGACTATTCTTCAATAGTATATCATTGGCTGTATATTAATGGGGGAATGCTGTACAAAACTTTGGTAAGGCCACATTTGGAGTACTGTGTACAGTTCTGGTCGCCTCATTTTAGGAAGGATGTGGAAGCTCTGGAAAAGGTGCAAAGAAGATTTACCAGGATGTTGCCTGGAATGGAGAGTAGGTCTTACGAGGAAAGGTTGAGGGTGCTAGGCCTTTTCTCATTAGAACGGAGAAGGATGAGGGGCGACTTGATAGAGGTTTATAAGATGATCAGGGGAATAGATAGAGTAGACAGTCAGAGACTTTTTCCCCAGGTGGAACACACCATTACAAGGGGACATAAATTTAAGGTGAAAGGTGGAAGATATAGGAGGGATATCAGAGGTAGGTTCTTTACCCAGAGAGTAGTGGGGGCATGGAATGCACTGCCTGTGGAAGTAGTTGAGTCGGAAACATTAGGGACCTTCAAGCAGCTGTTGGATAGGTACATGGATTACGGGAAAATGATATAGTGTAGATTTATTTGTTCTTAAGGGCAGCACGGTAGCATTGTGGATAGCACAATTGCTTCACAGATCCATGGTCCCAGGTTCGATTCCAGCTTGGGTCATTGTCTGTGCGGAGTCTGCACGTCCTCCCAGTGTCTGCGTGGGTTTCCTCCGGGTGCTCCGGTTTCCTCCCACAGTCCAAAGATGTGCGGGTTAGGTGAATTGGCCAATGATAAATTGCCCTTAATGTCCAAATTGCCCTTGGTGTTGGGTGGAGGTGTTGGGTTTGGGTAGGGTGCTCTTTCCAAGAGCTGGTGCAGACTCAAAGGGCTGAATGGCCTCCTTCTGCACTGTAAATTCAATGATAATCTATGATTAATCTAGGACAAAGGTTCGGCACAACATCGTGGGCCGAAGGGCCTGTTCTGTGCTGTATTTTCTATGTTCTATGTTCTAAGTCCTGGGATCATGAAAGGTAATATAGCAATGCAGTCCGTTTCTTTCCAATGTGTTTTTCCACTCAGGAAGGCACCAGGTTTGGGAAATGTGATTAAAGTCAATGCAGCATGCTTTTGAGGTTCAGGTACATTGTTTTGGAGGGGGCATCATTTATTATTTAAAACAACCATTTGTGGTGGAGGGAGTTCTAGCACGGTAGCACAGCGGTTAGCACTGCTGCTTCACAGCGCCAGGGTCCCAGGTTCGATTCCGGCTTGGGTCACTGTCTGTGCGGAGTCTGCACGTTCTCCCCGTGTCTGCGTGGGTTTCCTCCGGGTGCTCCGGTTTCCTCCCACAAGTCCTGAAAGACGTGCTTGTCGGGCGAATTGGACATTCTGAATTCTCCCTTACTGTACCCGAACAGGCGCCGGAGTGTGGCGACTAGGGGATTTGCACAGACCTCATTACGGTGTTAATGTAAGCCTATTTGTGACATTAATAAAGGTTATCAAACTTGCAGAGAACACTGGAAAGATAAACTATTCCCCCTTTTAATTTCATTCCTCAGTCATTTTTGTCTGTTTCCATTCAAAAATGAATTTTGCGCTGAGATTTCGGTCTGCGTCTCCTCTCGTTCTCGATGTGATTTAGGAGTTTTCAGTTTCCTCCCTGGCAACCCAATGACAGATGCAAATTACACGTCGTACTCACCTGCCCAGCCGTCAGATTGCTCCCTTGGCAAGGCTGGACTTCCTACCTCCCTGCAGATCTGTCCTGTTTCTCTCGCTCTCCCTCCCCTACATCCTCAGCCTCCTTGCCTTGGCTGTATTCAGGCAGCCTTCGACACAAGTTCCCGGACTCAAAATCTTCTCTCTCCCGTTACAGTGCTGGCTGCTGAAAACCTCACCAAGCGCCCGCAACAAAAAACAGGCTCCGTGGGAATGCAGCAGTTGGTGTTACTAATACCGAAAGAAAGTGGTTCTGCTCATGAACACCTCCAGGGTGAACAAATTCATTCATCGAGCTAATGCGGCATCAAAAACCAGGGGCTCGTCCTGGAAGGGGATCCTGATCGAGGAGGTTGAAGTTGTGAAAAATCAGGAATCATTTTTTTTATAAATGAGTTCTGTGAACACTCTGGCTGTGCCTCAAATCGATCAAAGGAAAGTGGTAGATCGGAGAAGACTGCCCTGCAGTATTTGGATGCTGCATTGTTATTTAAAATTGCTTCAATTTGTTTATTGGGTTCTGCAAACGGATGGAGGCTTATTTTTAACAAATATTTCTTTCGAGTTTGACAATGCAGATTAGACTGGCTTCTTCTGCGTTCTTCAGCTCAGTCATGCATGTCTTCAAACTACGAAGCTGCTCACCCTGATATACAGCTGCAAACGTCCTTGGGAAGGTGAAACAAACCCTCCTTATTTTTGGCTGTCGAATTGAATCTTTAAATTTAGAGTGCCCAATTCTTTTTTTCCCCCTAATTTTTTTTATTTTTTAATTTAGAGTGCCCAATTCATTTGTACCAATTAAGGGGCAATTTAGCGTGGCCAATCCACCTACCCTGCACATTTTTGGGTTGTGGGGGCGAAACCCACGCAAACACGGTGTCATGTGAGGGTACCTTTAAGACATGGATGTTTAAGCAATGTACCTTTAAGAATGATGTGGAGATGCCGGCGTTGGACTGGGGTGAGCACAGTACGAAGTCTTACAAACACCAGGTTAAAGTCCAACAGGTTTGTTTCGATGTCACTAGCTTTCGGAGCGCTGCTCTGGCCTCAGTTGAATGAACAGTGTTTTAAGAAAACAGTGATATCATAGAGTGGGTGGAGCTCAGCTCAGTTCAGCCATATTAAGTCTCAGTTTTGAAAAGTGCCTGTTTGTTTTGCTGTGAGCTGATTAAAAGGGGAAAGCCAGTTTGAGACAGCAGCTTGAGAAGTTCTGGTTTGCTGCGAGTTGCTTGGAGGGAGGAAGCCAGTTGGAAAAAGCAGTTTGTGTGTGTCCGTGTGTTTCCAGAGAGCTGCAAGAAGAAAGCAAGGTGCTGGAGCTGAAGTCAACCAAGCTAATATGTCTCTGCCATTCGACAGAAAATATACATATCCTTTAACCTGATGTGATACTGTTTAAAGGTGCTAAGTCTCTTGGAAGTTTGAAGGAACATTTTAAGGAGTTATTTACTGTTGCAATATTTTCTGAGTTATCCTTGAAGTAAGGGGTGATAAGAGATCCAATGTTTATTTAAGATATTAAGTTGAGTTCATGGAATAAATTTGGGGGCAGCACGGTAGCATAGTGGTCAGCACAGTTACTTCACAGCTCCAGGGTCCCGGGTTCGATTTACGGCTTGGGTGACCGTCTGTGCGGAGTCTACACGTTCTCCCGTGTCTGCGTGGGTTTCCTCCGGGTGCTCCGGTTTCCTCCCACAACCCAAAGATGTGCAGTTTAGGTGGACTGACCATGCTAAATTGTTCTTAAGTGTCCAAAAAGGTTAGGTGGGGTTGGTGGGTTATGGGGATAGGTTGGAAGTGTGGACTTAAATGGGGTGCTCTTTCCAAGGGCCGGTGCAGACTTGATGGGCTGAATGGCCTCCTTCTGCACTGTAAATTCTATAAACAGTGTTGTGTGTTTAAAAACCCACGTGTCCACAATTATAATCCCACACGGAGGGAAAAAGCCGTGTGCTCGGAAGAGCAACAAATCCATGAAAGGGAGAGGTTGGTTGAACTCCCATGATACATTTTGGGGTTCTGAAAACGCCTCGCCCATAACAACGGGGAGAATGTGCAAACTCCACACGGACAGTGACCCGGGGCCGGGATCGAACCTGGGACCTCGGCGCCGTGAGGCAACAGGGCTAACCCACTGCGCCACCGTGCTGCCCTTTTTTTCCCCCTAATTAAGGGGCAATTTAGCGTGGCCAATCCATCTTTTTTGGGTTGTGGGGGGCGAGACCCACACAGACACGGGGAGAATGTGCAAACTCCACACGGACAGTGACCCGGGGCCGGGATCGAATCCGGGTCCTCGGCGCCGTGAGGCAGCAGTGCTAAGCCACTGCGCCATTGAATTGAATCTTGACGAGCAGGTAGCATTCTTTTCCAATTTTGATCCAAATTATATAACCCATGCCACAGAAAAGAAAGGATCATAAAAAATTTCAACCGCCACTTTATTTTATTTTAAAAAGCCGATTTACGAAAGGCATTTTCTACAAGCGGATAAATTGAATGCAGACCCACCCAACCAATTTTCATCTGAACGCCACACTGAGTAGAAATGCTGCAAAATGTGTGTCGCATAGTTTTAAAATTCAGCTTAATACACACATTTAAAGAGAGGTCTTTGTCCCTCTAAATCTTGGTTGTCGAGCATACTTTCAAATGCCCAAATTGCACCATTATTTGAAAATTCTCAGCACTAAATAAACTAGCCTGCTCGGACCTAGAACTAGCAGAATTTCAGTTTGTGTGCACGAAACTGCTGATGAACAATAAAAAACACCCAGTGGTACCTCTATGGATTTTGCCCTTCCAGATTTGGGGTGTATCCACAGAAAGGGTGCAGTGAATTTGAAGTACTGTCGGTTATATATCTGGCATTACAGTAGTAGCAAGAGTGATTACAGCCAGCACATAAAACGCACAATTCAAAATGCTGAAAGACTGTTTTTAATGCCAATACTATGTCCAACGGCTACATTGGAGGGCGCACCAAGCATCAAAGTTCAACACCAACTAACCTTTTCAGTTAGTGTTCAATGTCAATGTCAAGCAGCTCCAGTCACCAAACCAGCCAGATCGTTTAACCTCAATTGGCAATAATTCTCTCGTGAAGTGCGATGGGCGCCTTGCGGTCAAACAGGTAAAAAGCACTTTCCAGGGCAGTATTAAATCATTATAGAACAGCAAATCTCCATTTTATGTTGTGCCCAGCAGCAATGACAGTTCAACCATTGGCCTCAAGCACCCTGGGCTGGAGTTTCAAGCTCCTGGTCTTAAAAGTGTGACATGTGTTGGAGCGTATGCATACGTGGGGCGAGAGTAGGGCCAAATGCTCGCTCGGAAACCCCTAGTTGAATAACCTAGAATGCTCATAGTTCAGGCTCACTTGATAGAGGTCGGCACCCACACAAAACAGTTTATCCCAACATGAATGATGACTTTTCAGATTGGATGTGGGGAAAATGCAGACACAACTTGACCAACTTAGTTCACTTTATTCAATTTTCTAGGAGCTCACAAATCCAAAGAGATTTAAATTTATAATATATTTGTTATTTGAGGGATAAATAATGGTACAGGAGAAGTCACCAACTGTCCTTCGAAATAATGCCAAGGGATCTTTTACGTTCACTTGAGAGCGTGGCAGTTCTCAATCTAAAAGACACTTCCGACACCACAGCACTCCTTCAGTAGTGTCAGCTCGATTTTTGTGCTCAGGTCTCTGGAGTGAGGCTTGAAGCCACGACCTCTTGACTCAGAAGAGTGTTACCAACTGAGCCATGGATAAGGCAGCTAGCAAAGAATGCAGTGGACAAAATATTGGGCCTAGGTAGGGTATTCAATCAGACCAAGGCTGGGGCAGACTTGATGGGCCAAGTGGCCTCTTTCTACACGGTAGGGATTCTATGATTAGACATGCACAGATTGAATATACACAGTTAAAAATAAAATTGGGAGGTTATTTACGACAAATATGCATTTCAAATCAACATTTTAATGTATTTTCCTCATTTGTTGCAACTGTATTCACTGGTCACTTGCATCCAATGTCACACGTAAAATACCAGGCCAATATGAAAGCATCGTTAGTAAGTATCACCTATTAAATATCTCACTCTGCAACTCTTAATTTAAGCAACTAAAGAGTGTGTGATAATCAAAATAGGAGCATTTTGGTAGCTCCCTCAATGCCAGCAAAACTAAAGAGCTGGTCATTGACTTCAGGAAGCAAAGTACTGTACACACCCCTGTCAGCATCAACGGGGCCGAGGTGGAGATGGTTAGCAGTTTCAAATTCCTAGGGGTGCACATCGCCAAAAATCTGTCCTGGTCCACCCACGTCGACGCTACCACCAAGAAAGCACAACAGCGCCTATACTTCCTCAGGAAGTAAGGAAATTCGGCACGTTCACACTGACTCTTACCAACTTTTACAGATGCACCATAGAAAGCACCTTATCGGGCTGCATCACAGCCTGGTATGGCAACTGCTCGGCCCAGGACCGCAAGAAACTTCAGAGAGTCGTGGACACCGCCCAGTCCATCACACGAACCTGCCTCCCACCCATTGACTCCATCTACACCTCCCGCTGCCTGGGGAAAGCGGGCAGCATAATCAAAGATCCCTCCCACCCGGCTTACTCACTCTTCCAACTTCTTCCATCGGACAGGAGATACAGAAGTCTGAGAACACGCACGAACAGACTCAAAAACAGCTTCTTCCCCACTGTCACCAGACTCCTAAATGACCCTCTTATGGACTGACTTCATTAATACTACACCCTGTATGCTTCATCCGATGCCAGTACTTATGTAGTTACGTTGTATATGCTGTGTTGCCCTATTATGTATTTTCTTTTATTCCCTTTTCATGTATTTAATGATCTGTTGAGCTGCTCGCCGAAAAATACTTTTCACTGTACCTCGGTACACGTGACAATAAACAAATCCAATCCAATCCAACATGGTTACTTTAAAGAAAACTACGAGAGAACGTCTGTTCAAATTACACATGCGTTTTGTTTGAAATTTGCCATGGGGTATCCCACGGTTAATGCATCCAACAAATCTATACATTAAGGGCAGCACGGTAGCACAGTGGTTAGCACTGATGCCTTACAGCACCACGGACCCAGGTTCGATTCTGACCTCGGGTGACTGTCAACGTGAGTTTCCTCCGGGTGTCCCGGTTTCCTCCCACAGTCCAAAGATGTGCAGGTTAGGTGAAATGGCGAGGCTAATATTGCCTAAAGAGTTAGGTGGGGTTATGGGGATAGGAGCTGGGGATTGGGCCTAGGTAGGGTACTCAATCAGACCAAGGCTGGGGCAGACTTGATGGGCCAAGTGGCCTCTTTCTACACGGTAGGGATTCTATGATTAGACATGCACAGATTGAATATACACAGTTACAAATAAAATAGGGAGGTTATTTACGGCAAATATGCATTTCAAATCAACATTTAAATGCATTTTCCTCATTTGTTGCAACTGTATTCACTGGTCACTTGCATCCAATCACCAACTGACCATGTCCCGTCCCTTCCCTTCCCCCACTGCCCAACAAAAAGTTAAACTGACCACTAGATGGTGCACAACAGCACAAAGTCCTTCCATGAACACAAGGCAGGGAGCACAATGCCGTACAGTACAGACAAGGTCAGGAACGCAGTCACGTGGGAATCTGCACAAACTCATGAATCCAAAGCATGGCAAGAGTATAGTGCAAGAAGCTAGAAGAAAAAAAAAATGCACGCATTGCTAAAACATCTCATGACCTCAGGACGTCCCAGGCCTTGCCGCCTACTTTTCCAAGTGCGGTCACTGTTGTAATGTAGGAAGGTACAAGGTGCGCATACAAATTAGGCTTTTTAAATAAAAGGCTTCACAATAATGAAGACTTGGCAACCTGGTTATGTACAATCAGGATTCCTTTCAATCAGGATTCAAGATAATTGGAGAAAATCGGGGCAGCAGAATGAAATGTCATGCTTGAACCAGGATTATTGGATTAGATACAGTATGTATCAATCCAGATAGCACTATAGTGATTGCTACTGAATAGCAGTCTAAGCAACACTGCTTGTTTACTGCAATAGTTAAAACCCATGCTCCTACAGACAATGATGTAGCATTCAGTATGCGAGTTTAAATTCAAATTGCATTGGTCCACTCGTCAGAAAGGTCCTCAATGAGAGGAATCTCAATCCAACTGCGCGAACAAGCTCAAAGCAGCCCAGAAATTTAATGTCGGGGAAAAAGTCACTGGGTTCAACCTGCAGACCGCATCGATCGTAGAATTGCTGATTGAGGTTGGATTTTGTTGGCAGGTTTGGGCATCCTATGTCCAGACACCCGCCAATGTGACAAGGTGCTGTGCAGAAATAGATAATCAAAATGGTAGCACATTGTTACTTTAAAGAATACTACGAGAGAACGTGTGTTCAAATTACACGTGCCTTTGTTCTAAATTTGCCATGGGATATCCCACGGTTAATGCATCCAACAAATCTATACACGAGGGGCAACACAGTAGCACAAGTGATCAGCACTGTGGCTTCACAGCACCAGGGTCCCAGGTTCGATTCCCCGCTGGGTCACTGAGTCAATTCAATGAAACTTGTGTTAAAATATATTCAATTGATCAGGCTGCAGAGCTGGAGGGGTTGTTCGCCAGAGATCCGCAAAACACTGTACGCAAAACAATACTTTTCATTGTACCTCGGCACACGTGACAATAAATCAAATCTAAAAATCTCACCCCTCCCTTACTCTTTCACCAATCCCACCCCCAACTACAATGGGGAAATCTAGGAATAAAGGGGCAACCTTTTATCACACAATGGCATGGCCCCACGGGATGGTGTACCAGCCGCTGACTGCATTTTGAGATAGAGAAACAAAACAAAACTCTTTTATCAAATAAATTTAGAGTATCAATTAATTTTTCCAATTAAGGGGCAATTTAGCATGGCCAATCCACCTACCCTGCACATCTTTGGGTTGTGGGGGCGAGACCCAGGCAGACACAGGGAGAATGCGCAAACTCCATACTGACAGTGACCCAGAGGCAGGGTTGAACCAGGGACCTCGGCACCGTGAGGCTGCAGGGCTAACCACTGCACCACCGTGCTGCCCTGAAAAATAAAACTTCATGAACATGTCCAATTGGAAATCTACATGGATTCAAACAAGAGCTGAAGTGCTGGAATGGGAGAAATAGGTTCGGAATTCAGAATGAAAAACTTGTTTACCCATTTCATATTCATTCAGACAATAATTAAGATGAGATATTGAGGGGTCTGATAAAATACGGAGAGGCTGGAGGCTAACATACAGGAGCAGTGTCAAAGGGTTCTGCTTCATCAGAGCATTAATTCAACCGCTTAGCAGGTCAAAATACTTCCCACTCCCAGAGCAAACCTTTTTTTTCCCCTCTAAACTGCAAAGATGCATAATCTGACAGCATGGTTTTAAGAATCTTGATTTTCCATTGTATGCACCAGATGCGAACCAAAGTATAAAAATGTACAAGCTTCCTTTCAATTGGCTCCAAAATAAATTTCAAGCTAATTAAAAAAAAAAACCTTTCAAGTTTTACGCTTTGTTCTAGTTACAATTCCCAAAGTAACAATGACTGCCACAGAATTACTTTTTGCGTGGGAGAGGGATTTGAATACTTTATTAAAATCTGTTGTACAGTTGGTATAGTCTCATTGTACAGAATGCAGATTTGGAATGGTAAATATACGCAAGGAAACAAAGGAAGTTAATTTTTTTTAAAACTTCAAATTGGTAGCCTGCCAATGGATTCTCTCGCAAAGCAAGTTGAGCAGCTGAACCGCATCCCAGGCAGATACTAAATTAAATTCCTAATCTGCATTGAGCTAATTGATCTCTCAGTCAGGGTGCAGTACGGGTAGGCAGCAATGCAACACTGCTCACGACCTTGAGAATAGAACACAAACTGAAGCTCCCGATCCCGATTGCTATCACATTAGCTCTACTTCTCATCCACGATCAAGTGGGAGATCAGGTGTAACGCCTGTCCTCCTCAGTTTGGATCTGGTATGCTCATTGTCTGCGGAACATGAATTGGGTCGAATTGGTTTATGGAGCAAGGTGGTGGATTTGGGACTTGCCTCTTCCACTCTGGCTTTGTAAATCTGAGAAAGGAATACTTTATTTAAATCAGCTCTACTACGACCGCGTGTAAACTGGCAGTGGTTGAGAACTCAATCCCCAATCTTGTTCCAACAACAGCTCAACAGCAGCAAGAGAGAGTTCACAGTGAAAAGCACCGGTTTAAAAACTTGGGGAACTCTTGGAAAATAACGGGCAGAAAGCCAAACTTCAAAAACAACTTTCCCCAAATTGTCCCTCCCATTAGATTTGAACAGAAGCTGGAAAACAGCATCGGTTTGGCCTTCACAAGACTCCACTGGACTAGTCAAGCTTGGGGCACCTAATCTTGAAGCATCCTGTATTTTGGTCTCCTTTCGGAGGAAGGATGTTCTTGCTATTGAGGGAGCGTAGCGAAGGTTTACCAGACTGATTCCTGGGATGGCAGGACTGACGTATGAAGAGAGATTGAATTGGACTGCATTCGCTGGTGTTCAGAAGAATTGGGGGGGGGGGGGGGGGGGGGGGGGGGGGGGTAGCCATCTGGGGTGGCCACTTACAATAAGAAACATGGACGGTCGCAAAGCATAAAGGGAAATGTGGACAATGTAAGATTCAGGCAGGCTCAGAGCCTGAATGTATATTTGTGAGCGAAGAATCCAGACACCATCGAAACCCCCAGCCGATTAGCATTTTGATGGCCCATCTCCGTAAGACAAAGGACTGATACATGAGTAACCAATACAACCCCAGACATTTCAGCGCCACTCCCTGTACTCAGGAAGCATCAACAACAGGGTCAATGACCGCTTAGGACACGCCCAGCCATCAAGGAACCTGCCCTTTTATAGGCTCAAATCGAATACAGTGATCAGGAACTACCCAATTAATGGGGTCCAAACCGAAGGACCGCCCAAAAGAGCGTGAAACTCCCCAAGGATAAAGAGAGAGACCACCATGCGTTCGATCGCTCTTGGACCTGGCGCTCCGGCAACGTCTACCTCCAATCGCAGCACCAGAAGCAAGTCCAAGTTCAACGCCCGCTACCAGACGATGAACCCAGCTGAGCAGAAGTTACTTCTCCAGACCCGATAGATCCAGATCCGATCGGCCACTGTTCCTCTGACCTAAGCCGGGTGCCTGAAGTTAAGTACAGGTTGTCATAGTTGTTAGGTGTAGTTTAACTAGTAGTGTTTATGTTGCATGATTAATCTGGTGTGTAAATAAAGTACCCTTGATCTTGAACTAACTAACTGGTGTTTGGCTCTTTGATGGAAATCCGGTTGAACCTGGTGGTGGTATCATTTGATACCTGGCGACTCTAATGAGCATTATAATATCGATATCTAAAGAAAGAAAGGCAACCTTTTTGATTGCCATATTTATAGCAGGTAAGGGGGGGGTGGGAGAAAAGAGAAGAATTTCATAGAAACCTATAAAATTCTCACAGGACTGGACAGGGTTAATGCAGGAAGGATGTTCCCGATGGTGGGGGGTGTCCAGAACCAGGGGCCACAGTCGGAGGATGCGGGGTAGACCATTTAGGACAGAGATGAGGAGAACTTTCTTCACCCAGAGAGTGGTCGGCCTGTGGAATTCATTACCACAGGAGGTAGTTGAGTTCAAAACATTGTATGGTTTCAAGAAGCAGTTCGATACAGCACTTGGGGCAAAGGGGATCAAAGGATATTGGGGGCGGGGTGGGTGGGAGAGGAGCAGGATTAGGCTATAGAGTTGGATAATTAGCCCTGATCATAATGAATGGCGGTGCAGGCTCAGAGGGCCGAATGGCCTATTTTCTCTATACTTGCGGTACAATAGCTTCCACAAAAAATATTTCACAATGTGCTTCCTTAATACCAGCACCTTCTGTTCTCCCCACAGTCACGTACTGTCCTGCAAGAGAGCAAACAAGGTCCACTCATGGAGACGCCAACAATAAATACCCTGAATGAAGGCATGTAGAGATAAAAGATATGCCTACTACCCCACCGTTCTATCGACCCTCCCAGAAAGTTCACCTTCATTCTGGCCTCCGAAGAGAATGAATGCAACACGATTACGGAAAGCAAAGTTCTTTCAACATCACAACAGAAGACAGAGACAGGTGACCTGCCAGTCAAATCAGCACAAATTATGCAGACAGCAGCTAAAACCACCGCGGGAGCTCACTTACCTTGTGGAACATGCAAACTACCAGTCAAATTCCAACTACAAGAGGAAACCAGGAGCCATTTGGACCCTTTGTTTCAAAGCGCACGGAATCAAATTTCAAATCCTGACAGCAGCTTAACTGCATCAAATGCAGGTTTTCAATTTCCAACAGCGAGCAGGTCAAAACACAGCACTTTGCGATGAGTGCAAAATAACATGCACCATTTCACAACACAGCAGCGGAGAGATGAACAAAAATGGTTTCTTTCACATCTTCTAATATATCGTGTTTGTGCAGCTGCCAATCTATTTCTATTAAAGGACTTGGTCAGGCTTCCAATTGCACAGCAATCACTTATCACAGGTATAGGCGCCATCACATTAAACACGGTTCTTCTGTTTTGCTATTGATTTTACTTCTCTCTGGCTGAAGCTGGAAATAGTTGCACTCTAAAAAGGCAGGTGGGACCGTGGGCGGCACTGTAGCACAGTGGTTAGCACTGTTGCTTAAGAGCGCCAGGAACTCGGGTTCGATTCCCAGGCTTGGGTCACTGCCTGTGCGGAGTCTGCACTTTCTCCCCGTGTCTGCGTGGGTTTTCCCCACAAGTCCCGAAAGACGTACTTGTTAGGTGAATTGGACATTCTGAATTCTCCCCCAGTGTACCCGAACAGGCGCCGGAATGTGGCAACGAGGGGATTTTCACAGTGACTTCACTGCAGCCGACTTGTGACACCAATAAAGATTATTATTGTGTACCCAATCCATAAATGTCCACTACCAACCCAGATGGTACTACTATTACCAACTTAAGATATCTATTGGCTTCTATTATGGTAGAAACAAACACATTTACATACATTTGACTACATTTCAAGAAGCAATTGCTTGATTGTACAGTGCCGAAGTTCGCAGCTAGGGTTGCTACAATCCATGTTTTTTTTTTTTTTAAAATGACTTTCAAAGCTGCATTTTCTCCAGAGCTCTAGCTCACGGCCAAGGTCTAGGGGTGGGAAGCGGAGAGCTCGAGCATTGAAACAACAAAAAAAGAATGGATTGCAACAGTTCCAGCTGAATACATCTGCACCATCAGAAGTCTCACTTCCCACCACATCAAAGCTCCAGCTTCGGATCAGATCTGGATCTTGAATGGGAACGCAAGTTCAGAACCGAGAAGGTGGGTCGGGGAAGAGGAACAGGGGTTGGAAAAGGAGGAGGATTTTTGGAATGCAGGAGGATCAAGGAGCGGGAGCAGGGTCGGCAGCGAGCAGGAGGTACTGCAAGTTATATATTTTTGAAACAAAATCTTTGAAATAAAATAAGTATTCCATTTGCCAATGTAGTAATTTAGCAATGTAAAATAGTTGCATTAAGATTGTGGAATTTGCAAATTCTCCCCGTGTCTGTGTGGGTCTCACCCCCACAACTCAAAGATGTGCAGGGTAGGTGGAATGGCCGCGCCAAATTGCCCCTTAATTGGAAAAAATAATTGGGTACTCTAATTTTTTTTAAATTTAGAGCGTATATAACGTTTTAATATTTGTTTCTTGCAGATGAGGACGGGCCTACGGAACCGACAGTTTTAACATTGGTTCCTATGGAAACGTCCTTTCACTTAGTCGCATTTTCAGGAACACAATCGCAACTTGGGACTTACTGATTATTATATGGATGTAAAATCACAGTTTGCAAAATGTTGAGATTACATTACTGTTCATCATTAACTATTGCAGAGGGCAGCAGGGTGGCGCAGCGGCTAGTGCTGCTGCCTCATGGCGCCGAGGTCCCGGGTTCAATCCCAGCCCACTGTCCTTGTGGAGTTTGCAGAGGGCAGCACGGTGGCGCAGCGGTTAGCACTGCTGCCTCATGGCGCCGAGGTCCCGGGTTCAATCCCGGCCCACTGTCCTTGGAGTTTGCAGAGGGCAGCACGGTGGTGCAGCGGTTAGTGCTGCTGCCTCACGGCACCGAGGTCCCAGGTTCGATCCCAGCCCACTGTCCTTGTGGAGTTTGCAGAGGGCAGCACGGTGGCGCAGCGGTTAGCACTGCTGCCTCATGGCGCCAAGGTCCCGGGTTCAATCCCGGCCCACTGTCCTTGTGGAGTTTGCAGAGGGCAGCACGGTGGCGCAGCGGTTAGTGCTGCTGCCTCACGGCACCGAGGTCCCAGGTTCGATCCCGGCCCACTGTCCGTGTGGAGTTTGGACATTCTCCCAGTGTCTGCGTGGGTCTCGTGCAAAAACGTAGGTGGATTGGCCACGCTAAATCACCCCTTAATTGGACAAAAAGAATTAGGTAAACCCCCCCCCCCGCCATTAAATATTGCATTAACCAGAATCCCTACATCTCCATTTCTCTCACGATTGCTTGCATCCCATTTGACAGGTCTTCGCTCTCCTGCGCTACAAGCTCCAGGTTGAAGTCCCAATCCAGGGTTTGATGGCCAAAAGGTGCATTTGTTCATCATGCAGCCAAACAGGTTGATTATCAATCTGCAAATCTACCGATATGCCTATGGTAAATGGTTAGATCAGGAAAGATGTCCTGACCAGCCAGAACCTCGTCAGTCAGACAGCCTCCTCACTTTAAAAGACTGCAGGCACACATTCTTGCCAAGATTATGTACTCTTTGTATCAAGGTGCTTCCAGAGAGAAACATCCCATTTGGCAATGCATACCATCAGTGAGCAGCTTTGCCTCCTCACCAGATGTCTTTATACTGACCCCAAATCCAAAATGCTTAAAGACAAACATTTACCATTACCGCTAGCAGTTTCACGTGCGAATCATTCTTATACTGAATCTTTGCCAGGAAGATTGCAATTCCTCTTCTGGTTTCTAATCTTTCTCAGTCTCCTGCTTTGTACATTCACATGGGAGGGAGCTGATCCCTTAATTGAAAGTTGCGAGTCCTTACAACAAACCTAGAAATGTTTAAATACCACAGGGGCATTTTAGTACCATAATATACACTCAACCAGCGTAACACTCAACCAGCGTAGCATACCATTAATGCAGTTGCTGTATTTTGACACTCCATTACTGGAATTACAACATTAATTAATAGGAGACACACTAATTACTGACGAAAGCTCTCTCAAAACAGTTTTTGGAACAAGAACCTGGGCAAATGTGTGGCCTACGTGACCAGCTCAATATTCAGGTTTGTGAGCCACTGTAGCCACCTGGGCTGGTCACTTCCCGACTTAAAATGGAGAACCGCAAAGGCTGAAGGGAAATTCAGCCAACACAGGCAAAGACTAGCAAGTACAGAAATCATGTGTATTGAAACCTGCAGAAAACCAGACAGCACTGAAACCAGCAGCCATCTGCATAGTAATGAGCAATTCCAAGGCACAATTGCAACAGTTGAGGTGAGTAAAACCAAGCCAGACTCCTCGGCGCCAGCAGGAGCCAAGACAAAGGAAGGCCAACGGACATTTAGGGACCGCCCAGCGATCAGGGAACAGCTCCAGTATTGGAGAAATCGATCCAAATGATCGGAACGCAGTCCAATCATTTGGAACCAGGTACAGGGTCCGCCCCGAAGGGCGAGAAGCCCCTGGGGACTATAAAGTAAAGCCCCCAGGTTCAAATAGTCATTCTTGGGCAGGGTCACTCAGCAGCGAATCAACCCTGGAGAGTGAACTATCCAGCGGCCAGGCCAACCAAGTAAGTCTCAAGTCGACGCTCGCTACGAGATAGGCGCTCCTAGCTACCAGTCCATAGCAGCTTCGAATCCTGCAGACTCAGGACCTGAACGAAAGGCCATTTGTTCCCCTAACCCAGTGGGCCAGTCCGAAGCCAAGTATAGGCCTTTTAGTGATAGGAATAGCCTAGAAAGTAGAGTTTATGCATGAGTAGTGATTTACTGTGTATAATAAAAATGTTTTGATTTGAATGTTACTAATTGGTGTGTTGAGTTATTGATCATTACTTTGACTTGAACCTCGTGGCGGTATCATAAAGATACCTGGCGACCTGGGGCAGCACGGTAGCATTGTGGATAGCACAATTGCTTCACAGCTCCAGGGTCCCAGGTTCGATTCCGGCTTGGGTCACTGTCTGTGCGGAGTCTGCACATCCTCCCAGTGTGTGCGTGGGTTTCCTCCGAGTGCTCCGGTTTCCTCCCACAGTCCAAAGATGTGCGGGTTAGGTGGATTGCCCATGATAAATTGCCCTTAGTGTTGGGTGGGGTTACTGGGTTATGGGGATAGGGTGGAGGTGTTGACCTTGGGTAGGGTGCTCTTTCCAAGGGCCGGTGCAGACTCGATGGGCCAAATGGCCTCCTGCACTGTAAATTCTATGATTCTATGACTCTAGAGCAAAGGTTAAACAAACAGCGCAAATTAAAAATTAAGAGCCAACCAAAAGTTAGCAACACCACTAACCCAGAAGTCTTTTATAACACATCACACACTAACCAACTATTTGCAATATTCACCCTCTATACTGCATCACCCACATTTATTAAAAAAAATTTTTTTTTTTTTTTACTGGAAGTGGGGGTTGCTGACTGCGCCAACATTTATTGCCATCCCTAGTTGCCCTCGGGAAGGTGGCCATCAGTTCCCCCTTGAACCACTGCAGTCCCCGAGGTGTAGGTACACCCACAGAGTTGCATCATGATTCATGACCACAGTGATTGTTGCTAGGCATGGTAAAATATTGCATTATAATAAGAGTAGGCAATTTTACACAAGATAATATGCTTTAACGGTATAATAGTAAACATTAATCAAATTGTACCCACCACCACCACCACCAAGCCTGGAACCAGCAACACTTCACACAGAACATTTTGCTGTGACCCATTTAGTTGCACTCTCATCTGACTCGGAGGTTGTAGGTTCAAGCCCCATTTCAGGACTTCAGTGCACAAATTTCGACTGGCGCTCCAGTGCAGCACTGAGGGAGTGCCTACACTGTTGGAGGTGCTGACTTTCATAAGACATAGAAGCAGAGTTAGGCCACTCGTCCTATTCAGTCTACTCCATCATTCAATCATGGCTGAGATTTTTCTCATCCCCATTCTCCTGCCATGCCCCTCCCCCATAATCCCTGATCCCCTTATTAATCAAGAGCCTATCTATCTCTGCCCTGAAGACACTCAGAGTTGGCCTCCACAGCCTCTGCGGCAAAGAGTTCCGCAGATTCCCCACCCTCTGGCTGAAGAAATTCCTCCTCATCTCTGTTTGAAAGCATCGTCCCTTCAGTCTGAGGCTGTGCCCTTTGGTTCTAATTTGGCTGGGGCTGGTTTAGCACACTGGGCTAAATAGCTGTCACAAGGCAGCAGCGCGGGTTCAATTCCCGTACCAGCCTCCCCAAACAGGTGCCGGAATGTGGCGACTGGAGGCTTTTCACAGTAACACTTCATTGAAGCCTACTTGTGACAATAAGCGATTATTATTATTATTATTATTAGTTTTTCCTACAAGTGGAAATATCCTCCTCTACGTCCACTCTATCCAGGCCTTGCAGTATCCTTAAATTTCAATAAGATCCCCCCCTCATCCTTCTAAATTCCAACGAGTACAGACCCAGTCCTCAACCGTTCCACATACGGCAAGCTCTTCATTCCAGGGATCATTCTTGTGGGGTATTAAACCAAGACCCCTGCTATCTTCAGGTGGAAGGAAAAGAACTCAAGGCACTATTTTGAAGAAAGCCTCCGCAGTCTCCTGGTCAATAATTATCCTTCAATCAATATCACAAAATGGATTCTTTTTTGAAAAAAGGAAATCACATTGCCGTTTGGGAGATCTTATTTCCAAATGTTTGCCATATTTCCGACATTACAACGGTGACTACGTTTTTAAAAAAACATTTCACTGGCTGCAAAATGCTTTTGTGCCGGACAGTGGAATCATATCAGAGTATCTTATTTGGAAAAAAAAAGTAGAACTTCACACCCGTGAGAATATTTCACCAAGAATCTGGTGACAACCATGAGCTGTCCTGTAACAGTGGTGGGCGGCACGGTAGCACAGTGGTTAGTACTGTTGCTTCACAGTGCCACAGTCCCAGGTTTGATTCCCGGCTTGGGTCACTGTCCGTGCGGAGTCTGCACGTCCTCCCAGTGTCTGCGTGGGTTTCCTCCAGGCGCTCCGGTTTCCTCCCACAAGTCCCGAAAGACGTGCTCGTTAGGTGAATTGGACATTCTGAATTCTCCCTCTGTGTACCCGAACAGGCGCCGGAGTGTGGCGACTAGGGGCTTGTCGCAGTAACTTCATTCCAGTGTTAATGTAAGCTTACTTGTGACAATAATAAAGATCATATATTTTGGACTCTGGACTTATTCATGAAGGCCCGCCTTCTCAACCTTGCCCCTCGCCTGAGGTGCGGCGATCGTCTGGTTAAATCGCCACCAGTCAGCTCACCCCCTCCCCCCCCCCTCTCAAAGGGGAAAGCAGCCTATGGCGACTTTACCTTTTATTTTGGACTCAATAACTTGTTTCTCTCTTCAGAGAGACCTTCGGAGTTTTCCGGCATTTTGTGCTTTAGATTTCCAGCATCTGCAGTATTTTGCTCATCATATTTCCCCATTCCCGATATCCACTCCACACCTCAGGACAGATTTGGGTATCACTGACCCTTTCATATGAAAACCACTCTTCCCAACTCCGATATCGCAGCTAAATCCCATTCAGATGCAAACCCACAGCTAATCAACGAACGTTGCTCTTAAATGAAAACACTAAGAGCAGTCTTTGATTGAGCCGATGCGAATGTCCTGCACTAATACACCACTGGGACACATGCCAGGCTGCTCTCCTCGAACATCATTTCATAAATGCACAGCTCCCAGAGATTTACCATTAAGTAAAGGATTTGTCATACTGTCAAACCACATTTCATTTCTCAGATTTCAAAAATTAAGTGTACATACTCTTGACTTTAAAAACCTGGTATGATTTGTAGTTTCCAGTTGTGTACGGCCCACTCTGGAAAATGCTGCAGGGGTCCATACCCCTGTAACAGAAATAACGGTTGTGGAAATGTTGTTATTTCTCTGTGAAGCAGAATGCTCCCCATGGCAGTGTGGTGGGAAGTCAACGCTACGGGGACGTTGAACCGGTACTAAAATAATACCGTGTGCATTTATTAAATTAGGCTTAGAGAAAAAAAAAAGGTGTCCAGCTTTGTCTTAACACATGACTGTTCTGGAGTTTGTTCCAGAATGCTCTTTGGGCCATTAATAAGGAATTATCATCAGGAACAACCATAGGTTCGCCCCAGGAAGAATGGATGGAGGATTTCAGAGCTGGTTCCAGTTGGGAATTAGGAGGGTGGGAGATTTATTTATAGATGGGACTTTTGCGAGCTTGGGAGCATTGGAGGAAAAGTACAAGTTGCCCCGGGGAAATTTCTTGAGATATATGCAGGTGAGGGCATTTACTAGACAACAGGTGAGGGAATTTCCGTTGCTCCCGACACAGGGGATACAGGACAGGGTGCTTTCAGGGGTGTGGGTCGGAGAGGGCAAGGTGTCAGAGATTTACCGAGAGATGAGTGAAGAGGGGGAAGGAGTCGGTGGGCGAACTAAAAGGAAAGTGGGAAGAAGAACTAGGGGAGGAGATAGAGGAGGGTATGTGGGCTGATGCCCTAAGCAGGGTAAATTCCTCTTCCTCATGCGCCAGGCTTAGCCTGATTCAATTTAAGGTGCTACATAGAGCACACATAACGGGAGCAAGATTGAGCAGGTTCTTTGGAGTGGAGGACAAATGTGGGAGCTGTGGCAGGAGCCCGGCAAACCACGCACATATGTTTTGGGCATGCCCGGCACTGGAAGGGAGTGACGGGAGTGATTGCGCGGGTGGTGAAGGCCCGGGTCAAACCAGGCTGGGGGTTAGCTCTATTTGGAGTTGCGGAAGAGCCGGGAGTGCAGGAGGCGAAAGAGGCCGACGTTGTGGCCTTTGCGTCCCTAGTAGCCCGGCGCAGGATCCTACTCATGTGGAAGGAGGTGAACCCCCCCGGACTGGAGGCCTGGGTAAATGATATGGCGGGGTTCATTAAACTGGAGCAGATAAAGTTTGCCCTGAGAGGATCGGCTCAAGGGTTCACCAGGCGGTGGCAGCCATTTCTCGACTACCTAGGGGAACGTTAGAGGGAAGACAGATGACCAGCAGCAGCAACCCGGGGGGGGGGGGGGGGGGGGGGTGTTTAGTTTAGGTCAAAGATAAAGGGGTTTTGTTACTTGTGTATTGTTTAAAATTTCTGTATTGTTATTGTTGCGTTTGCTTTGTAAGAGGGGAAAAATTGTTGTTTGGGAAAAAAATTTCAATAAAACATTTATAAAAAAAAAAAATAAGGAATTATCAACGTGCCGTTTTTTCAGAGTTAGGATTCACGGTGTCCTTGCACTTGGAAGTTCAACCTTCCATGTTGTTGAGTCCCCAGTTTCAGCCACACAGCTTTTAAAGGAGAGACTCAAAGCGGAAAAAGCATCACCATCTATGCAAGTTACAGGACCTTTTCCAATATGTGCAGTCAACAGAATTGTACTGCGGCCTGTGCAATGGCCTCATTAATCTCCAGCATTGTGAATGGTTTCTTGGCAGCAGAGACACATCCAGACTGTTCTTTGCATAAAACAAACCAAATGAATCACAGAATAAAGATCAGTTTGAATTGCCCCAAGGTTACCAGTTTAACCAATCGCTTGCCACATCTTGCAAGGCTTGGGGTTCAGTTCTTGACCTCTTCTCCCATTTACCATGTAAATTAACTGGCGATCGCTCATATAAGCTTGTGGTGGGGGCCATTTATTTTTAAGTCGAGATCACGAGGGGGGGGGAAAAAAAAAAAAAAGAGAGCCACTGCGGTGAGTCTTCATTTCAATAGACAAGTGGGACTGCGGGGAAATCTCGAGAGCAGAGAACCTCTCAGGACGAGACATTCAATCCCAACGACTTGACACTCTGAGGCACCACCAGCAAGCCATGCATCGGTCTCCTCGGTGAACATTGCAGTAATAGTGACAATCATGTACAAGAGTGTGTGGGAGGATGGGTTTTGTGGGTGGTGGAAAATCAGGTAGTTTGCGGATGCCAGAATTCTTAAAGAAAATGTTTTTAAAATTGTTTTTATTAGAGTGCCCAATTATTCTTTTTCCCCAATTAAGGGTCAATTTAGCGTGGCCAATCCACCAAACCTGCACATTCTTGGGTTGTGAGGACGAGTCCCACGCCGACATGGGGAGAATGTGAAAACTCCACACGGACAGTGACCCGGGGCCAGGATCGAACCCGGGTCCTCAGCGCCGTGAGGCAGCAGTGCTAACCACTGCTCCGCCCCGTGGATGCCAGAATTCTGTCCAGAACAGAATGAAGTAGCAAATTAATAAGGAATCGCTTAATGCAGCAATGCCAGGGGAACTGGAATGGAAATCATTTCGCACTTCTGCACTGTAAATTCTATGAATCTATGAATTACTCCAGCTGAACAATGATAATAGGTGTGTGAAGGGGTTGAACTGTGAAAATTTCACTTCCACTAAAACAAAGTCCCATTTCAGTATTATATTCTTTGGTGTGTGGGCGGTCTTGATGCTTCTAACAGCTCTGTGCAAGTCACCTTCAATAGATTTCACTAAGTAATCACTGCAGTCTTATGTAGATAAGCCATTAGCCGGAGCCCTCCTGCAGCTGTATACAGCTATGCCTTTGAAGCATTGTTGTCATGCAGGTTCAAATTTGTGAGCATCCAGAGAAAGTCTGGAAAGTCTCAGGCAGCAAAAACGGGGGAAGCATTCTTGTGTAGCTGCAGCAATTAACTTTAACGGTTATACTCCATACTTCTGCCAAGTAGCAAAATTACTAAAGCAAAGAAAAATGTTCAACATAAACACAAAGAATGACTGCACCAGCAATCATACAGGATGTATACAGTTCCCCAAATGAAGACATTCCTTTTCCAACTTCAGTTATGGGTGCATCGCAGAGAATATCTATTCAAAAGCAAGAGGCCTCACCAAACAGGTTGGCCAGTTATGGAAAAGCTGAAAGACGGCTAAATCAGGTAGTTTCAGGATGCCAATGTTCAGCACCACTGATGAGCAGCGAATGCACACGGTAGCACAGTGGTTAGCACTGTTGCTTCACAGCGCCAGGGTCCCAGGTTTGATTCCCGGCCTTGGGTCACTGTCTGTGCGGAGTCTGCATTTTATCCCAGTGTCTGCGTGGGTTTCCTCCGGGTGCTCCGGTTTCCTCCCACAAGTCCCGAAAGACGTGCTTGCAGATGAATTGGACATTCTGAATTCTCCCTCTGTGTACCCGAACAGGCGCCAGAGTGTGTCGACTCGGGGATTTTCACAGTAACTTACATTGTAGTGTCAACGTAAGCCTACTTGTGACAATAATAAAGATTATTATAGGTTGTAGAATCTGCATATTTACCGTGCCTCCCTTACATTTGACCATGCTATTTTGATAATGCTATTCTTCCAATGCACTGTCGAGCTAATCGAGGGAAGTCCTTTATCTTCTTAGAATAGAACTAGAGGGTCCTTCAGTCCCTGTGAGCCACCAGAGTCACAGCTTACCTGGTGTTTTGATGAAAGGTTATTGACCTGAAACACTAACTCTTCCTCTCTCTACAGATGCTGCCAGGCCAGATGAAGGTATCCAGAGCTTTATCATCTCCACTTATCCTCTGACCTGTAAACATGCATGTCTAACAAAGTAGCACTCCCTCAGTGCGACATGGGAGGCGTCAGCCTCGACCAGGCAATTGTAGCACATCACAGATCGTCTCCAATAGTCATGACATTCCACTCAACTACAATGCACCACACTAGTTTTAACTTTCAAGTGAGTCATTTTCTGACTTTACACCTTCAACAAGACTCGCCCACTGACGTAACAAAAAGCAGCCAGAAAATCATACTAGCCCACATATAAATTCAGGCGATAACTCCTGCACAGCGGAATGAGAAAAATTATCCCCCACATTCCACCCTTTCAGGTTCTGCTTGGTTGAACCTTTGTGAAAGACTCCAACACATTTCACAATTCAACACCACAGGACCACGTATCCAAGCTTCTCTTTGGCAGCTCATTCCACTCCTACCTCTTTTCACGCCCACTTAAAGTAAATTGATAAAAACATGTCTGATTTAAATAAACCATTCAAACTGGCAACTTTGAGCTGTTCCGGCCTTTAGCAACAGGAACAATTAGTGCAAAAACTGACAATGACAAAGAAATGGAAACCAAGTTTGCCTATTCAGCTTAGTCAAATTTTGCATGCGATAGAATACAATTCCTGTTTTTATTTTACACAAGTTCCCACATAATCACCCTCACCTCCTATAGTCTGCAGTTGAGGTACAAAGCAGAGGCTGAAATATTATAACTTTTTCTTAAACAAAATAAAATGACTTGTGTATTGGTAAGAGTCAAAAATCAGCACCAGTCTGAACAAAAACTGTCTTATATAAAATCTTTATTGTCACAAGTAGGCGGATTACATTAACACTGCAATGAGGTTACTGTGAAAATCCCCGAGTTACCACACTCCGGCGCCTGTTCGGCTACACAGAGGGAGAACTCAATGTCCAATTCGCCCAACAAGCACGTCTTTCGGGACTTGTGGGAGGAAACCGGAGCACCCGGAGGAAACCCACGCAGACACGGGGAGAACGTGCAGACTCCGCACAGACAGTGACCCAAGCCGGGAATCAAACTTGGGATCCTGGCGCTGTGAAGCAGCAGTGCTAACCACTGTGCTACAGTGTCGCTGTACTAGATCATGGACACACAGCTATCTTTATATAAAGAACAGCAATAAATGCTAACGGCCCTGAATAAAACTTTCACAACTCACACAAAGTACCAACGTTTCATTAAGTGTCGAGCAATGCAGTAGTTTAATTTCAAGCCCAATTGCACAATCCTAAACAGAACAAAAACAAATGACTAGGATAATTGGTCACGCTAAATTGCCCTGTAGTGTCCAAAGGTTAGGCGGGGTTGCTGAATTACGGGGATAGGTTGGAGGTGTGGACTTTCAGGGGCTGGTGAAGTCTCGACGGGCCGAATGGCCTCCTTCTGCACTGCAAATTCTATGAAAAACAAAGGGAGGACAGAGACCACTTCAGCATGGTGTCTAATCCATTAATAATTCCTCACTTAATGAAACAGTTCACCTGCACAGGCATCAAAATCTGGACAGCATTCAGACCTGGACAGATAAAAAAAACAAGTGACATTTGCCCCACACAAGACGATGACCACCTCGAACACAAGAAAACCTAACCACTGCCCGTGAACCATCAACTGTACGGCCGCTGTTGAATCCCCACCATCAACATCCTAGCCCACCGACCAGAAACTAATCGGCCATATCGATACTGTGATTACAAGAGATCAGAAGTTGGGTATTCCATGGTGATTGACGATGCATCTGACTTCTCAAAGCTCGTCTACCAACCACAGGGCAGGAGTGAGAGGGAATACTCTCCACTTGCCTGGGTGAGTGCAGCTCCAACAACACTCAAGAAGCTCAACACCATCCAGGACAAAGCAGCCCCACTTGATTGGCAGCCCATCCACATTTGAAGTGTTAAATATTTATTACTCTCAGTACCAGCTTAGAGCAGCAGTGTGTACCATCTGTAAGATGATGTGGCGATGCCGGCGTTGAACTGGGGTGAGCACAGTAAGAAGTCTTACAACACCAGGTTAAAGTCCAACAGGTTTGTTTCGATGTCACTCGCTTTCGGAGCGCTGCTCCTTCCTCAGGTGAATGAAGAGGTATGTTCCAGAAACACCACCACCTCAAGTCACATGCCACCCTAACTTGGAAACATATCGTCATTCCTTCATTGCTTTGGCCCAGAATTCTGGCACTACTTCCCCAGCAGCTCCGTGGGAGAATCGTCACCACAGACTGAAGCAGTTCAAGGCAGCAGATCACGACTACCTTCTGAAGGAAAATTTAGGATGGGGGAAATAAAATGCTGGCCTTGCCAGGAACACCCACATCCCCATGAAAGAATCAAAGTAAAAAAAACCTGGGAGAACATATGCTGCTCACCAGGAAAGCTAGTTTTTTTGGAGAAAGTCCAGGTGAGTTTGCTCTTACTGTTAATAGGGGTCTCTTGAAGTTCAATTGTGTAGCTGGCGGGCAAGTTCCTCCCACACCCACAACAACAAAGTGTAGATTTCTGTCCCCTTTTGTAAGGCTTTTAATTGCAACTTGATCCACTCTTGTCAGAGAGAGCTGGCTTTATAAACTTCAGATATGGGATACTGAACTGGCCAGTTACTTTGCCTCCGAACTCCCTCAGCTTCACCAAAGCATTAGCACAGGATATAATAATTGAGACCACAAGCTTGTATCACATCGCTTGAGAAGACCCAGAGAGAGATGGGAGCTTGCAGGGTCAGGCAGCGAATGGATCAAGTCTATGCGTAATGGATTTCCTCAGTGAACACGAACACAAAATTTGCAATTGTTTTCATAAAAATTGAAGAGGCTTCAGCAGCTCAAACTATCAGCAAGTATTTTTGAAAGCAGAGCAAATGCCTCCACCATAGAATACAATCTTCTGCCTGGTGCACATTTCAACAGTATGCTCACCAGAATCTCGCACATATATTTATCACTGGAAAAGAAACAAGGAAATGTGCCGAGACTACCTTTTACACCAAAATGTACATCACAACCCCTCCAATACGACAAGGGATAGATCCTAACTTGAGAAATTGTTCTTTGCCAATCTTGCGGATTTCAGTCAGTAAAGGGAGGCAGACAGATCGATCGTAATCCTTATTGATCACTATCCAAGCACTAAGACATTTAATTAGGTAATGGTAGGATTACACTTGGCTGCAATGCTCACCTTATGTTCATTCACTACCTGTGCTCTCAGGTGAAGCCTGGATGCTCGGGCAGCAAGCACCAAAGGAATCCCCACAGAGAAACCATAGTTGGTGTAGGAAACATCTTGCAAAGTTGACTAGCCTCTTTGGGAAATGAAGAGCAGGAATACAAAATTAAAAAGCTGTCACCCCATGCCAAACTACAGAGTACATTGCTTAGGTGAAGGGAGTGTTGTCAGTAACACTTCAGTGAAGCATAATGGTGGGCGGGTCAAATGTTCACAGTATTGAACGGAGAGGTTTCTAGCAGTCCAATTGTAGGTTTTGTCTTACCATTATTGGATTGCACCTGGAGAGAACATACAGAATTGTATAATAGTACAAGGACTGGTGGTTACACTGCCTGTTACAGGTGGCAGTGGTCAACAGAAGGGGCATTTTGAGCTCGTGATTTAGGAGAACATTCAAGCATTTGGCATTAACTACCATTTTTCCTATTGGTACCAATGCACCAATTAGGTCTGTGGGTAATATTCCTCTTAAAAAAAAATTAAATTTAGAATACCCAATTCTTTTTTTCCAATTAAGGGGCAATTTAGCGTGGCCAATCCACCTACCCTGCATATCCTTTGGGTTGTGGGGGCGAAACTCACGCAAACACGAGGAGAATGTGCAAACTCCACACGGACAGTGACCCAGAGCCGAGATCGAACCTGGGACCTCGGCGCCGTGAGGCCGCAGTGCGAACCCACTGCACCATCGTGCTGCCCCTGATAATATTTCTCTCTGACCTAAAATTTCTGTTAATTCCCATAGTTAAAAACTAAAGACCAGCCGCACACAAAAAAAAAAACCATAGGCAGCACAGCACGGTGGTGCAGTCGTTAGCACTGCTGCCTCACGGCGCCGAGGTCCCAGGTTCGATCCTGGCTCTGGGTCACTGTCCGTGTGGAGTCTGCACATTCTCCCAGTGTTTACGTGGGTTTCGCCCCCACAGGCCACGCTAAACTGCCCCTTAATTGGAAAAAATTAATTGGGTACTTTAAATTTATTTTTAAGAAAAAAAAAAAAAGCATGATTCATCAGAAGAAAGTCCAAGGGGCAGAAAAATAGGTTCTTATTCCATAATAAAAATACCTTTTTGCCCTCCATATCCCTTGATAAGTCCAAAGATGTGCAGGTTAGGTGGTTTGGCCAGGCTACATTGCCCCTTAGTGTCCAAAGATGTGTAGGTTAGGTTATAGGAATAAGGTGGGGGAGTGGGCCTAGGTAGTGCGCTCTTTCGGAGGGTCAGTACAGAGTTGATGGACCAAACCATCACCTTCTGCACTGTCGGATTTGATGATTCAAAGTAAGTTGTATTGGAAAGTGATTAAAATGGGATAAATGGACTGGTATGGAAGGCAGACATGTGCAACTTCAATACTGCAGGCCTAGTAAAAACATGGGAGATGGTTTTCTCAAAAGCATTATTTTAAATGATACAACGAATAATAAAAAATATTTTGGTGTGTTATTTTAAAAAGTTAAAATCGATGTGAAATGGAACACCTTAAAATAAGGTTGCTCAAGGGCAACATGGTGGCCCAGTGGTTAGCACTGCTGCCTCATGTGCTGAGGGCCCGGGTTCGATCCTAACCACGGGTCAGTCTGTGGAGTTTGCACATTCTCCCCCCGTCTGCGTGGGTCTCACCCACATAACCCAATGTGCAGGGTAGGTTGATTGGCCGTGCTAATTTGCCCCTTAATTTGAACTCTCTATTCAGGAATATTTTTTGTTTTTTTAAATCAGGCTGTTCTCTGATGGTTTAGCAAGTAGTTGATACAAATCTTCAGTCTGTGAAGCTCGACCTCAACCAAGGTATTACTCATCTTGCTGTATGTGCTGTGAAACCTTAAGGTTAATGAGAGCAGAAATGATGCATACCACAAACCCCAGCTTACCCACAGGAAATGGCTCACTCAAACTTCATAACACTCCATTAATCTGTTTGGGGTTAGAAAGAGGAAGGAAGAGAACAGACTCTCACCACATCAGTTTTTTAAAAATATAGCAGCCCTCCCTATACTGCGATATAAGCAGTCGGGTGATTGCTTAGGTTTTTTTTTCAACAAGGTGTCATGAAAACATCCCGTGAGCTTGCGTGACACCAAATGGCAGCCGCCTCCTCGGGGAGACAATCAGGATGAGGTCACAGGTAACCTCTGGAGTTGCAGTGCATTCACTACAACACACCTGAGAATGGAAGCGGAGAACACTGTATTAGACTCAGCAATCTGACATCGTAACCAGTTCTATTGCACGGTCCAGGAGTGACTAACCAGTCTGGTTCACCTCTGGAACAGAGAAGGTTGACCAGTCGCTCTTCCCGCAGGACAATCCTGTAGGCCAGGGCTTCGATTGGTACAGTTGTCCTGACAGGGAATGCAGCAGGGTGTTTAAGAGTTCCTTAAACCATGCTAGGCTTAGCCTTATTCAGTTTGTGGTCCTCAGGGCACATACGACTGTGGCCAGCAAGAGCAGGGTTTTTTTTTTTTTTGGAGGGGGTGGAGGATAGGTACGGGCAGTGCGCGGGTGGGCCCACGAATCATGTCCACATGTTTTGGGCCTGTCCGAAGCTGGAGGGGTTCTGGCGAGGCTTTGCTGACGTTATGTCGGATGTCTTGAGGGTGAAAGTGGTCCCGGGTTCAGAAGTGGCAATCTTTGTAACTTGTGGTTAAAATTACAAATGCCTCAATAAAAATATATTTTCAAACAAAAAGGGACAGCACAGTGGCGCAGTGGTTAGCACTGCTGCCTCACGACGCCGAGGTCCCAGGTTCGATCCCGGCTCTGGGTCACTGTCTGTGTGGAGTTTGCACATTCTTCCCGTGGCTGCGTGGGCTTCGGCCCCACAACCCAAAGATGTGCAGGGCAGGTGATTGGCCACGCTAAACTGCCCCCTAATTGGGAAAAATGAATTGCGTATTAAGAAGTGGTGATCTTTAGAGTGTCAGAAGGCTCGGGAGTCCAGGGGGCAAGAGAGGCCGATGTCTTGGCCTTTGCCTCACTGGTAGCCCGGAGACGGATCTTATTGGGATGGCGGGTCTCGGGGCCGCCAAAACCGGGGATTTGGGTGTGCAACCTAGCAGAGTTCCTCAGGCTGGAGAAGATAAAGTTTGCCTTGAGACGGGTTTGCCCAGAGGTGGCAGCCAGTCATTGACTTCTTCGAAAATAGCTGAGATGTCAGCAGTGGGGGTAAGGGAGGTGGAGGGCAGGCGGCGAGACAGTGGGGTATTAGATACAAATTCTCTTTGGTTATTTTGTCATGTGAGAGTACCTTTAAGACATGGATGTTTAAGCAATGTATCTTTAAGAAAACAGTGATGTCAGAGAGTGGGTGGAGCGGAGCTCAGGTCAGCCATTTTAAAGTTGCAGTTTGAAAAAGCAGCTCGTGTGTGTCTGTGTGTTTCCAGAGAGCTGCAGTTTGAAAAAGCAGCTTGTGTGTGTCTGCGTTTCCAGAGAGCTGCAGTTTGAAAAAGCAGCTTGTGTGTGTCTGTGTGTTTCCAGAGAGCTGCAGTTTGAAAAAGCAGCTTGTGTGTGTCTGTGTTTCCAGAGAGCTGCAATTTGAAAAAGCAGCTTGTGTGTGTCTGTGTGTTTCCAGAGAGCTGCAATTTGAAAAAGCAGCTTGTGTGTGTCTGTGTTTCCAGAGAGCTGCAGTTTGGAGGAAAATAGCTTGGGGAGTGTCTGTGTTTTGCAGTGAGCTGGATTTGCTGTGATCTCTGCCATAAAAGACGATCTCTGGATCATTTGGGTGATTTAAACTCACAATAGTAAAGCCTTTAACCTGATGTGATTCTGTTTAAAGGTGTTAAGTCTCTTGGAAGTTGGAAGGAACATTTTGAGGAATTATTTACTGTTGTAATATTTTCGGAGTTATCTTTGAAGTAAGGGGTGTTAAGAGATCCAATATTTATTTAAGATGTTAAGCGGAGTTCATGGAATAAACATTGTTTTGTGTTTAAAAACCCACGTGTCCATAATTGTAATCCCACACCGAGGGAACAAGCAGTGTGCTCGGAAAAGCAACAAAAAACATTAAAGGGGGAGGTTGGTTGAACTCCATGATGCATTTTGGGGTTCTGAAAATGCCTCACCCATAACAATTGGGGGCTCGAGGGGGATAAAAATCTATTAGATTGGCTTTTGTAAACTTAAAGGCAGTGAAGGATTGTTGCTTTTCCGGTGTGGTATTTTAGTTTAAGTGGGGAGTGTGTTGTGGACAATGGCCCTTTCAGAGGCTCAGAAGTTTTTGGGGGTGGAGACTGTCACATGCAGTACTTTACGGACAGAGACGAAAAGCAGACTGTTGGGTCTGGCAAAAATATTGCAGTTAACATTACCTGACAAAATGCGAAAAGATTAGGTAATTATGGCGGTGGTTAAGCATTTAAAGTTACCTGAGATACCGTTTGACTCATGGGAAATGGCAAAAATTCAGTTGCAAATTGAACAAATGGAACATTAGGGGGATTGGCCATGATAGATTGCCCTTAGTGTCCAAAATTGCCCTTAATGTTGGGTGAGGTTACTGGGTTATGGGGATAGGGTGGAGGTGTTGACCTTGGGTAGGGTGCTCTTTCCAAGAGCCGGCGCAGACTCGATGGGCCGAATAGCCTCCTTCTGCACTGTAAATTCTATGATAGTCTATGAACATGAGAAAGAATTAAAGCGGCTTGAATACGAAAGAGAGAGAGCGGAGAAAGAAAGGGAAAGAGTTAGGGAGGAAAAAGAAAAGGAGAGAGAAGAAAGAAACAAAGAAAGAGATAGAGAGGAAAGGGAAAGAGAGAGAGTTTGAAATTCGGAAAATGGCTCTAAAACATGAAAATCAGTTAAAATTGGCAGACGCAAAGGGACACGTACAGTTGGAGGAGATGGATGAGGATAATGAGACAGAGCGTCATAGTCGAAGACGTGGTGGGGATCTATTTAAATATGTCCAAGCATTGCCAAGATTTGACGAGAAGGAGGTAGAAGCCTTTTTCATTTCATTTGAGAAGGTAGCTAAACAAATGCAATGGCCACAGGACATGTGGGTATTACTGATTCAAACAAAGCTGGTAGGTAGGGCTAGTGAAGTGTTTGCATCACTACCGGAGGGGTATCTGGAACGTATGAGGAGGTGAAGAAATCCATCTTAAGTGCATATGAACTAGTGCCTGAAGCTTACAGACAAAGGTTTAGAAATTTAAGGAAAGAATTTGGTCAAACATACATGGACTTTGAAAGGCGCAAACAGAGTAACTTTGATAGGTGGATAAGGGCTTTGAAAATAGACCAAACGTATGAAGCTATCAGAGAAATTATACTTTGAGGAGTTTAAAAATTCAATTCCTGATGTAGTGAGAACTCATGTGGAAGAACAGAGGGTTAAAACTGCGAGATTAGCAGCGGAAATGGCAGATGATTATGAATTAGTTCATAAATCAAAGATTGGTTTCCGACATCAGTTTCAGCCGGTGAGGGATAGAAACTGGGGATATGAGAAATTCTCAAGTGGTAAAGGTGATCCGATGGGAGACAATAAAGAGAGTGTACCTTAGATTAAAAAAGAAATCCTGGAGGGTGGAAAAGAAAAAGAAAAGTTTCAGATGTTTTCACTGTAATAAACTAGGCTATGTAAAGTCACGGTGTTGGTGGTTGAAGAAAAGCACTGGAAAGGCTGATGTGGAAAAACAGGATAAGACAGTGGGGTTAGTTAGAGTGGTCAAGAAAAGCTCAAGGGAAGCGAAGGAGGTGCAAACGATTGTACAGCCTGTACAAGTAGTAATTGTTAAGAAGGTGCCAGATGTATTTAAAGAATTTACTTGTGTGAGTAAAGTTTACTCATGTGTATCAGGAGGAGCAGGTAAAGAAGTCACAATTTTAAGAGATACAGGGGCTAGTCAATCTTTAATGGTAAGAGATGAGGAATTATGTAGTTTGGGAAGAATGTTGCCAGAAAAGGTGGTGATATGTGGAATTCAGGGAGAGAGGAGTAGCGTTCCATTATATAAGGTAAGGTTGGAAAGTCCAGTGAAGAGTGGTGAAGTGGTAGTAGGAGTAATAGATAAACTATCTTGTCCAGGAATACAGTTTATCTTGGGTAATGATATAGCTGAATCGCAGTGTAGCCACGTAAAATGGCTGCGTTCCGATTAATCTGGCCAAAACCCAGTTTGAAATGGCTAACCCGAAAGACTGCTGGGAAAAGCAGCTAACAAGACACAAGCAGGCAGCTGCAGACAGTATTGCATATGGGGAAGTTAACCCAGATCGATACTCAGGGCTATCAACAGCCCATCAACCCAGGCATTTGCAGTTACATTCAGGACTGTTTCCAGCCCATCTATCCAGGCATCTGCAGTTAAATCGACTATCCCCGGGAACAATTGCAACATATTAGCAATTGAATACTGGGCCAGACCTGTCGGCGCCTGCAGTGGCCGAAACAAAGACAGGTGAGCGACCACCCCCCGATCGAGGAATCGCCTCACCATTGGACACATCGACCCCAGGGATTGGGAACAAATCCAATCACTTGGGACTCAGGGTCAAGGGCCGCCCCGGGAGGCGGGAAGCCCCTGGGCCCTATAAAAGTGAAGGACCAAGTTCAGATCTCTCTCTCTCTCTCCTCTTCGCCTGCTCGAGACCTTCGCAAGAACAGCAACCGGCAACAGTAAGTTTGAATCCAGCGATCGCTATCCGGTAGAGACATCTAGCCACCAACCTGTAGCAGCCTTTTGAATCCCGCGGGCCAGATCGGATTGGACAAGCCATTCGTTTCCCTGACCTGGTGGGCTCTTCCTAAGTTAAGTATTGGCCAGTAGTGATAGGTTTGTTATATAGAAAGTAATATTAGGGTATTAATGACCGTTGTTTTAATCCTTACTAAGCGGTGTGCTGTATTATTAATCATAACCTGAACTTGAACCACGTGACGGTATCATAAAGATACCTGGCGACTCGTGAGCAAAGGTGACGTAATCAGAGCCAATAGACTAAGGCTAAAAAGAGCAACAGCAGGTGGGAGTGATGCCTACTGCGGTTGATAAGCCAGTGGAAAATCAGACAACTGAAGGGTTGAAGGATGAATATCCTGGGATTTTTCCGGATTGTGTAGTAACGAGGTCGCAAAGTCACAGGTTAAGACAAGAGGAGAAATCAAAGAGTGAAGATTAAGTTGAAGTGCAATTATCAGAAACGATTTTTGATCAGATGGTTGTAAAAGAACAAGAACAGGTGGAGGATGAGGCAGATATATTTAGTTCAGGAAAATTGGCGGAGTTACAACAGAAAGATGTAGAAATAAAACGGATATATCAGAAAGCATATACGGAAGAGGAATCTGAGAGTATACCAGAGTGTTATTACTGTAAAAATGATGTCTTGATGAGAAAATGGAGACCTGTACATATGCAGGCGGGTGAAAAGTGGGCAGAAGTTCATCAAGTAGTATTGCCGGTAGGGTATAGAAAGGAGGTGTTGCGAGTTGCACGAGGTACCAGTGGGAGGTCATTTGGGATGAGGAAAACTCAAGCTAAAATCCAGAAACATTTTTATTGGCCTGGACTACATAAAGATGTAGTTAAATTTTGTCAATCACGGCACACATGTCAAGTGATAGGGTAACCTCAAGCAGTGATAAAACCAGCGCCCTTAATACCCATTCCAGCATTTGAGGAACCTTTTACGAGGGTCATAATTGATTGTGTAGGACCGCTTCCTAAAACAAAAAGTGGGAATCAATATCTTTTGACTATAATAGATGTGTCTATTAGGTTTCCAGAGGCCATTCCAGTACGTAATATTATAGCTAAAAGGATTGTGGAGGAGTTACTTAAATTCTTTACTAGATATGGACTACCCACAGAAATTCAATCGGAGCAAGGAACGAGTTTTACTTCAAAGTTATTCAAAGAAGTTCTGGATAGCTTAGGAATAAAACAATTTAAATCAACTGCGTACCATCCAAAATCGCAGGGAGCGTTAGAAAGGTGGCATCAGATATTAAAGACAATGTTGAGGGCGTATTGTCAAGATTATCCAGAGGATTGGGATAAAGGAATCCCATTCGTATTGTTTGCAATTAGGGATGCACCTAATGAGTCTACCAAATATAGTCCTTTTGAACTAATTTTTGGTCATGAGGTAAGAGGACCACTTAAATTGATTAAAGAAAAATTGGTGGGTGAGAAATCGGAAATTACACTATTGGGTTACGTGTCAAATTTTAGGGAACGATTAAATAGAGCAGGTGAATTGGCTAGACAACATTTGAAAGTTGCACAAAATGTGATGAAACGGGTAGCGGACAAGAAATCCAAAGTTCGTAGTTTTGCCAGTGGGGATAAAGTTTTAGTGTTGTTACCAGTGGTAGGTGAGCCTTTAAAAGCTAGCTTTTGTGGACCGTATCAGATTGAAAGGAAATTAAGTGAGGTGAATTCTGTGGTAAAAACACCAGATAGAAGGAAGACACACCGAGTGTGTCATGTGAATATGCTTAAAAGGTACTTTGAAAGGGAAGGAGAGAAAAAGGGGGTTTTAATGATTCTAACTCAAAATGACAAACCAAATCCAGATGACTGTGAATTTGACATACCTCAAATTAAATTGGAAAATGAGGATGTTCTTAAAAATTGGGGTGAATTGTTAAGTAACCTTCCAGAGGAAAAACTAACTGACCTGAAAGAGTTATTGATATCACATGGGCAAGTTTGTAGAGTTAAATTGGGAAGTACTAAAATGGCTACACATGATGTAGATGTGGGAAATGCTGTTCCTATCAAACAACATCCATATAGACATAATCCTTTGAAATTGGCACAGGTTAACAGAGAGATTGAGAGTATGCTGAAGAATGGCATAATTGAAGTGGGTTGCAGCCAATGGAGCTCACCCATAGTGATGGTACCTAAACCAGATGGTACCCAACGGTTGTGTGGACTATCGAAAGGTGAATGCAGTTGGCCAGGCTAAATTGCCCCTTAATTGGAAAAAATGAATTGGGTACTCTAAATTTAAAAAGATTTTAAAAAAGAGATGCAGAGCGAGGCCAACAGCACGTTTCAGCCCCTGTATCGGCAGAGGTTATTCATCAAGGCCCCGCCTTCTAAATCTTGCCCCACGCCCGAGGTGTGGCGACCCCCAGATTAAATCACCAGTCAACTCGCCCCCTCAAAATCTGGGACCCCATGCAGACTTCACTTTTACTTTGCTGTTAAATACCTGTTTGAGTTAGTCAGTCAGCTGGCCAAAAACAAAATGACAGTCTCTTTACAGATGGTATGCGGATTTAAGGAATGCAAAGAAGTTATTTCTTTCATGAGGAAATAAAAATAGACATCACTGCAGTCTGATGAAAATGTCCCCGTCCACACCCTCGCATCAGGTGAGAGCAGTTATCAGAATCACAATGGAAGGCATAACAAGACATTCATCTAAAACTGATTGTTACACAGATTCATGATCAACACATCACATTTTAGATTCCAAATAGATATCTCAACTATACAGTAAAGAAAAATATGACATAGACGCTCAAATATTTATGTTCCATGTCCGCCAGTGAGTCAGTAATGATCATATCCTGGTGCCATCTCACATTCCAATTGGTTGTGAAGCAGCCTTACATACTTGACCGAGAATACTCTTACAACAGGGCTGTTTCTCACACTGCAGTGCCCAACGGCACTTTTCATTTTGTTTTTTAAAAAAAATCCCAGTACTTTTCAATCAAGTTCATAAACAGTACAAATTGTGTTGTCAAGAAGTACTCAAAAAGGTCAGCTAACCATCATTCAGTGCTTAATTTCATGGTATAGTACTGTGCGTGCATGGCGATTCTTTGTAAAGGAGTTAGAAATGCACCCTCACCTTACAGCTATTATCCATTCGCTGCATTGCTATTTAAAGAAATCTGTTTGCAGTTGAAGTAAAAAACAAATTCCACAATCTTCAACATCGAGGAGTGGAGCGGTTACATTAGTACAGAATAAAACTTCAGTTCGGCCAGAATTCTGGTCTCCACGAAAGGACATGATTGTACTAGAGGGGGTACAGAAGAGATTTTAGGATGTTGTTGAGAATAGAGAATTTCAGCTACAAAGAAAGGTTAGGGTCAATCTCCGTGCATTATTGTCGAAACACAATTCATTCTACCAAGCCATCATTGCAAAAAAAAAAAAACATTTAATAATACCATAAGACCATAAGACATAGGAGCAGAATTAGGCCACTCGGCCCATCGAGTCTGCTCCGCCATTCAATCATGGCTGATATTTTCTCATCCCCATTCTCCTGCCTTCTCCCCATAACCTTTAACAGTGTCACAAGTAGGCTCACATTAACACTGCAATTCAGTTACTGTGAAAAGTCCCGAGTCGCCACATTCCAGCGCCTGTTCGGGTACACAGAGGGAGAATTCAGAATGTCCGATTCACCCAACAAGCACGTCTTTCAGGATTTCTGGGAGGAAACCGGGGAGAACGTGCAGACTCCACGCAGACAGTGACCCAAGCGGGAAGCGAACTTGGAACACTGGCACTGTGAAGCAACTGTGCTAAATACTGTGCTACCGGGCAGCACTGTGGCACAGTGGTTAGCACAGCTGCCTCACGGCGCTGAGGTCCCAGGTTCGATCCCGGCTCTGGGTCACTGTCAGTGTGGAGTTTGCACATTCTCCCCGTGTTTGCGTGGGTTTCGCCCCCACAACCCAAAGATGGGCAGGGTAGGGGGATTGGCCACACTAAAGTGCCCCTCAATTGGAAAAAATAATTGGGTAATCTAAATTTAAAAAAAACAAACACTGGGTGGGTGTGGCAAAAGTGATCTCGAAGGTGGTGGGGGTCCGGGTCAAACCAAGCTGGGGGTTGGCTATATTTGGGGTTGCAGATGAGCCGGGAGTGCAGGAGGCGAGAGAGGCCGACGTGTTGACCTTTGCGTCCCTAGTAGCCCAGCGAAGGATTCTACTTATGTGGAAAGAAGCTAAGCCCCCGGGTGTGGAGGCCTGGATCAACGACATGGCAGGGTTTATAAAACTGGAGCGGATAAAATATGCATTAAGAGGTTCGGCTCAGGGGTTCACCGGGCGGTGGCAACCGTTCCTCGACTATCTCGCAGAGCGATAAGGGAAAATAGGAAAGGTAGCAGCAGCAACCCAGAGGGAGGGGGGGGGGCTCATTTGGGTCCTCAGGGGTTTTATGTGTGTGTTTATATATTAGTTATGTATATTTGATTTTACAAAGTTACTATTTTAATTATTATTTCTGTTGTTTCTTATGTGGAAAGTTGCCATTAGTTAGCATATTATTTATTTAGAAAACGATCAATGTATATATTATTACAAAGTTGTAAAATGGGAAATTTTTGTTTGATTGAAAAACTTTAATAAAATATATATTTTTTAAAAACACTGCTCCTGTGCCAAGACCATTTAGGAGTGATCAGAAAATGGAAATCAAAAATTCACAATAAAGAGGGATTTAAAAAACTAATATCGAACACTACAGGGTGCTATGTTGACAGGCTGGCCTTGAACATAATTTACTCTTGAATCCTGGCTGGCAAATTATAATAACTATAATACCAATTACAGTTACTAGGATAATTGTCTCAGCACAGTCCCAGAGGTAAAGGGGGGGGGAAATCTAATAGCTTAACAATGTATTAGTTGTTCAATTTCCTCAAGTCTACCTTAAATTTGCCAAATTTCCCCTCTCCAATCATGAATGTGTTTGGGGGCCTCCCATTCCAAAAGAACTGGGAGCCCTTCATTAACTCCCAAATAGCCATTATTAATGTATGGATTTAATGGTGAATGTTAAGGGCCACACATCTACAACTGAGCCAAATCCTATGCTGATGTTACACCCGCACACATTTCCCCAGCATTCGATACTGCAGCTATTATTAAAAAAAGATTTCCAATTAAGGGGCAATTTAGCCTGGCCAATCCACCCAAGGGCAACACAGTGGTTAGCACTGCAGCTTCACTGCCCCGAGGTCCCTGTCCGCCTGGAGTTTGCACGTTCTCCCCGTGTTTGCATGGGCTTCGCCCCCACAACCCCAAAGATGTGCAGGGTAGGTGAATTGGCCACGTTAAATTGCCCGCACATCTTTGGGTTGTGGGGGGTGAGACCCACAGACACGGGGAGAATGTACTGGTACTGCAGTGATAACACTAGTCAAACACATTTCCACTATCGCTAGGGTGCTCAGGCCAAAAAGTACCCACCAAGATCAAAACCTTCAATCTCCCTGGTCTGTGGACTCATCTACAAAATGGATGCACTCACCTAGTATTCATTAGTCTTGGCAATTTGTTCACAAACAGCAATAATCCTGCAGTTATGCTCATTTTCAGTATGAGCTTTTACAATACATTAAATGTTGCCTTTCACATGATTATTCTGCTTCAATAAGCATAACTGGAAAAAGGAGGTAGGATCCAGTTTGTTCAAAGTATATTACAGAATTGAATATTAAATGGATACAGATTACAAGCTCCGCACTATTTGAAAACATCTCACAGATCAACTGGATTATAAAGCAATCTTCAATAATAGTGCCAGTACGCGAATCAACAACAATAATCTGAGTTGCTCCTTGGTAAACAGGGCAGGCAAGATGGGGTACGTAGCTCAAAAATAGGGGGGGATAAAAATTGAGACCCATGTCACGTTGCATTTCAGCTGAAGGCCTACTCACTTCAAGGTCATGGGTTCCAGTTTTACTCTAGAATGCAGTACATTCAGCTCAGATGTTAAAGACCTGGTATTATTATTGTTGTTTCAAGTGAAGTCACTTTCCTATCAAGAGCAAGGAATGCTCCCTTTGGTTTAGACAATATTTCTCACTGAACTATCACCACCAAAACAGGATCAACTCATCCAAAGGCATACTTGTGGCGTGTTTCCCTTACAATATCAGTCACTCCACATTGTAACCAATTGATTGTGGAATGTTTTAGGGATTTGTACGAAAAGGTTCTATTTAAATCCGCCTTAAAACAATCTCACCCAAAAACAAGAGTCATGGCTACCTTACATTTTTGCTTATCTAGTCACATGATTTTTAAAATTCTATGTTGATAATATGTTAAATAGTGTGGCATTAGCACATTGCGTTGCTTCCTTATTCCGCAAGCGATAACCAACACAAGTTCAGCAGTCACATTGTTCTTTGGAAGAGAGGTTTCAGTATCCGTAAAATGCAACCCTATAGCCAAATATTTGCCGGAGTATGATGCAACTGTTCACCCAAACTTGCAGGGGCCCCCGCAGAAAGATCAATATTTTGCACACTGCTCGCACAGCATAGAAACTTCACAGGGACAAGCGTATCGTGCTTTTAGTCAAAGAATTTAGTTCATGGACAGCCTTCTCTAGCCACCCACGCTTGCTCACCACTTAAAATATTCAAGTGGCTGGGCTTCAAAGCAAGAATTCAAAGACCCTAAACCAGAGATTTCTGTAGTCACAAAGTCACGCATTCTTTCTTGAAAACTGAACATTAGTTGATATTTTATTAGTCATCAGGGGTGCACTCATTTCAAAAAATGTTTTTGAGTACCCAACTTCCCCCCCCCCCTCCCCAATTTAGGGGCAATTTAGCGTTGCCAATCCACCTATCCTGCACATCTTTGGGTTGTGGGGGCGAAACCCATGCAGACACGGGGAGAATGTGCCAACCTCACACGGACAGTGACCCAGAGCCGGGATCGAACCCGGGACCTCGGTGCAGTGAGTCAGCAGTGCTAACCACTGCGCCACCCTCGCTCATTGAATAAGACAACAGCCAAGAGGAACAGATATAAAAATGTAGAACTGACTATGCTACAAGGATAACACTGTGGTAGCACTGATACCACATAGTCTTCAAAACAAAATGCTTAAAATTAAATCATGGGAAGGGAAGGGGTTGGGGAAATGAATGGAGTATCGGGTCATTGAACATGTAGTGCAGAAGAAGGACATTCGGCCCATCGAGTCAGCGCTGACCCACTTAAGCCCTCACTTCCACCCTATCCCAGTAACCCACTGACCCCTCCTAATTTTTTTGGTCACTAATGTAGCTACCCGAATTGGCCAACTCGCGATTTAAAATGGCGAACGGCAAAGGCTGAAGGGAAATTCAGCCAACACAGGCAGAAACCAGCAGGTGCTGGTTTGCTGTGTATTTAACTCTGCAAAAGGCCAGACAGCATCGATACCAGCGACCATCAGCATAATAATGTAGCAGCCATCTACATACTAATGAGCAATCCCCGGGAACAATAGCAACATTTGGGACACACAAAACTAAGACAGACTCCCCGGTGCCAACAGGAGCCAACACAAGAGGTTAACGAACACCTCAAGACCACCCATCGATCAGGGAACCGCTCCAGTATTGGAGAAATCGAACCAAACGATTGGAACAAAGTCCAATCACCTAGAACCAGGTACAGGATCCGCCCCGAAAGGCGGGAAGCACCTGGGGACTAGAGTTAAGCCCCAAGTTCAAATCGCTCTCTTCTTCCTGCCCGGGTCACCCAGCAACACGAACCAACATTGACCGTGACCGGTGCAGTGACCGCCGAAAGCCCATAAGTCTTAATTCAACGCTCGCTACGAGATAGGCGCTCCTAGCTACCATTCCGTACCAAATTCGAATCCCGCAGAGTCAGAACCTGAACGAAAGGCCATTTGGTCCCCTGACCTGGTGGGCCAGTCCGAAGTTAAGTATAGGCCTGTTAGTTGTAGAAGTAGCTTAGACGTAGAATTTGTGCATGAGTAGCGATTACTGTGTATAATAAATGTACTTGGATTTGAATCTTACTAATCGGTGTATTGAGTTATTGATCATTACTTGGACTTGAACCTCGTGGCGGTATCATAAAGATACCCTGTGACTCGAGAGCAAAGGTAATAAAACAGAGCAATTGAATCAACCGGAAAGTTAGCAACACCAAGGACAATTTATCATGGCCAATCCACCTAACCTGCACAGGATTGTGGGAGGAAACCGGAGCACCCGGAGAGAACACGCAGACTCCGCATAGACAGTGACCCAGCGGGGAAATCGAACCTGGGACCCTGGCGCTGTGAAGCCACAGTGCTATTCACTTGTGCTACCCTGCTGCCCCCACAGTGTCTTGGATTTAACATCAGCACTGATGAGAGCTTATTTGAAGCTGGAATTTTATATAAACTGTTTTCCTTTCTCGTCCCCGTAGTCTTTAGTGCTGGCAAAAGCTGAAGTCAAATGAATGGTTACTAAGGAACAATAAGGAGCCAATCAATACAATAAACGTATTTCCAAACCCTCGCAAAGATTTTCATAAATTCCAACAGGGATCAAGATCTGTAGGAGGCAGTTTGCACACCTACACATCTGACCTGCACCCACAAATCGAAGAATCGAGGACGTGATGGAATTAAGTACATGTTCAGACAATGACCGGGTGCTAGCAAGCAGTGTTTCAGAATCCTTCCCCCAGTAAGGGGAAGTGTTTAGCATTTGGATACAAAACATTTACCAAATGTCACTTTTTAAAATATAAACAAAGAATGCTGGAAATCCGGAGCAGGTCAGGCTGCATCTCTGGAAAGAGAAACATTGAATCGTTCAGGTCGATGACGACCCTGTAGCGTTCGAATGAACGGGTCCCAGACCCGAAACGTTAACACTTTCTCTCTCCACAGACTCTGCTTGACCTGCCAAGTATTACAGCATTTCCGGTTTTTATTCCAGATTGCCAGCAGTATTTTTTGCGTTATGGCGTTTTTAAAGGATTCTGGTGAGGACGAGTGCACCCAAGTGGGAATTTTCCGGGCCTCAAAAATGCAGCCATGTTTTGAAACTGACCAACCGTTGGGTTACTGACACAAGAGTGGGCCATTCGGCCCATCGAGCATGCTTTGCACCCATTCAATAAGATCATGCCCTAACTCAATGATGAATACATTCAACGTCCCAGCCACCACTGCTCTCTGTGGAGGTCCATTGCAAAGACTCAGGGACTCCAGAGGAGAAATTCCCCACCTTCATCTTAAGTAAGTGACCCCTTAGTTTGAAATTATGCTGCCAAGTTCTAGATTACCCCAGAGGGGAAAGAGGAAATGTCCTCCCAGCCCCCTTGTCAAGCCCCCTCAGGATCTTGTATATGTTTTAATAAGATCATCTCAGATTCTTTCAAACTCAATGAGTATAGGCCCAACCTTTCCTCAAGACAAAGCCATTCCAGGGATGAGCAGAGTGAACCTTTGCTGAACTGCTTCCAATCCTTCCTTAAAGTAAAGAGACCAAAACTGTGCACAGCACACCAGGTGTGGTCTCACCAATATCCGGTACAGTTGCTGCAAGCTTTTCCTACTTTTATACCCCATTCCTCTGCAATAGAGGCCAATATTCAATTTGCCTTCCCAATTACAATGAAGGCAATCCTGAAGTGGGTGGAGGGGGATAACGGAAAAATTAATGGCTCTCTGTAACAATCATGTCAGAGTTTTATGACAGGGAGTGTCTCATGCTCAGCAGAGCATGCAGAATATCTCCAAAGTGCCCCAATGTGACAACAGATTTGGTAATGTTAAAAGAGGAAAAAACATTTGTGATGACAGAGTTTATTTTGCAGTTAAAGTTTAGTGGCCTACTTAGCTTGGTGAATGATGCCATCCTCGCCCTGTTCCAATTCCCTTTCTCCCCACCAAGAATGCAAGATTGTGAATACAAGCAGTGGGTTGGCCACCTACAGATGGTGAGTTCAAATCCCACCATGAGTTACGAAACGGAACAAGGAAATGGGCAGGAACTCATGTGTATAACACAGCTGGTCACTAATGCACTTCAGCCAAGGGAACCTGCTTTGCACACCTGACCTGGTCTGGGCTCCATAGCACACGCTTTACACTATCTGGTTCTGCGTCTTCGGAAGCAGCCTAGACATTCACGGTGTCCTTTGAACAATTAGAAGGCAGCCCAACACCTTTGCTGGACAAGGCGGAGAATAAATGTAGCCACTCTTGTGCTGAACAGGTGACTTCAGTGAGTCAGTTACACCTTCTACCAATGGGGAAGGCAATTAAAATGTTTTTTTGACTGCCCAGTTTCACTTTACCACCTCCCTCAAAACTCCCTCCCCAGACTCATACTGAAGCCTGGTTCCAAACGGATCACGTACCTTCTGGCACTCGAGTAAGAAGAGGACACTTTACACCCCAGTGTCTAGACAGATTTAACTTTTTGGAAGAGGCAATTTTGAGGAATGCATAGCCTGTGTACTCGCACCCCTGACCTCTGGTCTTCCTCCCCCACTGCTCAGCATTCCTACCAGGCAACTGGAACATACTCTTTTGGAAAGTTCAGACCTGGAGGCAGCCTGTACTAGTGCCCTTAATCCTGTACTGCTGTGTGCTTTGCTACAACTTTAAAAATCTAACCTCCCAAAAACACAACGTCTGATTTAGTTCCGACAAGCACAAATGATGACGGATTCCATATTCAAAATAACCTCCTTTGTGAAAAGATTTCTTCTGAACTTTCTTTGTGCTTCAAGCCCCTTGTTACAGATTCAAAACAACAAAGAACTTCATCCCTAAAACCCTTTCCTAGTTTTCAGCTGTAGCCACCTAAAATGGCTGATTCCCTATTAATTTGGCCAAAACCCGATTTAAAATGGCTAACCGAAAATGCTGATGGGAAAAGCAGCCAACAGGACACAAATGGACAGCTGCAGACAGAATAGCGTCTTCGGCTCTGGGGACGTCGGCCCAGATCGATACTCAAGACCATTAGCAGCGCATCAACCCAGACATCTGCAGTTTAATCGGCTATCCCCAGGAACAATTGCAACATATTAGCAATTGAATGCCGGGCCAGACCTGTCGGCACCTGCAGTGACCGAAACAAAGACAGGTGAACGACCACCCCCCGATCGAGGAATCGCCTCACCATTGGACACATCGACCCCAGGGATTGGGAACAAATCCAATCACTTGGGACTCAGGGTCAAGGGCCGCCCCGAGAGGCGGGAAGCCCTGGGGCCCTATAAAGTGAGGGGCCAAGTTTAGATCGCTCTCTCTCTCCCTTCTTCTCCTGCTCGAGACCTTCGCAAGAACATCAACCAGAAACTGTAAATTTGACTCCAGCGATCACTACCCGATAAAGACTCCTAGCCATCGACCCGTATCAGCCTTTTTGAATCCCGCGGGCCAGATCCGATTCGATAAGCCATTCGTTTCCCTGACCTGGTGGGCTCTTCCTAAAGTTAAGTATTGGCCAGTAGTGGTAGGTTTCTATATAGATAGTAGGATTATATACTTGTTGTATATACTTGTTGTATATAATAAATGACCGTTGATTTCAATCTTACTAAGTGGTGTGCTGACTTATTAATCATAACTCGAGCTTGAACCACGTGGCGGTATCAGAAAGATACCTGGCGACTCGTGAGCAAAGGTGACATAATCAGAGCTAATAAACTAAGGCTAAAAAGAGCAACACAGCACTTCTACTGGAATGAATCCCTTTAGCCGACTCTGTTCGCTTACCGTGGCTTCCCAGAACAATCCAATCATTGGCCATGATTCCATTTTGGTTTGTGGGAGCTTAACGGTTCACAGATTGGCTGCTGGGTTTCCGACAATGACCACAAAAGTACCTGTAAAGCACTTTGGCATCTTCAGAAGTTGTTGAAGGCTCCCTGCAAATGAGTTTACTTTGGTGACCAAACTATCTGTACATTTTCTTCAGCACTTTAGTTATAAAGTGGGGCACAGAGTAGAAAAGGCAACAGCAAATTGCTGCGGATGATGGAATTTGAAACAAATGCCGGACAATCTCAGCAGGTCTGACAGCGTTTGTGGCGAGAGAAGGGAGCTCACGTTTTGAATCTTTGACAAAGAGTCATCCAGACTCTTAGCTCCGTTCTCTCTCCACAGATGCTGTCAGACCTGCTGAGATTCATAAAATCCCTATCGTGCAGGAGGCGGCCATTTGGCCCATCAAGTCTGCACCGACCCTCTGAAAGAGGACCTGACATAGGCCAAGACCCCATAACGCCACCTAATCGCTGGACACTAAGGGGCAATTTAGCACGGCCAATCCACCTAGCCTGCACGTCTTTGGACTGTGGGAGGAAACTGGAGCACCCGGAGGAAACCCATGCAGACACTGGGAGAACGTGCAAGCTCCCCACAGACGGTCACCAGAGGTCGGGATCAAACCCGGGTCCCTGTTGCTGTGAGGCAGCAGTGCTAACCACAGTGCCCAGCATTTTCGGTTTGAGTAGGAAAGACTAACCTTTGACCCTGTGGCTCTCTCGGCAACCCTGCTCGAAAAGGTGTTGGGCTCTAATCTACCATCATCAGTTGCAGGCAACATTAAGCACTGCTAAGTTTCCATTTACAGGCCGTGTGGTAATTCAACACTTTCATAAATAGACAGGCTGATCCGGGCTGCATTCGCCTCTTCAATTGATGACAGCTCGACTCCTCACGACTAGCTGCCTCAGCCTCCTCGCCCACACCCATGGAGAGAGAGGGAAAAGTAGTCCAGCTTCACGTGGCAGTACATTTATAATCTTTCACCTCCCCACCACTGAGCCCTGGGGAGAATTATGGCTAGTTGATAAAAAGAGCACGTCAAATCAGTCTTGCTGCTGTGATGTGGAGCTAAATATTTGAAACCAAACCTGTGGTTAAGTCGGTCGCATTATGTGGTGCATGAAATCTCCCAAGGCCCTGAGCTGTCAATCACCCAAAATTAAAATCGACGATGGATCATCATAGTGCTGATAGATTCATAAATGTCCTAGCAAATTAATACCTTTAGCAGGCATAACAGGATTAGCCCGCTGTACAGGTTGCTTGCGACTAGCTGATCTGCCTTTTGAAGGATCCATAATTTCGCCTGCAGAGTTCAAAGCAAATCCTAGCAGCTGTGTAAAATCCCAGTGTCCTCACCCATTGCTCCAGGAATTAAAAAACATACACGATACAGAAACGAAACCAAGCAGATCATCTTTTCCACACAGTAATCATCGGCCATTGTAATCCTTTCCTTTGAATCAAAGGAATCAAAGGAAGCCCGGGGGGGGGGGGGGGGGGGGGGGGGGGGTGAGGAGATCTGAGGAAACCTTTCAATTGTTGATAGCCAGCACCTGTTCGCAAAAAGACAAAAAAAAATACAAGCCCAACTGCCCGTTCCCTAAACTAACAGACATGAACATTCGAGGCAATGTAACTATTAAATAAAATCATTAAAACTCCACCAATTTGGCTGAAATATTACGCTAAGACTGGTCATATGAGCAAACGATGCCTCTTGTTCAATCTCCTGCCACAGATTGGGTAGGCTGCCGCAAACAATGTCAATGACATTCTTAAATGGAATGTTCTAAGAAGTCAGACAGGAATACCATTAAAAAAAAACAATTTTTAAAATTTCCAGATCTTATTGAATGCCTGCGTGCTGCGTAAAACAGAGGAGCACATTAAATAGTGTAGTCACCTAAATTGGTCAACTCCCGATTTAAAATGGAGAACAGCAAAGGCTGAAGGGAAATTCAGCCAACACAGGCAGAAACCAGCAGGTGCTGGTTTGCTGTGTATTTAACTCTGCTGTCTGGGCTTTTGCATCGATCCCAGCGACCATCAGCATAATAATGTAGCAGCCATCTACATACTAATGAGCAATCCCCGTGAACAATAGCAACATTTGGGACACACAAAACTAAGCCAGACTCCCCAGCGCCAGCAAGAGCCAACACAAAAGAGGTTAACGAACACCTCAAGACCGCCCATCGATCAGGGAACCGCTCCAGTATTGGCGAAATCGAACCAAGCGATTGGAACAAAGTCCAATCACCTAGAACCAGGTACGGGGTCTGTTTTATTACCTTTGCTCTCGAGTCGCCAGGTATCTTTATGATACCGCCACGAGGTTCAAGTAATGAATAATAGCTCAATACACTGATTAGTAAGATTCAAATAAAAGCATATTTATTATACACGGTAATCGCTACTCATGCATAAATTCTACTTCTAAACTACTTCTACAACTTACAGGCCTATACTTAACTTCGGACTGGCCCACCAGGTCAGGGGAACAAATGGCCTTTTGTTCGGGTTCTGAGTCTGCGGGATTCGAAGTTGGTACGGAATGGTAGCTAGGAGCGCCTATCTCGTAGCGAGCGTTGAATCAAGTCTTACTTCTTTCGGTGGTCACTGCACCAGTCACGGTTGGTTTGCGTTGCTGGGTGACCCGGGCAGGAAGAAGAGAGCGAGTTGAACTTGGGGGCTTAACTTTAAAGTCCCCAGGGGCTCCCCGCCTTTCGGGGAGGACCCTGTACCTGGTTCTAGGTGATTGGACTTTGTTCCAATCGCTTGGTTCGATTTCTCCAATACTGGAGCGGTTCCCTGATCGATGGGCGGTCTTCAGGTGTTCGAGTTTTGAGTGTCCCAAATGTTGCTATTGTTCCCGGGGATTGCTCAAAAGTATGTAGATGGCTGCTATATTATTATGCTGATGGTCGCTGGTATCGATGCTGTCTGGGGCTTTTGCAGAGTTAAATACAAAGCAAACCTGCACCTGCTGGTTTCTGCCTGTGTTGGCTGAATTTCCCTTCAGCCTTTGCCGTTCGCCATTTCAAATCGGGAGTTGGCCAATTTAGGTGGCTACAGGGAGAATGTGCAGACTCCACACGGACAGTGTCCCAGAGCCGGGATCGAACCCGGGACCTTGGGACTGTGAGGCAGCAGTGCTATCACTGCGTCACCGTTCTGCCCTTTTTACAAGTATTTAATCTTGCTGTAGAGTGGTTCAGAGCATGCCAGAGGTTCCAAAAGGCACCATTGTATCCAGCAAGCTACCAACCCAGAATTCTCTGCCAATCAGAATTTCTGATGTTCCCCAATACAAATCACCTCTGCCAATCGTCCTTTGTGGTTTTATTTTCATTGGCTCAGGTTCCTGATCAGCATTTGACCAATATTCACTCAACGCTGCTACTTCCCAATTGGTACAAAGAAATGCTTTCCGCTTAAAACATTGATTATTACATTTGCACAGATTTTAGCTCTCAACCAGTGGCTACTTTTTGGAGCAACGGAAATGATCAGATTTTCTAGTCCCCTGGCAGAGAAGTGTAAGTGTCTATTTTGACCATATTGCAAAAATATACAAAACAAAACAGCAGCAAGGTACTCAGTCAGTCAAAAGGACTGTACAAGGATTAATTACACTGTTATTCTGCACTTTTGAATCTGCTTCTATGTTGTACTATGTGCCATTTGCCAACATGCAGAGCTCGTAAAGCCAGCTGCAACCAAGAATAAACTGGTCACTACAATTTGTTAAAAATAGTTCTTTTCCATTTTCAGGCCGTAACAAATCTTTACAGGTTTACTTTCAGATTGAAGCCAAGAAGGATACATCAAAAATCAGTGTTGCGAACGTTCGCGGAGCAATAACAAGTGCAGTTTTTGCTTCAAGCTTTGCAGGGGCAATTGTCTGGGTGCAGTTTATTCCAGGGAACAGAAAGAAAAAAGGAGCAAACAGAAACTATAATCTGAATTGCCAAAGCAACATTTCAGATGGGTGCAGTCACAAAACCTTCGGCCTGCTGATAAGATGATCAAAATGACAACTTGTTACTAAAAATAATGACCCATTTTAGAATTGCATACTGCAGTGTGGTAAATACAGCGCTCCTGCAGCACCCAATTATTGCTGAGAGTCATGTTTTCTGCCCGGCTGGCTCTCACACATTAAAGTGCCTCCCTTTCCCTGCCATCCTATTAACATATGCTGCAGTGCACTTTACAAAACAGGCCTGAATTATGTGGAAAACCCATTTCATTATTTCCATACAGCAGTAAGAGTAATTTAACAGGACTGCAGTTTGATCAATATGTTTAATACTACACTAACTTGCTAGCCAAAGAACTATTCTAACAATTACAACAGAAATTCACTGATTATTAAGCCTCCAATCATGAAAAACATCAATCATAAAAAACATATGTAAATATTATTATATATATTGTATAGATAGAAGTGCTGAGCAAAGGGGGATAAAGATAAAGAGAGAGAGGGGGGGGGAGAGAGAGGGGGGGGGAGAGAGAGAGCGAGAGGGGGGGGAAGAGAGAGAGCGAGGGGGGGGGGAAGAGAGAGAGCGAGAGGGGGGGGGAAGAGAGAGAGCGAGAGGGGGGGGGGAAGAGAGAGAGCGAGAGGGGGGGGAGAAGAGAGAGAGCGAGAGGGGGGGGGAAGAGAGAGAGCGAGAGGGGGGGAGAGAGAGAGCGAGAGGGGGGAGAGAGAGAGCGAGAGGGGGGAGAGAGAGAGCGAGAGGGGGGAGAGAGAGAGCGAGAGGGGGGAGAGAGAGAGCGAGAGGGGGGAGAGAGAGAGCGAGAGGGGGGAGAGAGAGAGAGCGAGAGGGGGGAGAGAGAGAGCGCGAGAGGGGGGAGAGAGAGAGCGAGAGGGGGGGAGAGAGAGAGCGAGAGGGGGGAGAGAGAGAGAGCGAGAGGGGGGAGAGAGCGAGAGCGAGAGGGGGGGAGAGAGAGAGAGCGAGAGGGGGGAGAGAGAGAGAGCGAGAGGGGGGAGAGAGAGAGAGCGAGAGGGGGGAGAGAGAGAGAGCGAGAGGGGAGAGAGAGAGAGCGAGAGGGGGAGAGAGAGAGAGCGAGAAGGGGGAGAGAGAGAGCGAGAGGGGGGAGAGAGAGAGCGAGAGGGGGGAGAGAGAGAGCGAGAGGGGGGAGAGAGAGAGCGAGAGGGGGGAGAGAGAGAGCGAGAGGGGGGAGAGAGAGAGCGAGAGGGGGGAGAGAGAGAGCGAGAGGGGGGAGAGAGAGAGCGAGAGGGGGGAGAGAGAGAGCGAGAGGGGGGAGAGAGAGAGAGCGAGAGGGGGGAGAGAGAGAGAGCGAGAGGGGGGAGAGAGAGAGAGCGAGAGGGGGGAGAGAGAGAGAGCGAGAGGGGGGAGAGAGAGAGAGCGAGAGGGGGGAGAGAGAGAGAGCGAGAGGGGGGAGAGAGAGAGAGCGAGAGGGGGGAGAGAGAGAGAGCGAGAGGGGGGAGAGAGAGAGAGCGAGAGGGGGGAGAGAGAGAGCGAGAGGGGGGAGAGAGAGAGCGAGAGGGGGGGAGAGAGAGAGCGAGAGGGGGGAGAGAGAGAGCGAGAGGGGGGAGAGAGAGAGCGAGAGGGGGGAGAGAGAGAGCGAGAGGGGGGAGAGAGAGAGCGAGAGGGGGGGAGAGAGAGAGCGAGAGGGGGGAGAGAGAGAGCGAGAGGGGGGAGAGAGAGAGCGAGAGGGGGGAGAGAGAGAGCGAGAGGGGGGAGAGAGAGAGCGAGAGGGGGGAGAGAGAGAGCGAGAGGGGGGAGAGAGAGAGCGAGAGGGGGGAGAGAGAGAGCGAGAGGGGGGAGAGAGAGAGCGAGAGGGGGGAGAGAGAGAGCGAGAGGGGGGAGAGAGAGAGCGAGAGGGGGGAGAGAGAGAGCGAGAGGGGGGAGAGAGAGAGCGAGAGGGGGGAGAGAGAGAGCGAGAGGGGGGAGAGAGAGAGCGAGAGGGGGGAGAGAGAGAGCGAGAGGGGGAGAGAGAGAGCGAGAGGGGGGAGAGAGAGAGCGAGAGGGGGGAGAGAGAGAGCGAGAGGGGGGAGAGAGAGAGCGAGAGGGGGGAGAGAGAGAGCGAGAGGGGGGAGAGAGAGAGCGAGAGGGGGGAGAGAGAGAGCGAGAGGGGGGAGAGAGAGAGCGAGAGGGGGGAGAGAGAGAGCGAGAGGGGGGAGAGAGAGAGCGAGAGGGGGGAGAGAGAGAGCGAGAGGGGGGAGAGAGAGAGCGAGAGGGGGGAGAGAGAGAGCGAGAGGGGGGAGAGAGAGAGCGAGAGGGGGGAGAGAGAGAGCGAGAGGGGGGAGAGAGAGAGCGAGAGGGGGGAGAGAGAGAGCGAGAGGGGGGAGAGAGAGAGCGAGAGGGGGGAGAGAGAGAGCGAGAGGGGGGAGAGAGAGAGCGAGAGGGGGGAGAGAGAGAGCGAGAGGGGGGAGAGAGAGAGCGAGAGGGGGGAGAGAGAGAGCGAGAGGGGGGAGAGAGAGCGCGAGAGGGGGGAGAGAGAGAGCGCGAGAGGGGGGAGAGAGAGAGCGCGAGAGGGGGGAGAGAGAGAGCGCGAGAGGGGGGAGAGAGAGAGCGCGAGAGGGGGGAGAGAGAGAGCGCGAGAGGGGGGAGAGAGAGAGCGCGAGAGGGGGGAGAGAGAGAGCGCGAGAGGGGGGAGAGAGAGAGCGCGAGAGGGGGGAGAGAGAGAGCGAGAGGGGGGAGAGAGAGAGCGAGAGGGGGGAGAGAGAGAGCGAGAGGGGGGAGAGAGAGAGCGAGAGGGGGGAGAGAGAGAGCGAGAGGGGGGAGAGAGAGAGCGAGAGGGGGGAGAGAGAGAGCGAGAGGGGGGAGAGAGAGAGCGAGAGGGGGGAGAGAGAGAGCGAGAGGGGGGAGAGAGAGAGCGAGAGGGGGGAGAGAGAGAGCGAGAGGGGGGAGAGAGAGAGCGAGAGGGGGGAGAGAGAGAGCGAGAGGGGGGAGAGAGAGAGCGAGAGGGGGGAGAGAGAGAGCGAGAGGGGGGAGAGAGAGAGCGAGAGGGGGGAGAGAGAGAGCGAGAGGGGGGAGAGAGAGAGCGAGAGGGGGGAGAGAGAGAGCGAGAGGGGGGAGAGAGAGAGCGAGAGGGGGGAGAGAGAGAGCGAGAGGGGGGAGAGAGAGAGCGAGAGGGGGGAGAGAGAGAGCGAGAGGGGGGAGAGAGAGAGCGAGAGGGGGGAGAGAGAGAGCGAGAGGGGGGAGAGAGAGAGCGAGAGGGGGGAGAGAGAGAGCGAGAGGGGGGAGAGAGAGAGCGAGAGGGGGGAGAGAGAGAGCGAGAGGGGGGAGAGAGAGAGCGAGAGGGGGGAGAGAGAGAGCGAGAGGGGGGAGAGAGAGAGCGAGAGGGGGGAGAGAGAGAGCGAGAGGGGGGAGAGAGAGAGCGAGAGGGGGGAGAGAGAGAGCGAGAGGGGGGAGAGAGAGAGCGAGAGGGGGGAGAGAGAGAGCGAGAGGGGGGAGAGAGAGGGCGAGAGGGGGGAGAGAGAGAGCGAGAGGGGGGAGAGAGAGAGAGCGAGAGGGGGGAGAGAGAGAGAGCGAGAGGGGGGAGAGAGAGAGAGCGAGAGGGGGAGAGAGAGAGCGAGAGGGGGAGAGAGAGAGCGAGAGGGGGGAGAGAGAGAGCGAGAGGGGGGAGAGAGAGAGCGAGGGGGGAGAGAGAGAGCGAGGGGGGAGAGAGAGAGCGAGGGGGGAGAGAGAGAGCGAGGGGGGAGAGAGAGAGCGAGGGGGGAGAGAGAGAGCGAGGGGGGAGAGAGAGAGCGAGGGGGGAGAGAGAGAGCGAGGGGGGAGAGAGAGAGCGAGGGGGGAGAGAGAGAGCGAGGGGGGGAGAGAGAGAGCGAGAGGGGGGAGAGAGAGAGCGAGAGGGGGGAGAGAGAGAGCGAGAGGGGGGATAAAGAGTGAGAGAGAGGGGGGATAAAGAGTGAGAGAGAGGGATAAAGAGTGAGAGAGAGGGATAAAGAGTGAGAGAGAGGGATAAAGAGTGAGAGAGAGGGATAAAGAGTGAGAGAGAGGGATAAAGAGTGAGAGAGAGGGATAAAGAGTGAGAGAGAGGGATAAAGAGTGAGAGAGAGGGATAAAGAGTGAGAGAGAGGGATAAAGAGTGAGAGAGAGGGATAAAGAGTGAGAGAGAGGGATAAAGAGTGAGGAGAGGAAGACAGAGAGAGAGAGAGAGATTTAGAAGATAGTAAAAACAGACAAAAACACAGGTATTGTTTTCAACCCTCTTTTGGGCAAAATATTGGTTCTCTTGGTTCAAATAACTGTAAATCCCCCGAGGTATTTTGCATTTTCTTTTTTTTTTTTAATTTAGTATCCAATTAATTTTTTCCAATTAAGGGGCAATTTAGCGCGGCCAATCCATCTACCCTGCACATCTTTGGGTTGTGGGGGCGAAACCCACGCAGACACGGGGAGAATGTGCAAACTCCACACGGACAGTGACCCAGAGCCGGGATCGAACCCGGGACCTCGGCGGCGTGAGGCAGCAGTGCTAACCACCATGCTGCCCTAAAAAGTGTTTTCTTATAGAAACTGGAAGAACTATAGATTAATTTTAGGCACTCAATCTATTGTTATGTCAATTATTTACTGTCCTCTATCAATTGGGAATGAACCTTGAAAACACTTCAAATATCACAGTAAAAAGGTAAAGTTACCATAGTGCCAGGTGACCAGAGGCTGCTTTCCCCTCTGAGGGGGGAGAGCTGACTGGTGGTGATTTAACCGGAGGGTCACCACACCTCAGGCGAGGGGCAAAGTTGAGAAGGCGGGGCCTTCATGAATACCCTCAGCTGGTACGGGAATTGAACCCACACTGCTGGAATCGCTCTGCATCACAAACCGGCCATCCAGCCCACTGAGCTAAACCAGCCCCCAATCTCACAATAGAGACTCAGTTGTAACAGTCACCTTCAAATTAGTCAGAAGGCTTCTGCTGTCGTGCCACTCAAGGACCAGGCCATATTATTTAGGGGGCAGCATGTGGCGCAGTGGTTAGCACTGGAACTGCGGCGCTGAGGACCCGGGTTCGAATCCCGGCCCTGGGTCACTGTCCGTGTGGAGTTTGCACATTCCCCATGACTGAGTGGGTTTCACCCCCACAATCCAAAGATGCGCAGGGTAGGTGGATTGGCCACACTAAATTGCCCCTTAATTGGAAAAGAAAAATAATTGGCTACTCAAAATTTATTTTTTAAAAACAGGTTAGTGCCAATGCATTGGCAGAGGTGCCATCTTTCAAATGAGACTCAGAACCAAGGGCCTGATCCGCCTCTTCAGGGAGGCGCAGAGAACTCGCTGCACAATGTCGAGAAAGGGAATTTTCCAAACGCCCCGGTCAACATTTCCATCCTCCCAGAACACCAAAACAGCTCCACAGGCAACTTGTCTCGTGGCTCTTCAATGGACTCTGCTATTTGTGCATTTATTGTCGGTTAACAGTCACACATTTCAAAAATCACTCATTAGCTCTATATAAATGTTAGCTGCTCTATGCCTGGAAGGTAATTACAGAAGATATATTCACACCATTTTCAAATGGAGTGTTGGCAGGTACATTATTAAATGTTGCTGTTTCACTTAACCGTGATACTCATGTTTCTGCTGGATTCCCCAATATTTTTAAACAGTAAAAGAAAAACCACAGTAAACTTCGAAATGCCAGACTCAATCCTGTGGGAATTGGTTGTAATTTAAATGGCACGGTAGCACAGTGGTTGCTTCACAGCACCAGGAACCCAGGGTCGATTCCCAGCTTGGGTCACTGTCTGTGCGGAGTCTGCACGTTCTCCCCGTGACTGTGTGGGTTTCCTCTGGGTGCTCCGGTTTCCTCCCACAAGTCCTGAAAGTCAGGCTTGTTAGGTGAATTGGACATTCTGAATTCTCCCTCCGTGCACCTGAACAGGCCCTGGAGTGCGGCGACGAGGGGATTTTCGCAGTAACTTCATTGCTAATGTAAGCCTACTTATGACACTAATAAAGATTATTATAAATGCCCAGAGGAGAGGAGCTCAAAGTAAAGAAAGTTACAAAGACAGCAGAGAATTCAAAGCAAATCAAAATGTAAATGTATCTGGGTGACTCCAAGCTGGAGAACTGGGGAGACGCACAGTTCCATCACAGAGTCCTGGGAAAGAGTAAATGGAAGCACGAGACTGCAGGGAATTCAATTCTGTAGAGATGACAAAAAACAATTCCAGTTTGTAGATTTGGAATTCAGGAGGAACAGGGGAGAACAATTTTTTTTGTAAATTTAGAGTACCCAATTATTTTTTTAACCCCCAACTAAGGGGCAATTTTAGCTTGGCCAATCCACCTACCCTGCATATATTTTGGGTTGTGGGGGTGAGACACGGGGAGAATGTGCAAACTCCACACTTTGTGATCCGGGGCCAGGATCGAACCCAGGTCCTCGGCGCCGGGACACCGCAGTGCTAAACACTGCGCCACCGAGCTGTCCCCAAGGACATAACAATTTAAACGACAATAGTAAATACGGAAACCGAGAAAGACGTGGTACGGTTCCAAACACAGCTTTGGCAGGTTGCCGATTGGGCAAGTATCTTCAGCCTCTTGTCCACAAATAAGACAGCGGCTGTAAGCTTCTCCAGATAGAGAAGGACCATTCGAATATTGAACAGATTTCACATTGATAAAGAGCAACGGGGAATTAAATGGAAAAGTAGAGTCTGGCATAGATCAGACACAGAGCTTCCTGGATGCAGCTTCGTCAATAGAGGAGACATGGGAGGCCCGTCATGTTGCAAGGTGGACCACGGGTGCAATCTTCAATCCAATGAAGTGCCTGGACAAAATTGCCTGGACCCCAAATGCTGATGAATGGAGCATGGGACCCCTGAGCAAGTGACTATATTTGGGCTGGAAAAAGAGATACGGTTCAGCGATCTGAAGGAGGAACGGAATGGCAGAGAAGATGGCACCTGTGAAACACAAGTTATAGAGTTTTACAGCACAGGAAGAGGGCATTCGGTCCATTGTGGCACGCTTGTGTAACGGAAGAGAACGAGGCATCAACTGTAACAGAAATGTAATGATTTAAAATAAAACCAGTTAGAATGCAACTTTAGTGGGAACCAGGTTGATCTGTTGAGTGGTGTCAGGAGAAGATGGTGCCAGATGACTATTTAGAACACCAATTGTAAGCTCAGTCATAAGAGAATGCCCTCCTCTCCTACCCAATGATGATCCGTTTGATTCTCCAGGTTTTATTTCACTGGCCAAGTCTTTGAATATTTTATATGGATCGTGGTCTAAAAATAGTATTAATGCCTCGGGCGAGCCAAGGTGCCTCACCATCACATGAAAGCAACCACTTATTTTAAATATTTATATCTGCTGCTCCCATTTAGTAGCCGATTAATTTTCTAACACCTGAAACCTAACACAATGAGCCGAGCCCAATGCACAGTGCGCCTGCGGAATATCCCGTACACTTCAAGCTGCAGTTTCATTGTGGTTTAACAGGTTTCTATTTATCTCAATCCTCTAGTGTATAGCAGCATTCGAAAACATACTTCATGGGTGTTCACTACTGGTTAGCAACCAGAAATTGATACACACAAAAAAAAAAGAAAAGGATCATCAAATTGGTGGCTGGCAGTCGGGACCAACACAAATCAGAACCTCAGGTCTTGGCGGATTGAAATCCCCTTCTGGACTGGTCAGGTAACAAAATCTATAAATGTACTGGTCAAACCAGTGGACTGCATATCCTTAATGTAATTCATACAACAAGGTTTGCATTTATATAGCACCTTTTATATACCCCATGTACTAAAGTCCGTGACTGTTCAATTTAATCATCTTTATTGTCACAAGTAGGTTTACATTAACACTGAAATGAAGTTACTGTGGAAAGCCCCTCGTCGCCACATTCTGGCACCTGTTCGGGTACACTGAGGGAGAAATCAGAATGTCCAATTCACCCAAGAAGCACGCCTTTCGGGACTTGTGGGAGGAAACCGGAGCGCCCGGAGGAAACCCACGCAGACGCAGGGAGAACGTGCAGACTCCGCACAGACAGTGACCCAAGCTGGGAGACGAAACTGGGACCCTGGAGCTGAGAAGCCACAGTGCTAACCACTGTGTTACAATGCTGCCAATGCGCAGCTGGCTAGCCTCCCACATCCTACCCTCTGCAAACCCAAACTCGGCCCCCCAACGCCGTACCTCTCAGTCTCAAAGAACAAAGAACAAAGAAATGTACAGCACAGGAACAGGCCCTTCGGCCCTCCAAGCCCGCGCCGACCATACTGCCCGACTAAACTACAATCTTCTACACTTCCTGGGTCCGTATCCTTCTATTCCCATCCTATTCATATATTTGTCAAGATGCCCCTTAAATGTCCCTATCGTCCCTGCTTCCACTACCTCCTCCGGTAGCGAGTTCCAGGCACCCACTACCCTCTGCGTAAAAAACTTGCCTCGTACATCTACTCTAAACCTTGCCCCTCTCACCTTAAACCTATGCCCCCTAGTAATTGACCCCTCTACCCTCATTCATCTGTCACTCCTGCCCTTGCTGACCCACAATGACTCAATGTAAAATTTGTCTCCTTTTTCAAAGGCCTCCATGGCCTGACCCCTCCATATCTCTAATCTGCTCCAGCCTCACAGCTTTTGGTGATAACTAGTCTAATTGTGTCCCCTTGATCATCCCAGATTTTAATTGCTCTACCTTTAGTTGTCATGGGCTTCAATTGTCAAGGCGCTGATTTTTTGGCATCCAGATGAGGCCTTAGTTTAACATCTCATCTGAGAGACAGCATCTCTGACAGTGCTGTACACCCGCAGTACCGCACAGTGAGTGGCAATCTAGACTTTTGTGCACAGCTCTCTCAAGTAGCACTTGAACAGCACAGTGGTTGCTTCACAGCACCATGGTCCCAGGTTCAATTCCCCGCTGGGTCACTGTCTGTATGGAGTCTGCACGTCCTCCCAGTGTCTGCGTGGGTTTCCTCCGGGTGCTCCGGTTTCCTCCCACAATTCCCGAAAGACGTGCAGGTTAGGTGGATTCACCATGATAAATTGCCCTTAGTGACCGAGAAGGTTAGGAGGGTTTCTTGGGTAATGGAGATAGGGTGGAACTGAGGGCTTAAGTGGATCAGTGCAGACTCGATGGGCTGAACGGCCTTCTTCTGCACTGTATGTTCTATGTACCCAAACAAGTGCCGGAGTGTGGCGACTAGGGGCTTTTCACAGTAACTTCATTGCAGTGTTAATGTGACACAAATAAAGATTATTATTAACCCATAAATCTGCTGTCTTGGAGGAAAGGGCTATTCATTACTGGCATTCTTGCTATGTGCGTAGAGCCAATCGCTTTTGAAATGCAAGCAGTTATTAAAATAAAAGCAAAATACTGCAGATGCTGGAGATCTGAAATACTCTGCAGGTCTGACAGCATCTGTAGAGAGTGAAACAGAGGTAACATGACTGACGACGGTCATATTGACCTCGTTAACTCAGTTTCTCTCCCCAGATGCTGCTACGTCTGAGATTTTCCAGCACTTTGTTTATTTTCAATCAGTTATGTCGACTACACTCCATCTTTCCCCGCAGCATTTTATTGACTCTTCGCCAAGTGATTCATATTGTCTAAATATTGATGATGGTGTCTACTATTACTCCTACATCCTTTCTATGACTTAATGTGCTACTTGTAGCAAATAATCTACACGCCGAGGGAACTGTGTACTGTCGGAGATGATATCTTTCAGGACTCGCAGGGAGAGGTAATAAAAATGTCACAGCACTCTTTCGAGAATGTTAGGGCAGAATGCAGTTGCTGCGTGCAAATGATACATTTACCACATCATAACATTGGCTTCAGGGTGGCACAGTGGCGCAGTGGTTAGCACTGCTGCCTCAAGGCGCCGAGGTCCGTGTTTCGATCCCGGCCCGTGTGGAGTTTGCACATTCACCCCATGTTTGTGTGGGTTTCGCCCCACAACCCAAAGATGTGCAGGGTAGGTAGATTGGTCACGCTAAATTGCCCCTTAATTGGAAAAAATGAATTGGGTGCTCTTAAATTTATCTTTTTTTCAAATCATAACACTGGCTATACTTCTAAACAACAACATGCTGTTACACCACACCTTTAACATGGTTTACAAACTTCACTGACGTGAAGCATTCGAGTGGACCCGACTATATACAGCTTTTAAAAAAGCAATGAATGGACTCATGTAATGGGTGGCATGGTAGCACAGTGGCTAGCACTGCTGCTTCACAGCGCCAGGGTCCCGGGTTCAATACCTGGCTTGGGTCACTGTCTGTGCGGAGTCTGCACGTTCCCCCCGTGTCTGCGTGGGTTTTCTCCGGGTGCTCCGGTTTCCTCCCACAAGTCCCAAAAGACGTGCAGTTAGGTCATTTGGACATTGAATTCTCCCTCCGTGTACCCGAACAGGTGCCGGAGTATGGCGACTAGGGGATTTTCACAGTAACTTTATTGCAATAATAAAGATTATTATTAATGCTCCATGACCAAATCATGCACCGGCGTTTACCCACAAAACACAATTTGTACCGAGCAGCAAAAGGGCAGCCTGTCAAGAGTCAACGTTTTCAAGATAGGAAGAGCAAAAAGAAAAAAATGCTCTTAACATTTCAGACAGCAGCAGAACTACAACAATGTATCTCTCCCGAATCGACACTTAGCATTTATAGAAAGACTCTTTGTACTGATCGCCAACAAGTAAATTCCTTCCCCTCTCACAAGTCATGAATAATATCAGGCTTAATCAAATGGGAGATGATCCAGTGACAAGACAGTTATAGTTTCATTCCCCACACACTAATACAAAAGGACAGGAAGATATTTGGAGTCAATCGCAAAACATTGGTCATCTCCAAAACGTTAATCTCTCATTAGGAGTTAATAGCCATTTATTTTTGACATCTCCGATATGTTGGCAAGATATTTCCATTTCTAACCCCCACCCCAAGCCTGCCACAAACCCTTGCCCAAAATGCTCCTCTTACCTCGTCATTCTCGGTGCATGGACAGGACAGAGATGGAAAATGTGAGGTTGTGCAGGACAGCCAGGTCTGCAGGGCTTCTGTTCAGTTTGCCAGCCGCCCACTTCCCGGCACAGAATACTGACGAGTGACAATCGCAAACCATCGTTGTCATTCAACTCCCACGGCAACACCTACAGTACATAATCCAAGACAAATGCTGCATCCTGACATTCCTGTGCTCCGCTTACTACTCCCACCCCCTTCCAGATCCTCCATTTCAGTGGGATTGGAGAGAGATTAATTACCCCCCTCCCCACTCCGACAGTATGATGTGATCTTTACACAAACTATCCTTAGTTTAATAGCATAAGTGACTTTTTTTTAAAAAAACATTGGAGGTGGAGAATGTTAACCAAAATGACACATTTTGTAATGAGATGTTACACAAAATATCATATTACCAGGTTCACAGAACCATAGAATTTACAGTGCAGGCCATTCAGCCCATGGAGTCTGCACTGGCCCGAGGATAGAGCACCCAACTTAAGCCCACGCCTCCATCCTTTTTAACAGTACCAGGTTAATCAGCAGCTGGCTCACAAACATTCCCTGAAGAAAATTTTGTCAGGGCTTCAGCACAATAAAATCTCAATTGATGAATTCAGTCATTTTTAATAAAAACACAAAGAGCATGAAAATAGAACTTTAAAATCCTCGGATTTGCACAAGTGCAGCACCTATCATTGGAAAGTAGGATTTGGCGAGATAGTTCTTTCTCAGAGGGCAGCTACAGACATGGTGGACAGCAGCCTTCTCTGCTATTGATTCCTTGTATTTTCCAAGCTTCTCTGGGCTATAAACATACAAATTCGGAGGACGAGGCCATTTGGCCTCTTAAGCCTGCTCGGTCATTTGATAAGATCATGGCTGATGTGATTGTGGCCTCTACTTTCTGGTCTACCCTCTACAACCATCGACCCCCCACACACAGGATCTTGTATGCTTTAGTAAAATCACCTCTCAAAGTCCAATGGATACAGGTCCAACCTGTTCTCAAGATAATCCCTCCATCAGTCTTGTAAACCTTCTGTGCCCTGCTTTTAATGCCATTATATCCCTCTTAACTAAGGAAATCAAACTATACCCTGTCCTCTTGAGGTGGTCGCACCAACATCTTGGACAAATGTAGAAAAGCGTCCTCACTTTTATGTTTCATTCTCCTTCCAATGAACACCATCTTATTTGCCTTCCTTTAAAAAAAAAATTTAGAGTATCCAATATTTTCTTCCCCAATTAAGAGGCAATTTAGCGTGGCCAATCCATCCTCCCTGCACATTTTTTGGGTTGTGGGGGTGAGGCCCACGCATATACGGGGAGAATGTGCAAACTCCACACGGACATTGAACCTGGGACCTAGGCGCCATGAGGCAGCAGTGCTAACCCCTCATTTGCCTTTCTTCTCAATGGCTGCAAGTGCATACTATCTTTTTGCAACCCATGTACCAGGCACCCAGATCCCTTAGTACCAGTGGAAAAGTTCACATGTTCTCACATTATCCTCCATTTGCCAAATTTGTGCTCACTTATTTAACATATCCACATCCCGTTGTCGACCCCTCATGTTGTCGACCCCTCCTGTCTTCTTCACAAGTTACTTTCCTACATCTTTGTCATCAGCAAATTTTGCAAATATACATTTGGTCCCTTCATCCAAATCATTAATTGAAAATAATTGAGGCCTCACGTGGATTCCTGTGGCACTCCACTCGTTACATCTTACCAACCTGAAAATTGCCCTTTTAAACCGACTGTTTCCTGTTAACGACCAATCTTCTACCGATGCTAATGTTATTCCCTGCATCACAAGCTCTTATTTTGCATAGTATCCTTTATCCACATTCCTTCCTCAAAGAAATCCAATAATTAGTCAAACAAGATTTCCCTTTCACAAAACCATGCTGACTCTGCCCGATTACCATTGAGATTTTCCAAGTGTCCCTCTACAACCTCCTTAAAATAGATTCCAGCATTTTCCCCAATAACAGATGCTCGGCTAACTGGCTAGTAGTTTCCTGCTTTTAGTCTCCCTCCTTTCTTGAATTGAGGAGTTACATCCATTATTTTCCTAAACTGATTCTGCAAAGGGAATTTTGGAAATCAAAAACCAGTGCATCTATTATCTCAGCAGCCTCTTTTAAGACCCTCGGTTGCAGTCTACCAGGACTTGGAAACTGGTCAGCTTTTAGTTCTAATAATTCTCTCAGTACACTTTATCCAGTGATTGCAATTACAATCTCCTTCTCTTTCACATCTGGATTCGCAATTATTTCAGAGATGTTTTGTATCTTCTACGGTGAAGACAGATAAAAAAATTAATTAATCTGCCGTTTTCTTATTTTCCCCACTGTTAATTCCTCTGACACTCTCTAAGAGGACAACACACTAGAGCTACTCATTTCCTTTTTAAAAATATGTAGAAACTCTTACCCATCTATTTTTATATTTCTAGCTAGCTTTCTCTCATACTCTAATTTTCCCCCTCATTATTCTTTGCTGTTTTTATGTTTGTCCAATCTTCTGACCTCCCACTAACCTTTATGTATGCCTTTTCTTTCAATTTGATACTATTTCTAGCTTTCGCAGTTAACTACAGATGGTGCAACCCTATTCCTAGATTATTTATCTCACTAGAATGCATCAAATCTGATTATTCTGAAATATCCCCTTAAATGCCTTCAATCTCTATTGACCTACTCCTTAACCTAATTTCCCAGTTCACTTGAGCCAGTGTGGTTTTCACGCCCTCATAATTGCCCCTTATTAAGTTTTAAAACCTATGTCTTTCAAACTGAACGCAAAGCTCAATCATGTTATGATCACTGCTATCCAGGAGCTCCTTTACGAGGTGGTAATTCATTAATCCGGTTTTATTGCACATCACCAGGTCTAGAATGGCCTGCTCTCTGGAACATGTTGCTCTAAGAAGCTGCCCCCCAAAACATTGAACTCATCAGCCAGGTTACTTTTGCCAATCGGATTCATCCAATCTTTATGTAGATTAAAATCACCCTTGATCATCACCATACTTTTCTCACCAGCCCCATTAGTTCTTCCTATAAATCCTGTTCTACAGTATGGTTACTATTCAGGGGCCTATTAACAAGTCCCGCACGTGACTTCCTACCTTTGTTAAATCTGTTCTGATACTGATTCTACATCTTGATCTTTAGAGCAAGCTCATCTATCACTATTGCACAATCATCTTCAATGAACAGAGCTCCTCCTCCACCTTTTCCTAGCTCATTGTGGTTCCGGAATGTCAATGAACTTTGCACATTCAGATCCCAGCTTTTGGTCACCTTGGCTATCAGATCAGACATATTTATTCCAACACGGGCTGTCAATTCACCCATTTTGAATTGAATGCGACTCATTGAGTCTTTAGTTCTGTTTGTTAGTTAGCCTGATCTGCTGCTGCATTAAGTTTGCCCACTGTCCCCTCCTGCCGCGCTCTGGTTGTTATCCTTATTGCTACCTTGCTCTCTTGCCTTGTCCTCTCCCTTTCAGTTATCGCACCTTTCCTCACTTGATCCCTTGCCCCACTATTTAGTTTGAAGCTCTCTCCACCACCATAGTTATACGACTCACCAGAACACAGGTCCCAGCATGGTTCCAGTGAAGGTGGCCCCAACGGTACAGCTTCCACTTTCCCCAGTACTGCTGCCAGAGCACCAGCTCACTATTAAGCAAACACATACCAACTTGTGCCCAGGCAAAGATTTAGCAAGAGATCCTTGGAGCCCAGAAACACCCTGGAAGTCAAGAGGAAATGGCACAGAACTCTATACCCTTGGGTGGCGCATGCACATTAGACAAAGTTAAGCACTTTTGTCGCACATTAACCTACAATCTGACTCGGATGTGTCTCAGCTTAATTTGATAAACAGTTGCCGTGACTAATGAAGCAAAAGTGAAGGTATCTGTACACAAGTTAACATTAGTAGAACCAATACTTACATAATTGACAAGAGGTGAAAAAACAAATTCGCTATACTTTGCCCAGCGGAGACGTAACCAAATAAGTAACTGGTTACAAGGTGATGATTCAGATTAACAACTGCACAAAAAAAAGTTAGTTACATTTCACTTGTTCAAAGGTGTCATGTGAGAGCACCTTTAAGAAATGGGTGTTTAAGAAATGGACCTTTAAGAAATGGCTGTTTATCAGTGATGTCAGAGTGTGGGTGGAGCTGGGCTGTCTGTCAGCTTTTTACTTTCATTTTACGCTGTTTGCTGCAGGGTGTGTTTTAGTTTTGTTTTCAGAGCTGGATAGCTGCAGTCACAGCCAGAAGGGGTATTAGTCTCTCTCTCTCTCTCTCTCTGTAATCTAAAAACTGTAAATCGATCCTTTGGTGATTTAAAACTAATAACTGCTCTCAGTAGTGACATTAACCTGATGTGCTTCTGTTAAAAGTTTTTTTTTTTTTTAAAAGTCTTATGAATGTTAAAAGGACAGCTTAAGGATTACTTAGTGTTGTATTCTTTGGGGGTTGTATTTGAAGTAATGGTTGCTAAGATGTTCACTGTATGTTTTAAAAAGGTTAACTTGAGTTCATAGAATAAACATTGTTTTGCTTTAAAAAAAACGTTTCCATTTCTGCTGTACCACACCTGTAGAGTGGGCCGCGTGTTCCCCATACCACAATCTAGTAAAAGTTGTGGGTCAGGTGGACTCCATGATACACTTTGGGGTTCTCTAAACCCTGGCCTATAACAAAAGGTAATTGGCAAAAGGAGCAATAAAGACACCGGGGAACATTGTTTCATGTAGAAAGGCGATTGGGAACTGGAATGCACTAGTGTGGAGGAGGCAGGTTCAATTGAGGCACCAGAGGGGGCAAATCAGATTGTTACATGAAAAGAAAGAAGGTGCAGGGCGATAGGGGAATGGCCCAAAGTAAATTGGAGAGCTGGTGCAGATATGGCCGGCCATACAGCTGCCTTCTGTGCTATAACTGCTCGGTGATCGCACTTTGAATAAATAGGAGTGGCAGTTAAACTCGAAACAAGGTTTACAGTAGCACTATTCATTTATACCGACGACGAAGATGAACCCCATGGAGGCATAGGAGAACAGCAGTTCCTTAAAATAATAATAAAAAAGACTTTCATTGGCAGCTTAGGATCTTACCCAGGTATCTAAATAAACTAAATAATGCAAAAGCTTGGGTTCAAGATTAGTCTGAAAGTAGAGTCTAATTTAATAATCTTTATTGTCACAAGTAGGCTTACATTAACACCGCAATGAAGTTACTGCGAAAATCCCCGAGTCTGTTCGGGTACACTGAGGGAGAATTCAGGATGTCCAATTCACCTAATAAGCACGTCTTTCGGAACTTGTGGGAGGAAACCGGAGCACCCGGAGGAAACCCACGCAGACACGGGGAGAACGTGCAGACTCCGCACAGACTGCGACCCAGCCGGGAATCGAACCTGGGACCCTGGCACTGTGAAGCCACAGTGCTAACCACTGTGCTACCGTGTCTAGAGTAAACAGGGTAAAGAAAACCCTCAAAAAAGCAACAATGCACCAGGACAAATCATATACAGGAGAAAGCGGGCTGATTATAGTCTTTTTTCATTCTCAGGATTACTGTATTGCATGGACTGAATAAGTGGAATTTTTCTATTTTGCATGAAAACCAGCAAATTTTAACTCCATAATGTTTGCCCATTGTATGCAAGGAGCAAAATACTTAACATTCTAAATTTTTGACCTGTATTTAAACGCTGTTTTGACTTTGTACATTGCATACGGGATTCAAGGCATTGGAGTACAGTTATAATGCAGCTTGTATATGGGAACTGGGAGGCAGAGAGAGGAATAAATGAACCTGTACCACTTTGAGATACTATACTAGAGGCCCTGCCGTCCTACAAAAGGTGCCAAGTGAAGAGAAATGTAACTCAGTGGGAAGGGAGAAATTAAACTTCAGTAAAAAAGGGATCATTACTGTCTCCGAAACTGTGCAAAAAAAATCTAATTAAAAACCTCAACTTTTAAATTGGATTTCAAAATATTTTGATGAAGGTTAAAATTCTGTGGGTTAGGAAAATGCATTTCTGAAATTCTCTTTTTTTTTCTGACCCTCTAATATATTTTTCTGCTGCTAACTCTTCATGATCCAGGAAAATCCTATTTGCATAACAGTCATCCTACCAGAGTAGATGAACTGGGCTGGCTGCATTATAGATAATTATACACTCGCACCCTCTAAGAACTAGGGTCTCTATTTCCCGGTCTCGAACACACACGCACACACTTCACCAACAAATAGAAAAATGGAAAGGCACTTGTCTGAGTCACGGTACTCTGATATTAAGACTCTTCCCCGGTGAAGTGCCAGAGAGTCACCGGCAAACCATTACTCACTTGTTAACAATCTCCTTCATTAAATCAACCACCCGAGGCAAAACCATCTCGCGAAAAGTTACCAGACAAGGCCCAAGAATGGAAGAACAAACTAAAATTATACGGCTGGATGCTTTTCACAGCTCAATTGGACACAGGGGAGCAAGACTTTTTTTCCTGTTATCCTTTAATGACATCCTAACCAAAACTCCACCAGAGAAGCAGGAGGCAATACCCAGAGCTGCTTTCCCTCCATTCCAGGGGGAAAGGATCTGAATTCCACTCATCATTCTCAAACATCGCGTACAAGGAAGTGGGAGACGAGTACACGAGCAAAGGCATACTTGTACAAAATTAACCTATTGCCTTCTTACAAAGTGCTAAAGTCATTTTCTGAACCATTCTTTTCAAATTGGATGGAGCGTCAGGTTTAAAAATTCAAACTAATTCAAACTATAAGAAGCACTTCAACAGGCCATAAAAAAGGTACAGATTCCGCCCCCCCTCCCCCCCACCGAAAGCAGCACTGAGCGACAATACATTCCAAGGGATCAGGTATTCTATATTTACATGGCACGCCTCAGAAGTTAAAGCAATGACTGCGCAGCGGGCAATCTTTTACATGTGGTGGCAAAAGAAATTAATAAACGGCACTCATGACCAATTAAGTTGATCCCAAACCAAGTCCTTGGCTCTGTAACAGTTTCGTACAAGACAACTGGTTCACAAACTAACCAATACTCCCTGAGCAGGTGTAAGCAATGTAGCTTCAACACACCGTTTTCAAAACAGCCATTCCTCCTTCATCCAATCTCTCAAATAAAATGCAACATTAGTGCAACCCTCCCACTATAATTTAATATGAAGTTTGGACAATCAGCAACCAAAATGTTTTGCACAAGTTTTCAAAAAGAAAAACTTTAAACTGGAATGTATAATTTAAAACAAAAGGTGCAATAACTACAGACTCTGCTGGATGAAAGAGTTGCTCCCGATAAGTTTACCAAACTTATCAGAATAAACAGCTACTACCATTGCGTACCAGGAATGCATACGATTTTGAAACTCGATTCAATTAAATATTCAACAAGTTATCAATCATTTCTAGACAAAGTAAAAGTGGCTGCAGTCACTCACTCAGGTGACAGGATCATTTCTTTGACCTTGAGCAGTTTCAATAACGATAAGACCGAACTTGGATCTCATTTCATTATATAGAGCAACAAACTGCACTGTTGGGAGATACGTAGGGTTTTTTCCGATGAAGGATGAAAAGGTTTTTATGGCAGTTTACAAAGTGCACTTTTACAGTGCGTTCTTCAAGGAGAAACACTACAAAAGCAGCTTGTATCGTACAAACGACCAAACGACACTAGTTAGGGCTGCAGCAGTATTCAAAGCCACACACCAAAATCAAATTAGTCCCAGGTATCAGATCAACTGCGGCAAGAGCTGGTACGCCTGGAAACTGGCAACTTGCTTCAAACCACCAAAGGCAATTGCTGCAATTTTAAAGCAAGGTCGAGTTCTAGCATGTGCACATGTCCCTCGAAAACAAAATGCACGGAGCACGATTTGATGACCTGGAAATGTAAAGGAAAACTGACTGTTTTTGAAGCACACCAATTTGGCAATGCAACGCATTTGCTGGTCCGCTCGATCAGTCACACCCCTGCATTCCCACGGTCACTGGTTCACTGCTACATTTATTATTTTAATCTACAAAAATCAATTCCTCGCTGCTTCACAGAGCAATGGGTCAAGCCCCAGCCAAAACATACTTGACCCTCACCCACAAGTGAAGAGTTCCACTAGTTCAGTGCAGTCAGTCAAATCAGAGGCGAGCGAACGCACTTAAATGGCTGTCTCCCAACATCTTGCTTGCTCGCTGCAGGAACATACGCTCTGCCCTGAGCTGGGAATGGAGGAGGAGTACAGATATCACAGCTGCCAAACCTCTCCGTGAAAGGAGGTCAGCATCTTTGATTTTTCTTTGGAAGCAGAGAGAAATGCCACGCTTGACTAAATGTCACCAGTTACCCAATTCACAGCAATTTGTTGTTTACTGAAAAGTCATAACTAGCAACTAAAATCTGCATTTTTAAAAATTGCTATTTTGTTGAAAATTGATGTACACTGTGACGAATGGAGGGTTTTGGGAAGATTGGAATCTAAATATTTGGGCAATTTAAGGGTTAAACGCCTCGGGTTACAGTGTGTTTGACTGCAGTGGCCATGTTTTTAAAAAGGATTTTGTTGGGAGCTTTTAGGAGCCAGAAGGTGAAATTGACCAGAGGAATGTGTTTTTCAGTCTGGGCTAATGCACTGTGGTTTGACTGGGGGAAGTCTCTGGGGAGTTAATGTGCTTTCCGCCCCGAGTGCTGATTTGTTTTTTAAACTTGGGGAAATGATGCCATTGCTGGGTGGAGCTAAGGGATTCAGAGAGACATTTTTGAGAAAGCTTTGGAGAGGGGTTGCAGTCTGATCTGACTGACACCGAGTCCACAATTCTCTCCCAGCAGGATAGTTCTAATAAAATTTTGTTTTAAAAATGCCTCATGCCAATTTCTTCATGCAATCATTCGTGGAGTGATTTATTCTTTCCGCACAGTCTTACAAAAACAACAAAAATATTGGGACTTCAGTCCAGTACGAGCCCTTGTTGGGATCTGGTCTGGGATCGCAATAACACCTAGTCTTAAAAAAGACTAATTTCTCATGAGTGCTAATGTTTCACAGTCTAATCGTGAAATACAAAAACAGTCTTTGTTTGAAGCAGTCGCCATTTGCTGGATTTTTGGGTTGTGTGTGTGTGTGTGTGTGGGGGGGGGGGGGGGAACCAGAGGTCAGGCTGTCTTTTGTTAAAAGTACTACTTAAATCACAGATTTGATTCAATGTCCCTCAATATCCCCAAAATCTAGCAGCCTGTGTCTGGGAAAAAAAACACAGGAGGATAGGTTTAAGCGTGGCTCCGGTTCCCTGACAATTCAGCCGAGCGTCCCGATGGAGGATGGCCACTTGAGCATGTACCGAACACAAGACCACACCAGCTCAAGATCCTCAGGGAAGTCATGGCGCCGAGGTCCCAGGTTTGATCCCGGCTCTGGGTCACTGTCAGTGTGGAGTTTGCACATTCTCCCCATATTTGCGTGGGTTTCGTCCCCACAACCCAAAAAATGTGCAGGTTAAGTGGATTGGCCACGCTAAATTGCCCCATAATTGGAAAAAATGAATTGGGTACTCTAAATTTTTTTTTTAAATCCTCAGGGGAGGTAGAGACAGGAAACGAGACAAAATTGTCACAGGACGGCACGGTAGTACAGTGGTTAGCACTGTTGCTTCACAGTGCCAAGGACCTGGGTTCAATTCCCGGCTTGGGTCACTGTCTGTGCGGAGTCTGCACGTTCTCCCCATGTCTGCGCGGGTTTCCTCCGGGTGCTCTGGTTTCCTCCCACAAATCCCGAAAGACGTACTGTTAGACAAATTTGACATTCTGAATTCTCCCTCTGCGCTGGAGTGTGGCGACGAGGGGCTTTTCACAGTAACTTCATTGCAGTGTTAATGTATGCCTACTTGTGACAACAAAGATTATTGTCAGGGCCCTGTCAGTCACCCCAGCTGGCTAAACCACTCACACAGCAAAGACAAGTTTGCAAACCAGCAACCTCTCTGCTCCACACAGACAAGACTAGATTGTTTACATTACGATACAGTCAAGCCCTTAAGGGATCTGGGCAAGAAATATTTTATTTTAATGACAATATTTTGACTGAAAGGAAGAGCAGCTCAAGGTTGTTATGATTATAGTGAATGTGCTAGGCGCTGGTTTGGTGTCAATCACTGCTGCTCACTTAATTATTCAGGTAAAATCCTGACCAATCAACACCACGTGCAGAGTTTCATTATTTTTATTTAATATGAAGGAACCTGACGGAGCCAATACAGAGCCGTCAATCACCCGGCAGGTAACCCAGGAAAATGATAAACAAAAGACTCAACCGAGGCTCTTGAAGAATGCCAGCCAAGCACTGTGCCACCCCCATCTTGTGTCATGAATAACTTTGGTCACAGAACTGGAAGGGCCGTGTACAAATCATTTTTATAAATTACCTATCATTAACTTACGGAACTTGGAATAAATACCACAATGTCAATACTCCCAGTTGATATATGGGGTAAATGCAGAGCAAAGTCTTCTTGCTTTAACCTGTAATATGCATTAACCTCCAACCTCAAAAGTACATCATTTGCTACCCACAAAGTTCCCATTTCCCACTCTGACCATCCTTGGACATGGTTTGAGTTCTGCAAAGTTTATCAGTCAAAAAGTTATTCGTGGCGATTACAGGTTTCCTAATAAAGCTCTAAAAAGCTCCTTTTCCAGAATGAACTGACTGTCTCCAAACCTGTAGCAAGAGACACCATAAGGAGCCGACTATATCAAAGAATCCCAATGAAACAGGATTCAAGCGCAAGACCGCAGCTTAGCCACACCCAGCACTGTATCAACACAGATGTCAATCCAAGCTATCGCAAAAGTGAAAGTCATGGATTTTTAACTTTATTGCCAAAGTCCTTGTTTCATTCATTCCTTGGACCAAAAAAGTTGTTGAACCCAAATAGCGGAATCTCTCAAATCAACACCATCTTCAGGGAATAGGGGAATCTCTCAAACCAACACCATCTTCAGGGAACACAAAAACAAGGATTAATTTTCTTACAACAATTCACTCCCCTCATTCTCTGCTCTCTCTCTCTCTCTCTCGAGCAATTGGTTGTTCGCACAAGTCAAGAAGCAAGAGAGCCAGCAGGTTGTTGAGGTGAAAATTACATCAAAGCGCAGAAGTAGTCCTCACCCAATGCCCAGTTTCCAACAGTCTGGTTGACTTTTTCATCTTCCTAGCCCAAGAGCTTGAGGGCGAGCTGCAGGGACTCTACTTGTGTGCACGTCCTGTCAAAACCTATTTGACCAACTTTCAAACTGCAAGGGTGAACAAGAGGACGCCCCTCCCCCATGAGGCAACCCATTATTCCCCTCCAACCAACCCCATCCACCCCCAAAGTCATGAGCAAGTCGGTCATTACCAGTCCTGGTTACACTGGCCATCGACCAATACCCCAGATTTGAAATGGTCACCTACATGTTAAAACCCCTTCACTTCCTCACCCCGTCCCCTTCTCCAAACCACTCTTGCATCACCAACCCACTCCCAAGCACCCCCCTCATTTACCCCGCCACTCCTCAAACGGGCCTACCTCTATATATCCTCTTTGCTTCAATTTCTTTGCAAGAATGTCTCCGAGTACACAGCTGGGCACAATATATTCAGCTTCAATGCTACATTGTCTCCACGAGACAATGGCAGCTGGAGAGGATTGGAAGAGTAAGGTTTTCAGTGACAGTGCCACTTACTTAGTCCTAAACAGAAATAGCTACAGTTTCCAGGTGAATTCCTGTTGTTAATAATTAACCATAATAGCACAAGTGCACTGCTGAACCTTCAACCTGCAGTAATTCAGATCTAACCTGACCTAAAACCAGTTTAGTCCAGCCTTCAATAACGCACCATTTTTTAAGACACTGTTTTAAGGAAGAGTTTGAAAATTATCCACACACCTCCATAAAACGCCTAGACCGAAAGATGGTGCTTATTAAGTGCACGAGCTTTCAGGAATAGGCAAAAAGATTGTCCCCCTAAACCACATAAGCAGCCCCCGGAATAGGGTTCCAGGCTGCTATAATCCTGCTCAGACATGTCATAAAGCACAGATCCCCTGAAATATGAAAAGCTTCAGATATGAAATAGTTTGAATGCAGCAGAGCTAAATTCTTTTCACATTTAAAAATCCTATCAGATGACTGCACCTTGCCCTCCTTTAGAACGAAAGCAACTGCTATTCAAATCACCAGCAGGTTTTGGTGGGGCTACATGCTCAATTGTTAGCATTATACTTTTGCCTAAATGTATTAAACGTGTCTAAAAAGGGAGGTTTGAGTCGACATGTAATCCTCTTCTGGGATTTAAACCATAGTTAAAATATCTGAGCAAGGCAGCAGCAATAAGGCAATCTGCACCTGAAGCAAGGTTACAATGCTGGATTTCCCCAGCTCAATTAGAAAGAAAAAAAAAAAAGAGTAGCTGAACTAAACATAATACAAAGAAGACATCATGCCCAGTTCCCCCGTCCTATTCTGAATGAGAGACTTGCGTGGGGGTCGGTTAGCTGGAAGGCTGGTTCGTGATGCAGGTTCGATTTCCGTACCGGCTGACGTTATCCGCAAAGGTCCCGCCTTCTCAACCTTGCCCCTCGCCCGAGGTGTGGTGACGGTCAAGGTTAAATCACCACCAGTCAGCTCTCTCTGAAAAGGGGGCGAACAGCCTATGCTCCTCTGGGGCTGTGGCGACTTTCATTTCATTAACAGCCCCCTTCACAACCTTGCGCCACCTCAAAGCCCTTGGCTGCCAAATGAAGTACTTCTGACATGCAGTCGGCACTGTTCCAATGCAGAGAGACACAGCAACCAGTTCAGACACAGCAAGATCGCCATAAACAATGAGATAGTGACCAGATGACTGGTTTTAGCAAAATTGGCTCAGGGATAAATATTGGCTGGGACAGCCGAGTTAAACACCACTACCCCCACCCCCCTCCCCCAGCTCTTCTTCAAATAGCGCTAAGGGATCTGGAATTCAGCTCTTGCTCCATTCAGGATTTGCGCAGGAAGCCAAAAAGGTGGAAAATCAGATATCCTTGCAATGATGTGGGAAATATGAACAGTGGATAAGGACTGGGTGGAGCTCATCGAGGAGATCTAGTCAGAACATGCAAAAGATAATTGAACTGAAACATTGAATGTGTTCTTCCGCGGCCCCCCCCCCCCCAAAAAGGATGTCACTAGCCTGACAGTATTTCCAACATTTTGTTTTTATTTACGATCGCTATCAACTGTGTAGCAACATTCCTCTCCATCAGCCCAGCTGGTCACACTCTTGCCTTTAGTAAGTCAGAAGAACTTAAAAAATATATATATAAATTTAGAGTACCCAATTCATTTTTTTCCAATTAAGGGGGAATTTAGCGTGGCCAATCCACCTAGCCTGCACATCTTTGGGGTAGTGGGGGCAGAACCCACACAAACACTGGGGGAGAATGTGCAAACTCCACACGGACAGTGACCCGGGGCTGGGATCGAACCTGGGACCTCGGCGCCGTGAGGCCGCAGTGCTAACCCACTGCATCACCGTGCCGCCCTCAGTCAGAAGAACTTGAGCATACAGATTTAGACTGGCACAGGCGGTACAAAACTAAGTGGACCAAGTGGCTCATTCACACAGGCGAGACGCCAAATCACTAACTCACTATCCCAGTTTACTCAGGGTGAAGAATCTGGTGGCAAACATTTTTTTCCCAAACCCAAGAAAAAAACCAGATTCAATCACGTTCCTGTTCACCGGAGCTTGCTGCACACAATGACTGGGGCTTCGACCTACATTATGATAATCACTGCACTGCAAAGATTCTTTGCACTGCCCAATTCAAGGGGAAATTTAGCGTGGCCAATCCACCTACTTTGCACATCTTTGGTCAGTGGCCCAGAGCCAGGATCGAACCCGGGTCCTCGGCACGGCGACAAAAGAAATAAAAAACGGAGGCGCACCTTGGGAGTCTTGACACAGCCTCCCGTGTGCAGATATTTCTTTTCAAACAAGACCTGCTCACGTCACTATCCAGGTGAATGATGGGAGCAAGGTTGCCTTTCCCAATCCAAGTTCCCTACTTTAGGAGCCCAGCTCCTGGTTGGTGCTTCTCCCTAATGCTGCATACCATAGATCAGGAAGTGAAAAGTGACTAAATTAATTTGAGCGGCTGTCAAATATTAAGTTTATGAACACCAAGTTCAAATTTTCAAATGCAAGCACTAGACAAATAACGTTCAAATATATGGATGTGGGCGAAACTTGCATTTCCCTCCCAAAAGTTACAAGTCTTGGAAATATTTGCTTACACCTCGTCACAACTCTCAACAATAAGGCTCTCAATGTTTCAGCTCTCAACCGTTTCAGGTTAAGATTACACAATTATGGTGGCACGGTAGCACAGTGGTTAGCACTGTGGCTTCACAGCACCAGGTTCCCAGGTCCGATTCCCAGGTTCGATTCGCGCTTGGGTCACTGTCTGTGTGGAGTCTGCACGTTCTCCCAGTGTCTGCGTGGGTTTCCTCCGGGTGCTCCGGTTTCCTCCCACAAGTCCCGAAAGACGAGCTGTTAGGTGAACTGAAACTTCTGAAGTCTCCCTCCGTGTACCCGAACAGGCGCCGGAGTGTGGCGACTAGGGGGTTTTCACAGTAACGTCATCACAGTGCAAGCCTGCTTGTGGCACTAATAAAGATTATTATTATTAGGTAATCATAGAATTTACAGTACAGGAGGTCATTCAGCCCATCAAGTCTGCCTACCAAAGAGCAGCCTACCCAAGCCCACACCTCCACCCTATCCCCATAACCCAGTAACTCCACCCAACACCAAGGGCAATTTATCATGGTCAATCCACCTAACCTGCACATCTTTGGACTGTGGTAGGAAACCGGAGCACCCGGAGGAAGCCCACGCAGACACGGGGAGAACGTGCAGACTCCGCACAGAGAGTGACCCAAGCCAGGAATCGAACCTGGGCCCCTGGAGCTGTGAAGCGATTGTGCTAACCACAATGCTATCGTGCTGCCCAAAGGTGTGTTGCTGGCACAGGCAACTTGATGTAACTAGCAAAGAAAGTCATTTCAACACATTCCGACTGCAATAAACAGTAAAAAATTACAAGTTGGCAGTAACCAACCACATTCAGTGATCTCAGGCACATCTACCTTGCTCGCAACAGTGACTACACTTCAAAAGCCTTTAATTGACTGTAAAGTGTTTTGAAATTCCTGAGCCTGTGAGAACTGCTGTAAATAAACGCAATAACTTATATTTATACACCAGTGGCTGTCTCGCACCGACATTTTCCAGCTTTTGAAGAGACTGCGAAAGCAAAATAATTTACACGCTCAACTCTGTAATAAAATCTTTACAAAATGTGTAATAACGGGGAACGGCGCAGCTACTGTTTACCTCAACCCTTGTGAAAAGCAGTTTATTAAACACAACATAGCTTCAAACAGTTAAGGCCACCACTCGATGAGCAAGTCTAAACCAACCAGAGGTGGAATTTCACAATTATTTTCTCAGCAGTTTTACCTTGAGATTAACCTTAAGTGTCTATTATTATTTTCCACTGCTGCGGGAGCTGTTCTCTTAACAAAACTATATTCCCAGTGTATTTAAACATGCAGCCAAGCAATCTTCGGGAAATGCCACGCTGCGATATGTTCCAATTCTCCTTGGTCACACAAATTGCCTTTATAAGGATATTAGCATCCCAGACAATGACTTCAATATAAAAGCAAATAAATCACTGCGGATGCTGGAATCGGCAACAACAGAAAATACTCGGCAATCTCGGCAGGTCTGACAGCGGCTGTGGGGAGAGACGGGAGCTAAAGTTAGCTTCCCTATTCTCTCCACTGAAGAGTTCAATATTCCAGGGTCGAAGGAAAAGCCCATTTATTCATTCTTACAACAATCGGCCCTCTACAAAAACTGGAACCTCACTCGGCAGTTAAATCGGCAGGAAGAAAAGACTGAATTGCTTCCCTCAGAAATATGTAACACGTTTACGATGCAGGTCCCATCCCACTCGTTTTGACACCACCTCCCTGTTTGGTGCATTTTGCAATGTCAGATGGCAGCAAAAGCCTTTGCGGCAACAATTGACGGCAATTCAGAGAACAAGGGGGATGCTTTCAAAAAGTACTCTTCTGGCCAGGGTATAAAATCAGAGATGCGTGCGTGAAATGGAATAAAACACATTATACCATGTATTAGTTGAAGCAGAACTTGACACATACAACAGTCTCTGGGTCAAATTCACTGCAGGTTAAACTTTTAAAAAGGTGACTATTTGTTTTTTTGCATTATTGGTTTTGCAGGGTTGCCAGTGGGATGGTGCAGAGTTTGGGCAGCAGGATGTTCCTGGCTGGGATGGAACTATGCAGAGTTTGAGCAGCAGGAGGAGGAGGAGGGTGCCCCTGGCTGGGATGGAACTATGCAGAGTTTGAGCAGCAGGAGGAGGAGGGTGCCCCTGGCTGGGACTGTGAGGAGTTACAACAGCAGGTGGAGGAGGGTGTGCCTGGCTGGGATGGGACTGTGCACAGTTTGAACTGGAGGAGGAGGACGGTGTCCCTGGCTGTGATGGGACTGTGAGGAGTTTGAACAGCAGGTGGAGGAGGGTGTCCCTGGCTGGGATGGGACTGTGCACAATTTGAACATGAGGAGGGGGAGGGAGTCCCTGGCTGGGATGGGACAGTGCAGTTTGAGCAGGAGGGTGGTGTCCATGGCGGGGATGGGACTGTGCAGAGTTTGTGCAGCAGGAGGGGGATGTCCCTGGCTGGGATGGGACTGTGCAGAGTTTGAGCAGCAGGAGGGGGATATCCCTGGCTGGGATGGGACTGTGCAGAGTTTGAGCAGCAGGAGGGGGATGTCCCTGGCTGGGATGGGACTGTGCAGAGTTTGAGCAGCAGGAGGGGGATGTCCCTGGCTGGGATGGGACTGTGCAGAGTTTGAGCAGCAGGAGGGGGATGTCCCTGGCTGGGATGGGACTGTGCAGAGTTTGAGCAGCAGGAGGGGGATGTCCCTGGCTGGGATGGGACTGTGCAGAGTTTGAGCAGCAGGAGGGGGATGTCCCTGGCTGGGATGGGACTGTGCAGAGTTTGAGCAGCAGGAGGGGGATGTCCCTGGCTGGGATGGGACTGTGCAGAGTTTGAGCAGCAGGAGGAGGGTGTCCCTGGCAGGGATGGGACTGTGCAGAGTTTGAGGAGGAGGGTGTCCCTGGCTGGGATGGGACTGTGCAGAGTTTGAGGAGGAGGGTGTCCCTGGCTGGGATGGGACGGTGCAGAGTTTGAGGAGGGTGTCCCTGGCTGGGATGGGACTGTGCAGAGTTTGAGGAGGAGGGTGTCCCTGGCTGGGATGAGAGTGTGAGGAGGAGGGTGTCCCTGGCGGGGATGGGACTGTGCAGAGTTTGAGGAGGAGGGTGTCCCTGGCTGAGGCCTACCCTCCCTGAGAGAAAGTTCCATCTCTCCCACCCCCTCATTTTCGGTTCTTCCTCCCTCAGCTCCAGACGCTCTCCCTCCTTTCGCCTCCTCTTGTTGTTGGCAGGCTCCCACCTCCGGCCTACTCCTCCCGCCGGAAGTTGTAGTGCAGAGCTGCCGCCCCATTGGCCGGGACTACAACTCCCGCCGGGCAGCGCAGCCCGCCGGAAGCCGCAGTCCGCGAGCCCCAATGGCCGAGACTACATCTCCCGGCGGGCAGCGCGCGGGCGCATGCGCACTCGGCGGCCACGGCGTCGGGAGGCTCGAGCTCGCGCTTCCAATATTTCCACATGAAGGGGAAACTCTCCGAGCCGAACTAACAATCCCTCTTTCGGCCTCGCGACCGTCGGCAGGGATAGTACGCACCTTTATTTACCCCTGCCTCAGGACTGACAGCGAACGAAGGCGCAATTTCATTCACGGTCCCGCACCGACCTGCTCCCGGGATCTGAGGTAAATTCCAGTCTGGCTCTTTTTTTTGTGGGAGGTGAGAAACTCGGGCCTGCGCGCGCATCTTTTTAACACGTGTCGTGCTGGCGCCTGGCGTCATCGCGTCAGGACACGCCCCCCTCGACCGGTCTCTTCTGTCGGTTGCTAACAATACAACGGTTGCCCGGCAACCGGCGGATGCGCGCTAGGCCACTGCGCAGCACCGCCTGCCTCCAATATTGCAGCAGGGGGATTCTTCCCCCCCCCCCCCCCCCCCAGGAAGTGTGTCACTATTTACAGGGGGTCCCCGGCGAGTGTGTCAGTATTTACAGGGAGTCCCCGGGGAGTGTGTCAGTATTTACAGGGGGTCCCCGGGGAGTGTGTCAGTATTTACAGGGGGTCCCCGGCGAGTGTGTCAGTATTTACAGGGGGTCCCCGGCGAGTGTGTCAGTATTTACAGGGGGTCCCCGGGGAGTGTGTCAGTATTTACAGGGGGTCCCTGGGGAGTGTGTCAGTATTTACAGGGGGTCCCCGGGGAGTGTCAGTATTTACAGGGGGTCCCCGGCGAGTGTGTCAGTATTTACAGGGGGTCCCCGGGGAGTGTGTCATTATTTACAGGGGGTCCCCGGGAGTGTGTCAGTATTTACAGGGGGTCCCCGGGGAGTGTGTCAGTATTTACAGGGGGTCCCCGGGAGTGTGTCAGTATTTACAGGGGGTCCCCGGGGAGTGTGTCAGTATTTACAGGGAGTCCCCGGGGAGTGTGTCAGTATTTACAGGGAGTCCCCGGGGAGTGTGTCAGTATTTACAGAGGGTCCCCGGGGAGTGTGTCAGTATTTACAGGGGGTCCCCGGGCAGTGTGTCAGTATTTACAGGGGGTCCCCGGGGAGTGTGTCAGTATTTACAGGGGGTCCCCGGGGAGTGTGTCAGTATTTACAGGGGGTCCCCGGGCAGTGTGTCAGTATTTACAGGGAGTCCCCGGGGAGTGTGTCAGTATTTACAGAGGGTCCCCGGGGAGTGTGTCAGTATTTACAGGGGGTCCCCGGGCAGTGTGTCAGTATTTACAGGGGGTCCCCGGGGAGTGTGTCAGTATTTACAGGGGGTCCCCGGGGAGTGTGTCAGTATTTACAGGGGGTCCCCGGGGAGTGTGTCAGTATTTACAGGGAGTCCCCGGGGAGTGTCAGTATTTACAGGGGGTCCCCGGGCAGTGTGTCAGTATTTACAGGGGGTCCCCGGGGAGTGTGTCAGTATTTACAGGGTGTCCCCCGGGGAGTGTGTCAGTATTTACAGGGTGTCCCCGGAGAGTGTGTCAGTATTTACAGGGTGTCCCCCGGGGAGTGGGTCAGTATTTACAGGGCGTCCCCGGGGAGTGTGTCAGTATTTACAGGGTGTCCCCGGGGAGTGTGTCAGTATTTACAGGGAGTCCCCGGGCAGTGTGTCAGTATTTACAGGGAGTCCCCGGGGAGTGTGTCAGTATTTACAGGGAGTCCCCGGGGAGTGTGTCGATATTTACAGGGGGTCCCCGGGGAGTGTGTCAGTATTTACAGGGTGTCCCCGGAGAGTGTGTCAGTGTTTACAGGGGGTCCCCGGGGAGTGTGTCAGTATTTACAGGGGGTCCCCGGGGAGTGTGTCAGTATTTACAGGGGGTCCCCGGGGAGTGTGTCTGTATTTACAGGGGGTCCCCGGGGAGTGTGTCTGTATTTACAGGGGGTCCCCGGGGAGTGTGTCAGTATTTACAGGGGGTCCCCGGAGAGTGTGTCAGTATTTACAGGGGGTCCCCGGGGAGTGTGTCAGTATTTACAGGGGGTCCCCGGGGGAGTGTGTCAGTATTTACAGGGGGTCCCCGGGGAGTGTGTCTGTATTTACAGGGGGTCCCCGGGGAGTGTGTCAGTATTTACAGGGGGTCCCCGGGGAGTGTGTCAGCATTTACAGGGGGTCCCCGGGGAGTGTGTCAGTATTTACAGGGGGTCCCCGGCGAGTGTGTCAGTATTTACAGGGGGTCGCCCGGAGAGTGTCAGTATTTAGAGGGGGTCCCTGGGGGGGTGTCAGTATTTACAGGGAGTCCCCGGGGAGTGTGTCAGTATTTACAGGGAGTCTCCGGGGAGTGTGTCAATATTTACAGGGGGTCCCCGGGGAGTGTGTCAGTATTTACAGGGAGTCCCCGGGGAGTGTATCAGTATTTACAGGGGGTTCTGGGAGGGGTATTTACAGGGGGTCTCCCCCGGGGGAGTGTGTCGGTATTTACAGGGGGTCGGGGGGGGGGGGGGGGCTGTATTTACAGGATGTCCCCAGGGGAGTAAGTCAGTATTGTTGTGACAAAATGACCGGGTTGTTCCACAAGATCTTCTGAATCAAAGTTTGTGACTAAACTACAGGAGATAGTAGGACAGGTAACCAAAATCTGGTCAAAGGGGTAAACTTTAAGCAGCTGCTTAATGGAAGTTAGAGCGAGAGAGGAATACGGTATTGTGGTTCGCCCAGTGCAACAGGAGGTATTGAGAATGTTTCCTGATCTCGCAACGCAGTTGGATTGTCCATTAACCACACCAGTGCCAAAAGCTAAACAGCGGGAGATGCAAATAGGATTCCTGCTGCTGAACATTAGAAAATGACACTTTGAAAAAAGTTACGAGTCCCCAATTATTATTTCCCAATTAAGGGGCAATTTAGCGTGGCCAATCCACCTACCCTGTACATCTTTGAGTTGTGGGGGTGAAACCCACGCAGACACGGGGAGAATGTGCAAACTCCACACGGACAGTGACCCAGAGCCGGGGTCGAACCTGGGACCTCGGCGCTGTGAGGCAGCAGTGCTAACCACTGTGCCGCCATGCTGCCCCTGAAAATGACACTCATTGGAAAATGTACTCTGCTGCAACACTTTTCCTTTCCAGTTATGCAGCGTCCCATAGTGGAATAACCTCCACCATCTGGAGGGACACAGGAGGAATGGCTATTTGGACGCGTGATTGGGCGGGGGCTGCTTCTCAGTGGGACGAGGGGGGGTGGAGGCGGTGGTGGGAGGAAATTAGAAAAATTATTCTGATCTATTGCATGTTCTTGTACCAGGAATCCAGACCCTCACAGCCTGTCGATTTGGTTTAACCCGCTTTGCTGCTGGCCCAGTGTTAGTCTGCAGCCGAGACAGACACATCAAAGTCAGAAATAACACCGGCCGCTTTGTGCTCGCTTCATGTGTTCCCGTGATGGGGAGGGAGGTGCAAATAGAGAGAGATATCAGTCGAAACTTTAAAGTGTTAACTCACCGAGGTGTGGATTCCAAATCCTCTTAACTTACGCCCACACTAAAACGGCGAACGTATCTGGGAGAGAGATGACACTCCTTCATTTCATGTCAGGAATACTGAAACACTTTGGGGAGCTGCAGAGTTTTCACTTTCCAGTTCACAACTTGTTCACAAAGTTAAGCAGTCAGTGTTAGTTCTCGGATATGAAGTTCTCGCAACCTGGTCAAAGTGCTGAACCTTGGCTGAACACAATGAGCTTCCAGTGTCCATGTCGTACAGGGAAAGGAGATTTGTTAAGCACATGTTTGCCACATTTCAAAGTATTTAAACTAGGATTTGTTTCCGAAGGGGAACATTGGGAATTAGGAGCCCCTCGAGCCTGCCCGACCATTCAATCAGATCATGGCTGATCCTTTCCTGGTCTCAATTCCACCTTCTCCCACCTGTTGCCCGTATACCATTAAACCCTAGGGAGGCACCGAGAAAGAAGCCGGTTATTTTCCAGTGGGACAGAAGGGGGGGGGGGGGGGGGCAGGTCTGAGCGCGTGTTTCCAGACACACCAGTTGTACCAATTAAAGTTTTGAAATGACTCCCTCAGACATCACGCTGCCAGGCGATCAGACACAGAGTGTGTGCTGCCCCCCATTTACCCGGGGAGGGATGGGCCTGACACGTACCCAGTTGACAGTGGGGATATCCCAGACTCCAATCCACACAGGCGTTTATTCATTCAGAGGACAAGTGGGGAAATTAGGACACGATTCAACTCAATCCCAAAGATAATTGAGATCCCGCCCAGATATGTAGACACCTGGAACAACCTGGTTGTAATTTTACAAAATCAGCCTGGTGTCGGTGCAACATTTCTAATGTGCTCTGATGTAACGAGGGAAGCCTCGATTCACACCCAGCCTTCAAGTGTAGCAGCAATGATCTGAGTAGGACAACGGCTCAGCTTTCCTCCGGGCTCTTGCAGTTCGGTGACACAATCTTCAAATTGCACAAGAACCGGCAACTGCCAGATTATGTAGAAAGCGTCACGGCGGGTTAGCACTGCTGCCTCACAGCGCCAGAGACCCGGGTTCGATTCCCGGCTTGGGTCACTGTCTGTGCGGAGTCTGCACGTTCTCCCCGCGTCTGCGTGGGTTTCCTCCAGGTGCTCTGGTTTCCTCCCACAGTCCAAAGATGTGCAGGTTAGGTGGATTGGCTGTGATCATTTGCCCCTTAGTGTCCAAAAGGTTAGGTGGGGTTACTGGGTTATGGGGATAGGTTGGGGGCATGGGCTTAGCTAGGGTGCTCTTTCAGAGGGTTGGTGCAGGCTCGATGGGCCGAATGGCCTCCTCCTGCACTGTAGGGATTCCATGACTTCTCCTTTCCAGTACTCTCATTTCAAACGCTTCAATTATTAATTTAATGGGATAAATGTTAAGAAAATGTTTCCACTGGCAATGGAGGCTGGAACTGCAGACCATAAATATCAGAGACAGTCCTTGGGAAATTCAGGAGAGACATCTTCACCCAGGGAATGGTGAGAATGTGGAAGGAGCCACCACAGGGAGTGGCTGATGTGAATGACACGGACATACATAAAGGAGTTAAATACCTGAGGGGAGAAAGGAACAGAGGGATAGGCCGATAGTTGATATGGGATGAAGCTAGCAGGGAGCAGGTGGCTGAATGGCTGCCTCTGTAAGGAAGGGGTTTGTCATGAAACGCAGGAGGGAGGGGAGCTGACCTCTGCTCATAGGCTGCGGAGTCAAAGTAATTTGTCTCTAACAGTACAGGTTGGTTTTTCCAACAATTCATGTCTACAAAATCCACGCGGCTTTAAGAGGCGGCCTGTACGCGGCGGGAGGGAAAATCTAATCAAACTGAAGCCCCTGAGTCCGTGGGTAACCTCCCCGAGCCCTGTCTGCCCTCTCAGGTGGGTGCAAAATACTCCGAAAGGAGGCGGCACGGTGGCACAGTGGTTAGCACTGCTGCCTCACAGCGCCAGCCACCCGGGTTCGATTCCGGCCAGTTTGCACGTTCTCCCCGTGTCTGCGTGGGTTTCCTCCAGGTGCTCTGGTTTGCTCCCACGGTCCAACCTGTGCAGGTTAGGTGGATTGGCCGTGATATGTTCGGGCGGGGTTACAGGGCGGAGGGGGGGGGGATTGGGCCAAGGTAGGGTGGTCTTTCGAAGCGGTGCAGACGCGATAATGGCCTCTCCTCTGCACTATCGGGATTCTATGATTCCCATATCCAATAATTACAGGTTTGCAAGGACAAAGTCTGCAATCTGATGCTGTTCCTCTGCCTGCAGTGTGAAGGGTTTGTGGAAGGAATGGCATTAGTCAGTCCCTATCTCTCTCTCCAAACTCTCGTGTTCTGTCATTAAGTAGTTCCATGACTGAAAGTTTTGGAGCATGTATTACACCAGAAAGCAAACAATAAAATAGATTGATCGTGCTGCAAGAATAGTGAAGCATTGAGCCATCACCTGCCTCAGTAAGCGTGGACCATGCTGTGGTTAATCGTAACGTGTGTGTGGCTGTGATTGATGCTGCGTCTTGTTTGCAAAGGTTCCCGTGTTACCCCAGTGTTGTGTGGCATGCTGCCCTCTGGTGGTTTTCCTGCTAATTACTGTTGTTTTCCTTTCCCACTGGTGAGGCAAATATTTAGTGAGGAGAATAGCATCGTCTGGAAATTCAACGTTCACGCGGGCTCTTGTGTTTTCTCCCGAGGCTGCAGAACGAGCAATGGCGGAAGCGGCCCCATTACCGACCGCCTTACATTTGTAAAATTGCCTTTTGGCGTCGACAAGCACAGGAACAGGAGGAAGCCATTCAGCCTCCGCCCCCCCCCGCGCGGCCCCAAACCTGTTCCGTCATTCTCTGCGATCATGGCTGATCTGGATCTTAACCCCAACAATCTACCGGGCTCAGCCTTGAAAGTTTCAACTGAGCCCCAACCTCAACAGCTTGCTCCCGGGGGTGGGAAGGGAGCATTTTCAGATTTCCACTGCCCTTTATGTGAGAAAGATGCTTCCTGGTGCCACTCCCTGAATGGCTTGGCTCTGATTTTAAGATCCTGCATGTAGCATAAGCTGCTTCCTTGATGTATACTCTGACAAAGGAAGGTTCAGACTTGGGAGAGAGGTTTAACACATTTATTGAACAGTTAACAATTCTCCTACTTGAGTTCGACTCTACTGCTAATCTAACTATAGTAACTCAGTCTAACTAACCAGTCTGCTCTAATCCATGCGGTGGGTATGATGCTTCCCTGATCTGCCCCTGTCTCTCTGAGTGTCGCCTATGGAAAGGGAGAGCATGTGTGCCCTGTCCTTTTATATGGGTTGCCCCCTTGTGGTAGTGTCACCTCTGGGTGTCTTGACTGTCCATTGGTCGTGTCCATAAGACATAGGAGCGGAAGTAAGGCCATTCGGCCCATCGAGTCCACTCCACCATTCAATCATGGCTGATTTCAACTCCATGAACCCGCTCTCTCTCCATAGCCCTTAATTCCTCGAGAAATCAAGAATTTATCAACTTCTGTCTTAAAGACACTCAACGTCCCGGCCTCCACTGCCCTCTGTGGCAATGAATTCCACAGACCCATCACTCTCTGGCTGAAGAAATTTCTCCTCATCTCTGTTCTAAAGTGACTCCCTTTTATTCTAAGGCTGTGCCCCCGGGTCCAAATGGAAACAACTTCCCTACGTCCACCCTATCGAAGCCATTCATTATCTTGTAAGTTTCTATTAGATCTCCCCTCAACCTCCTAAACTCCAATGAATATAATCCCAGGATCCTCAGACGTTCATCGTATGTTAGGCCTACCATTCCTGGGATCATCCGTGTGAATCTCCGCTAGACCCGCTCCAGTGCCAGTATGTCCTTCCTGAGGTGTGGGGCCCAACATTGCTCACAGAATTCTAAATGGGGCCGAACTAATGCTTTATAAAGCTTCAGAAGTACATCCCTGCTTATCTTACTGACCTATTGGTTGAATGTCTGTGTCTCATGATGTCTCTGGTGCTCCCTCTAGTGTTTATTTCGTCCCAGTGTATCTACATTAACCCCTTGTGTATTTACAGTGATGCATATCACCACACTGCCCTCCCTCCCCCTCAGAGGCAATACTTTTCCCTATTGACCATTCAATGATAAACGCCTTGTCCAGATCACCCCTGAATCTTCTACACTGAAGGGAACACGGGCTCAGTCGGTGCAACAGACAGACAACAAATGTTTACGTTTGAAAGCAAGAGGACAACAAGTTCATGCGAAAACCATCACTTCCAAATCAGACACATTTCCCATCAGGAGGTTAGAACCTTAGAACTCCCTCCCGCCCTAACATCGCTGTGTCAGCACCTTCATTATCTCACCAATTATCTCACCAATTATCTCACCAATTATCACCCATCCCTAATTGCCCTTGCGAAACTGAATGCACCACTTTCTTGCGCTGTTGTGGTCTCTTAATACTGCAATTTGCTCAGCCACTACGGAGGGATGTAAAGACTCAGGCTCATTGCCGTGTGCGTGAGCCCCCTTTTGGCGTTTACCATTTTTGGGAATAATCTGCCTGAGGAGTCGAGTTTTTTCTCGGCCTGATGTTAGACGTTTTAGTTGCTGTGATATGAAGAGTCTAAAGTTCGGTTCCTTTTTCTCAAACACACATTTAGTTCCTTCCAACAGCCTTTGCACAAAACTCTCACGATACATGACCTGACAGAGGCCACCTGAAGCCCCTTTACATATCAATTAATGGATACTTAACATAAATGAGGCAACTAATTGCAATGTCTCTTAACCCATTACTTAACAGTCTCCCCTTGGAGAAAAAATAAATGAGGTGAAAACAAAATTTCAAGAAACTCAAAAACACACACATGATTTCCCCCCTTTTTTTTGTTTGGATGAGAAAGAAAAAAAAAAAGAGTCACAGAAACAAGCGCCCTTCATGAACAATATCCAAAAGTTTCTGTGAACTCGCCCCTCTTTTTGTAAAACAGTCTGACAGCTGATAGCTCCTGGCGACCCATTTAATTTTTGTTATTTCACCTCTGTCCAACATCTGCTTCAAACTTGCGATGTCTATCCGTAACCTCTTTTCATTGACACTTTTTGTAGAGTGCACATTTTCCCACAGGGATTTATTGTCAATGTGACAGTCAATAGGTATATTACCCAAATCCCAAAATTTCTGTCAATATCATACTTATATAAAAGGCCATATCCACTGCCTCTACAAGGCTTAATGTCTCAGCAGCCAAAGTGCTTTTTACCACTCTCCTTATTTTCTTTGTTTCCCACACAAGCGGGCAACATTTATCATTGTTCCCCAAACGGAAAATTATAAAACCTCCTGCGCTTGAAACCCCATCACATAAATTTGCGTAGGACGCATCACTATAAACTATGAGTTTCAAGTGCCTAAGGTCACCTAAAACCGGGAACTTCAAAACACACTCCTGCATTTTTAGTTTGGCCAACGCTTTATTTGCTCTTATTATGTCTTCCACTTTGGGATCATTCATTTTTGTACTCAATTCTAAGACATCAAAGCTCACGTCCGGTCTAGTCTGTCTACCTAACGAGTTCAGTTGCCCAATTAAACTTCGCAGTTGCTCTTTTTCTATCTTTGAAACGATTGCGTCTTTTTGTGAAACTCGGCCACGACTAATTGCTATTGGGCTGATGCTTTCCAAATAAGATTGCTGACGTAAAGTTGTCCCTAACTTAGTCTGTCCAATTTCCAGTCCAATATATTTAAATGCACCAGAAGCCTGACTTCCAACCCTGAATTCTTTCCTCAAACCAGAGATTACAATAGCTTCAGAATCACTAGTCCCACCCCACAAAAAATCATCTACATGCATCATAAAAATGCCAGAAAGATTTCCTTTATAGTGCCAGTAAAACATTGCAGGATCTGCTTTCAACTGGCAATAGCCTAACTTTAACAAAACTGACCTTACCGAAAAATACCAGACTCCAGATGCATCATTTAATCCATATACACATTTGTTCAACTTCCAGAGTACCCCTTCTGTATTAGCTGCTTCTTTAGGAGGACGGAGAAAAATGTCTCTCTGGAGCTGATGCCCCTGCAAAAAGGCAGCTTTTATATCTAAAGATTTGCATTCCCATGCCTTTGTGGCTAATAGAGCCAAGAAGATCTTTAAAATAACCTTTCCTGCTGTAGGTGAATCTACCCTTAAATCCTGATCTTCTAAGTTTTCTTCAAATCCCCTTGCCACAAGCCTGGCCTTTGCCTTATAAGTTCCATCCGGAAGAACCTTTTCCATGCAAATCCATCTGTGGGATAGAGCTCTTTGTCCCCTATCCGGTACTTCCGTGTATTCCCCAAATTCACTCCAACTATGCAATTCTTGCTGTTTAGCTTCTTTGATAACTTTTTCATCTAATTTATTTGAAGCCACCAAAATCTCACGTGCATGTGGGCTTCTACTCCTATTAGTATTCGTAGTCTTACTCATGTTCCGCGATCTTGATAAACTACGTCCCCTCTCCCGCCTGGTATCTCGTTCTGTACTGCTACTGCTTGATCTTTCCCTTCTGCTGTGGGATGTCCTTTCAATAGTTCTCGACATTTTCCTGCAGACCTGGTCACTATCCGATGTACTATCTGAACTGGCACTGCGTTTCTGTGCCCTCCATTTTTGAACTTTGTTTTCTCAATCCATTGTCTTGACTCCTTCCCCTGAATGCTGTGCATTCAACCAATGTTTATACTTTCTAGTGGCCTTCCCTGCTCTACTAATAACAGTTGCATCCTTCCATTGACTAGACCCTTCAGGCAAGTATGTCACTTTTGTACCAACTTTTGGTAGTTGCCCTTTCGGAAAAATGGCCTGTTCTAATTCATCAGAAGTGTTGTGTTCCTCCACAGAAACCCTGTCTATATCAGTTAATTGGTCCTCATAGTTCTGTAACACATGCGTACCAGATGACTCTGGTTCCTCGTCATGTCTGTCTGCTCTGTCTAAGTTTGAAAATTTGTAATCTGTACCCATTATCCTTGATGAATGTACCCTAACAGTTTGATTACCATGTTGCAAAATAATTGTTTTGCCATCTATGCCTATGATCTTCCCTGGGCCTTTCCATTCATTAGAATTGTCTCTCTTATAGTATACCATGCCTCCTTGCTGAAAAACGGCATCTGATGGCCGTACGTTATGTCTTAAAGCTCTGCGAATTCTTTCAGAGACTTCTGCTTCCAAAATAGCTTTTTTTACTGCTATGTAATGCATTTAAATGTTCAGCAAAACCAGAGCTAATTGTAGTCCCCTCCCAAGCTGGAGGCTGGTCATCCAAAATGGACGGAATTTTAGGAATTCTACCAAACACTAATTGATAAGGACTATAGCCCCCAACCATCTGCAATGAATTCTTTGCATGTACTGCCCATGCTAAAGCTGAATTTAGCCTGCAATTTGGTCGATCTGCCAAAATTTTCTGAAGCATGTCATCGATGACAGCATGATTTCTTTCACAGACACCATTACTAAATGGGCTTTCTGCAGCCGTATTCATAACTCTGATATTCATGGTTTCACACATATCCCTAAACTCATCATTAGCAAATTCTGCCCCATTGTCCTTAAGTAATTTTGCCGGTGGACCCATTCCTGTCCCTAACCATTTTTCCACGATTTGATCCAGAATTACTCTCTTTTCTTTACTTCGTACAATCGTTGATTGACTAAATCTGGTTGCTAAATCTACAAAATGCAAAATAAATATATTATTTGCTTTATCCCAGATCTTAAGGTCCATGGCCACAATGTCGTTAAAATCCCTGGCCAAAGGTAGGGTTACTATCGGTCGTGCTGGTGTCCTTCTGTACTTCCTACAAACTTCACAGCGGTCACTAACCTGTTCTATCAGTTTAGTATAGTCGTCATCCCTTACCCCTGCATCCTTTAATACATTTTTCAGCCTCCGAGGAGACGGATGTGCAAATTGCCTATGCAGTTTTAATACCACAAGCTTTTTATCAGCTAAAGTCCCATTTTCAACTGCCATTAACACATCCTTAACCACTCTACTTGAAATATTATTTGTCATGGGGGAGATGGTGAGGGTAGGCGGGAGGTATGCGGAGGAGCCCGAGGAAGGATTGTTGAGGAAGAGACTCCAGGCCGAATTCGACCTGGTGACCACTACGAAGGCGGAGGTGCAATGGAGGAAGGCCCAGGGGGCGATTTAGAGTATGGGGAAAAGGCAAGTCGGATGCTGGCGCATCGGCTTCGGAAGCTGGACGCAGCTAGGGAGATCGGGGGAGTTAAGGACAGGGGAGGGAGTGTGGTGTGGAGTGGAGCTGGCATCAATGGGGTCTTCAGGGACTTCTACGAGGAATTGGACCGATCCGAGCCCCCCACAGGAGGAGGGAGGGATAGGCCGCTTCCTGGACCAATTGAGCTTTCCAAAGGTGGAAGAGGGACTGGTGGCGGGATTGGGGGCCCCGATTGGGCTGGAGGAGCTGATCATAGGGATAGGGAGCATGCAGGCGGGGAAGGCACCGGGGCCAGACGGTTTCCCGGTCGAATTCTGTAAAAAATATATGGACCTGTTGGGCCCGCTGTTAGTTAGGACCTTCAATAGGCAAGGGAGGGGGGGCCTTGCCCCCGACGATGTCCCGGGCACTGATCTCCTTTATCCTGAAACGGGACAAGGATCTCCTGCGGTGTGGGTCTTATAGACCAATTTCCTTGCTAAATGTAGATGCCAAGGTGCTGGCGAAGGTCTTAGCCACGAGGATTGAGGATTGTGTGCCGCAGATCATCCATGAAGATCAGACAGGGTTTGTGAAGGGGAGGCAGTTGAACGCGAATGTGCGGAGGATTTGAACGTTATCATGATGCCGGCGAGGGAGGGGGAGGCGGAGGCGGAGATAGTGGTGGCGATGGACGCTGAGAAAGCCTTCGATAGGGTAGAGTGGGGGTACCTGTGGGAGGTGCTGAAGAGGTTCGGGTTTGGGGAGGGGTTTGTCAGGTGGGTTAGGCTGTTGTTTGAGGTCCCGATGGCGAGTGTGACCACAAACAGAAGGAGGTCCGAGTACTTTCAGTTGCACCGAGGGACGAGACAGGGGTGTCCCCTGTCCCCCCTGGCGACTGAACCCCTGGCTATGGCACTGAGGGAGTCAAGGAACTGGAGGGGGTTGGTGCGGGGTGGGGAGGAGCACAGGGTGTCACTTTATGCGGACGACCTGCTGCTGTATGTGGCGGACCCGGTGGGAGGAATGCCGGAGGTAATGAGGATTCTTAGGGAATTCGGGGACTTTTCGGGGTACAAGCTCAACCTGGGGAAGAGCGAGCTGTTCGTAGTTCATCCAGGGGACCAGGAGAGGGGGATTGGCGAGCTCCCACTAAAAAAGGTGGAGAGGAGCTTCAGGTATTTGGGAGTCCAGGTGGCCAGGAGCTGGGGTGCCCTGCATAGGCGTAATTTTACAAGGCTGGTGGAGCAAATGGAGGAGGAGTTCAAGAGGTGGGACGCGTTGCCACTCTCCTTGGCGGGTAGGGTGCAGTCAATCAAAATTACAGTGCTCCCAAGGTTTTTGTTCCTGTTCCAGTTTATCCCGAAGGCTTTTTTTAGGCGGGTTAACAGGAGTATAATGGGGTTTGTGTGGGCGCGAAGGACTCCGAGGGTGAGAAGGGTGTTCCTGGAGGGGAGTAGAGATAGGGGGGGGCTGGTGCTGCCCAACCTCTGTGGGTACTACAGGGACGCCAATGCGACGATGGTGCGCAAGTGGGTGATGGAGGGGGAGGGGGCTGCATGGAAGAGTCTGGAGACGGCGTCTTGTGTGGGTACGAGTCTGGGGGCGCTGGCAACGGCGCCACTGCTGCTCCCTCCAAGGAGGTAAAGCACGAGCCCGGTGGTGGTGGCTGCCTTCAAAATTTGGGGGCAGTGGAGGCGGCACAGGGGGGAAGTTGGGGCCTCGGTGTGGACCCCAATACGGGGGAACCACCGGTTCGTCCCAGGGAGAACAGATGGAGGGTTTTCGGGGTGGCACAGGGCAGGGATACGAAGGTTGGGAGACCTGTTTGTGGATGGGAAGTTCGCGAGCCTGGGTGAGCTGGAGGAGAAGTACTGGCTCCCCCCCCCCGGGGAACACCTTCAGGTACTTACAGGTAAGGGCGTTCGCCAGACGGCAGGTGGTGGAATTCCTGCGGCTACGGCCACACACAATACAGGACAGGGTGCTCTCGGGGAGGGTGGGTAGGAGTGGGGAAGATCTCGGAAACTTACCAGGTGATGCAGGAGGAGGAGGAGGCCTCGGTGGTGGAGGTAAAAGGTAAGTGGGAGGAGGAGTTGGGAGAGGAAATTGAGGAAGGGACGTGGGCAGATGCCCTGGGGAGGGTGAACTCTTCCTCATCGTGCGCGAGGCTCAGCCTCATACAGTTTAAGGTGCTGCACAGGGCACACATGACCGGGACAAGGATGAGCCGGTTTTTTGGGGGTGAGGACAGGTGTGTTAGGTGCTCAGGGAGCCCAGAAAATCACACCCATATGTTCTGGGCGTGCCCAGCGCTGGAGGAATTTTGGAAGGGCGTAGCGAGGATGGTGTCGAGGGTGGTAGGATCCAGGGTCAAACCGGGCTGGGGGCTCGCAATATTTGGGGTGGCAGAGGAGCCGGGAATGCAGGAGGCGAAAGAGGCCGGAATTCTGGCCTTTGCGTCCCTGGTAGCCCGGCGAAGGATTCTCCTTCAGTGGAAGGATGCGAGGCCCCCAAGCGTGGAATCCTGAATCAGCGATATGGCGGGGTTTATCAAGTTGGAGAGGGTGAAATTCGCCTTGAGAGAGTCGGTACAAGGGTTCTTTAGGCGGTGGCAACCGTTCTTAGACTTCCTGGCAGAACGCAAGACATTGGTCAATGGCAGCAGCAACTGGGGGGGGGTTACTTTATTTTTTGTTTTTGTTATTTACACTGGAGGGTCTGAGGGGGTGTATATACTTGTTGTATTAAGTCGGGGGGTTAATGTTAATTTATTATTTATGTACAGGGGGGAGGTGGGTATGGGTGGTTGCTTTTCTGGACTGTGCTTTGTACTTAACCCTGATGGGTTCCTTTTTCATTTTGTTATTGATATGTTATGAAAACCTTTAATAAAAATTATTTGAAGAAAAAAGAAGAAATATTATTTGTCAGTAATGGAATACAATAGTGTCCCGACTGTGTAAATTGTAAGTCTACCGTCTTTCCAAAAACTGTTGCCTTATCCTGTTCCATACCCAGTTTCATGTGTGCTTTCTTCATCGACGGTCTGCTCAGAAGCAAAGGTATCTCACTTGATACAACATCCGTGCTAATGAAATGATTCACTCCGACAATATTGCAAGGGATCACCACTCTTTTCAGCGACTTCAGAGTATTATCATCCACAAACCTGGAACTTTCAAATTCCTTAACCTTGTTATGATTTTCAGCATTCAAAGAGTCCAGGTAACATTTTAACCAGTCAATTCCACACACAGTAGATGTGCAGCCACTGTCCAATACAGCACAGTTGAAGGATTCTGCAACCTCATTACCGGCGTAAAACTGCTTGTCAATAGGACAATGCCTTCTTTCTGGTCACTATCTTTTTCCTCTTCTGACTCTTCCGTGTCATGTGTCGCTTCAAACACTCTATCATAACGAGTTGGACAGTTGAAAGCATAATGGTATTGAGAGTCACATCGAAAACATCGATTTATCATGCCCCGTGCATTTCTGGGGTTCATCTTCCTATTGTAGGTTCTAACTGGGTTTCTGTCTTCATAATTTCCTTGTCTCCGTCTCCTTCTATAGTCTTGAGCCCTGTTCGTAGCCATACGATTTCGCCATCCTGTTAGTAGTGTATCTTCCATATTCTGCCTTATTGCAGGCTGACCTATTTGGGTCATCAGAGCCACCGGAATCAAATGTTTCCCCAGAAACTTTTAAAGCTTTTGTCATCTGTTCGAATAAGGTATCCTTATCAGTAAATTGAACTCCTGTCAAAACCAGGAGCCTATCCATGTTGCTCACTCTAGCACAGTCAAGTAATTTAAAGGCCAACACAGACTGTGGAAATTCCAGGTTGTGTTTCTGCAGTCTTTTATATAGTCTGCCAAATTCCATTATATAGTCTTCCATGGGGATATCCTCCATTTTCCGGAACTTATCAAAATCCGACCATGCTTCACTCGCACTTCTCAACTCATCGGTCTTATAAATCTTATCCATATAATGTAATAAAGTCTCCAGACCTTCTTCTGAATCTAACTCTTCCAATTCCAGCTCAGAAAGCACTTTGTTTCGGATTTTACTGCCATATGGTAGAGAAAGAGCCAATGCCATACCTTGTTTCCTCTTTCCCAAAGCAGTTACCTTAGTCCACATAACTACTGCACTTCTCCATTGGTCGTACGATTCCCTTTCAGAAAATAAGGGAGGATAGTCATATCCAGCCATCTTTATCCTCGGTTCAGACATATCGCCCTTTTTCTTTCTTTTCTCACTCACTCCTTGGTTTGATCTGGAAAAGTTGTATCTTTCAACCCTTCACATTTACACAGCAACCATCCCCTGCTACCAATTGTTAGACGTTTTAGTTGCTGTGATATGAAGAGTCTAAAGCTTTGTTCCTTTTTCACAAACACACATTTATTTCCTTCCAACAGCCTTTGCACAAAACTCTCACTATGCATCACCTGACAGAGGCCACCTGAAGCCCCTTTACATATCAGTGTCAATTAATGGATACTTAACATAAATGAGACAACTAATTGCAATGTCGCTTAACCCATTACTTAACACCTGAGGCGCCAGAATCTCTGCAGCTTTTTGTGTGCACGGTAGATTGTGTTCCAGCCACGGACTCTATAGGCCCAATGGCTGCCTTCTGTGTAATGGCATTGTAGCACAGTGGTTAGCATTGTTGCTTCACAGCGCCAAGGGTCCCAGGTTCGATTCCCGGCTTGGATCACTGTCTGTGCGGAGTCTGCACGTTCTCCCCGTGTCTGTGTGGGTTTCCTCCCACAAGTCCTGAAAGAGGTACTTGTTAGGTCAATCAGACATTCTGAATTCTCCCTCTGTGTACCCGAACAGGCGCCGGAATGTGGCGACTAGGGGCTTTTCACAGTAACTTCATTGCAATGTTAATATAAGCCTACTTGTGACACTGATAAAGATTATTATTATGTATGATTCTATAAGTGATGCTGCAGGATGGGGTACAGTGAGGTTTCTGCCTGTCCCATCCCTGCAGCTTGTGACTGACTATCAGACAGTCCCCAGCTGGGCACATAGGGAGGTGGGTGGGCGGGTGTTGCCCCAAAGGTTTGTGTTCTAGAGCCTCAATGTACATTCCGATTGTGACCTTTGATACATTCCGGAACCCTGCAACATTCTCGCCGACATTTACTGAACAACAAGTCATTTATTGTTAGAGGAAGTACTGCTCTGCCCCTCCAACTCCACCCCGACCACCCCGCCCCAACCCTCTCCATCCACCCCCATCAGAACCTCTAACCCTGGCATCTCACCTCGATCACAGGTAGGTGACGATGTGCCTTCACTGAAGTAGCTCTTTGACATTACAGGTGTATTTCCCCTCAGTCTCAGCAGGGTATTGGCTTGACCTCTAGCTGAGGGCAGTGGATGTTCACAAGGCCTCTGATTTGTCTCTGGCATTGATCTGCTCCCCTATTGTTGTGTCACCAAATCAGCCAGCAAATCTTGAACACAAAGGAAATATGCAGCAGTCAGCCTGGCTGCGACTCTCATTCAGAATTCCCATTGCTTCAGCACAGCCCCAGGGTCAGAGACACTGACTGTGGGGGAGCAACAAGTGGGCGTAACGGTCTCGGTTCCTGATTCTGAGACACCCGCTTTTCTAAAGATTTATCGGCTCTACTGGAGTTCAGAAGAGTGGGGGGGGGGCGACTTGATTGAAGTCGATAAGATCCAAAACGGCCTCGGCAAGGTGGACGTGGAATTCCCTCTTCTGGGTGAGTCCAGAATTAGGGGGCACGGTTTTAAAATTCCGGATCGCTCTTTTAGGGCAGAGATGGGGGAGAATGTTTGTCTCTCAGAGGGTTGTGCGTTCCCCTTAGCAAAGGGGTTGAAAGGTTATTGGGGGTGGATGGGGAATGTGCAACTCTACACAAACAGATCAGCCATGAACGGCAGAATAGGTTGGAGGGGCCGAATGGCCTGCCTCTGCTCCTGATTGGTATGCTTACGGGCTGGATTCGCCGGGTCCCCCAGCCGCGTGATTCTCGGCCACGCGCCGTTCCCTGGCGATGTGATTCTATCCTCCGCCGATTGTCAATGGGATTTCCCGTTGCAACCGCCCCACGCCGTCGGAAAACCCGCGGGAGGGGGGGTGCACTCCCGGGGGGGGTGGGGGAAAGAGAATCCCAACGGCCGGAGAATTCCAGCCATGTCTGCATCCCACATAACCATGGTTGCCGGCAACGCCGGCTTTGTGCGGGACTGACACGGCGGAGCATGAGAGAGGGTGGGAGTGTTTCGTCAGGATGTTCCTGCTGTGGTTGAAGTGTGGGGCAGCTTTGCTCTTGTCTCTCCATGTCACGGGCATTAATGCAGCGCCCACCCTCCACTCTCCCGCCAACGTTCCCACTCCGTGTCCAAGACCCCGACACGTCACTGGCACCCGGTCGAGGTGGCAGGGTGTGGTTTACTGGCCAGGTGTCGTCACCTACAGAACTAACTCCAAGCGCAGGTCACCAGATTCTGGGAAGTGGGGTGAGAAAATTGAACAGAACTTAATTAATATTGCGTCAATTGGTCGTTCTATTTCCATCATTCAAGGAGGATATTATGAAATGTTTCGATAGGGTAGCTGCAGAGAAAATGTTTCCACTTGTGAGGGAGACCAGTACAAAGAGGCCATAAATAATAGATGGTCATAAATAATTCTGATTGAGAATTCAGGAGAAATCTCTTTAACGCAGAGAATGGTAGAGTATGGAGCTCACTGCTACAGGGAATGGTGGGGATTTATTTAAGGGAAAGGGAGACAGGAATAGGAGGATATGTTGATGGGGTGAGATGAAGGGGGGGTGGTGGGAGGAGGCTTGTGTGGAGCAGAAACACCAGCATGGGCAAGAAGGGCCGAATGGCCTGTTTCTGTGCTGTGAATCCAATTTGATTTGCATCGAATTTACAGAAACAGCCCATTCAACCCAGAAAGTTGTCAGGAATGGGGAAGGTTTACGAGGTTAATAGTGAACTTGAGGTGAAAATGAAACAACAGAGAAGTAACAATGCGAGCAGTCACCGAGAGGAATAACGAGACGAGGGCAGCACAGTAGCATAGTGGTTAGCACAATTGCTTCACAGCTCCAGGGTCCCAGGTTCGATTCCCGGCTTGGGTCACTGTCTGTGTGGAGTCTGCACATCCTCCCCGTGTCTGCGTGGGTTTCCTCCGGGTGCTCCGGTTTCCTCCCACAGTCCAAAGATGTGCAAGTTAGGTGGATTGGCCATGCCAAATTGCCCTTAGTGTCCAAAATTGCCCTTCGTGTTGGTTGAATGGGGTTACTGGGTTATGGGGATAGGGTGATGTGGGCTTGGGTAGGGTGCTCTTTCCAAGAACCGGTGCAGACTCGATGGGCCGAATGGCCTCTTCTGCACTGTAAATTCTATGAAATTCTATGCCCAGTAACAAGATTAGCAGGTGTCTAGAACCATTGAAGTGCGAATGGCAATATCAGAAACATTGTTCACCAGAGATTTTTTTTTGTTGATTTTTTAAATTTAGATTACCCAATTATTTTCTCCAATTAAGGAGCAATTTAGCGTGGCCAATCCACCTACTCTGCACATTTTTGGGCTGTGGGGACGAAACCCACGCAAACACGGGGAGAATGTGCAAACTCCACACGGACAGTGACCCAGAGCCGGGTTCGAACCTGGGACCTCAGCGCCGTGAGGCAGCTGTGCTAACCACTAGGCCACCGTGCTGCCCTTTGTTCACCAGAGATTAGTGGGGCTACACAAAGGATAACTTCTAAAGGCAAGGAATTTGAGGGAGGTAGACAGCAGAATCCACAAAGGGGAATATCAAAGAGATTGGGCAGTATGACTGCGAGCCCCCTCATTGAGTACAGGTTAGTTGCCCATCCAATAGCCAAGCAGGTCAGTTCCATCTATGATCTGAACCATGGAAGCCTGTTCCAGCTAACATTAGCGCCACGGCAGATTTCAGATATTCACCTGAAAAAGACGCAGTTTTGCACAATCTCTGAATCAGGAAGAGATGTTTTACCAGACTTGGCAACCTAAGCGGTATTGTGTGGTAACTATTAGCTGGATTTGACCTATAGAGTTACTAAAATTGGAGGTTTCTTGGGGAAAGGGGGCTCTCAGTTAGTTCAAGGAATGTGGGTATATTTTGGGAACAAGGGGTAACTTGAGGTAACACAAGTTTCAGAGTGTATGTTCATTTTTTTGTTCTTTGATTTAATAAATACTCTTTATTAATTGTTTACACACCGACTGGACTGGTTCCTCGCTGGGTTGAAAATGGTTCCTCACATTATTCCAAACAAATAATCACCATTAAGAAGCAGTGCTTCAAGTCATCCGTTGGAGGTTTGAGACATTCTCGCTGGTGACATGGGGTTCATAATGCAGTCAGTGTACATATTTCCTCTCCTTATTGGTTTAGGGCAGGTTGGCAGTTTATTCTTGCTCCCTGTCTTCGGTATCCCTGTCACCTCACACTGTCCGGATCTTTTCAGAGCTGGGATATTGCTGAAGATCACGTCACAGGATCTGAACCCCTCCCGCTGCAACATCGGGATTGGAGAATCCGAGGGCCAGTGGGACACCCGGTCATGTTAATCCTGTTCTCCGGTGATCCAGTCCCTTGTGTCGCCGATACAGCGTCACCTGTTGAAACCAGCCACATGGAACAAGCCAACCGTGTCAATACCTCCGTGACAAACTCCCCATTGCTTCCAGGTATCCAAACAAGGTCAGCAATTTATCTTTAACAGATGATCAGTTACTGTGCTACTTATAAACTACATGGGTCACATAAGTGAGGGTTTAAGTGGGTCGGTGCAGACTCGATGGGCCGAATGGCCTTCAGCACTGTATGTTCTGTGTACATCAGATCAGAAAGTGTTTCCTTTCTAATTTTTCTATTATGGGATGTGGGGGTCGCTGGCTGTGCCAGCATTTATTATCCATTCCTAATTTGTAATAATAATCTTTATTAGTGTCACATTAACACTGCAATGAAGTTGTGGTGAAAAGCCCCTAGTCGCCACATTCCGGAGCCTGTTTGGGTACACTGAGGGAGAATTCAGAATGTCCAATTCACTTAACCTGCACGTCTTTCGGGACTTGTGGGAGGAAACCGGAGCGCCCGGAGGAAACCCACGCAGACACGGGGAGAACGTGCAGACTCTGCACAGACGGTGACCCAAGCCGGGAATCGAACCCGGGTCCCTGTGAAACAACAGTGCTAACCACTGTGCTGCCGTGCCGCCCCTTGAAAAGGTGGCGGTGAGCTGCCTTCTTGAACCCGCTGTGGTGTAGGTAGACCCCCTGTCCAGTTAGGGAGGGAGTTCCAGGATTTTCCCCTTGAACTGCGCGTATCGCCTGGCCAACTCAGAGCCAGCCCCATCCCAGTGGGGTCTGCAGTCACATGTAGGCCAGACCGGGTAAGGACAGCAGATTTCCCTCCCTAAAGGGGCATTAGTGAACCCAATATAGTTTTTAAAAATAAATTTAGAGTAGCCAATTCTTTTGTTTTCCAATTAAGGGGCAATTTAGCGTGGCCAATCCATCTACCCTGCACATCTTTGGGTTGTGGGGGCGAGACCCACGCAGACACGTATATTTTCAAGAAGCAGTCAGATATAGCACTTGGGGATAAGGGGATCAAAGGATATGGGAGGGGGGAAAGTGGGAACAGGCTATTGAGTTGGATGGTCAACCAAATTCATAATGAATGGTGGAGCAGGCTCGAAGGGCCGAATGGCGTCTTCATGCTCCTATTTTCTACATTTCTATGTTGCAGACATATTAAGTGCGTAATGTTAATCCTATTCACTTAAGGCAGTGTGGTCTCCAGGTGTGGTTGACAGGGAGCGCTACCCAATCATCTCTATTCTATCTGGGAGTTGTGGGGTCTCTCGAGGCGGCCGTCCTTCTATAGTCTAGAAGCAGCTTCTTTGAAAGAACACTGGACCAGCACAGCTCGTGGCATGAAAGAGTACAATAGATTCTGCAGAATGTTTGTCGCTATATTAACCCCTGAAGACATTCATGTTTAAATGTGACATTCCAACATGGATTGTGCTTTATTAAAAGGGTCTCATTCTTCTCTCCTTACTTCAATTCAAAGGGATCCCGCTCAAGACATTCAGAAAATGGCACTGGCTGGGGGGAGTAGAAAATTGCCTGAAGACCAAGGGCGGAGGTGGTCTTTGGGTGTAGCTTTTGCCAGGAGGTCATCTTCAGCTCCAGCCTTGCTGTCCGGGATGGGCCCAGCAAGGACTCCGAGAAATGGTCCAAAGAAGGGTTTGAAGCAGAGACTGAGCAAAGAAACACCAAGTCATGAACAGGCGCCAAGTCCATTTTTACTCCAAAAAGGCAAAGTGCCTCATCAGGTTAGTCCGGTTGAATCGAAACGTATTCCATTTTTCATTGGCTCAAAGAATACCAGCGGAAAGCAGGGGATTGGGCACGGGACAAGGCAGCAGAACCTTGGAGATGTCGACCGCAGCATTTTATGCCAGATTGATCAAACTCTTTCGAAGAAATATCAAGGATACACAATAAATATCGTTGATGACCCAGTTGGCAGCGACAAGAACTTGACTTGTGATCTGTTGAATGCAAACCAATGCTGCGATGAAAACCAAGACGGCTGGAGAGAGTGTCTGTACGCCTTAATCAGATTTTACGGATTCAGGTCCCTCAAAGAATGCAAATCGGCCGTGAACATGGTGGCTCAGAGGCCCTCGGTCAAGTCCACGAGGCCCACCCATAACCCTGTCCAAAGGGTCTCACACGGACAGCGGGTCCTGAACAAGATTGCTTTGAGGAACCCCAGGAAAGCACCGGATGAAAGGTTTTGGCATGTATTCCCAATGCCATGGCAACAGAGCTTCCTGACCATGACGCAAGGTGGCATGAGTCAGTTTGGCGCTTTGGAACTGAACTGGTTTTCCTCTGGGATGGGTTACGGGGGCCTCGGCTCATTGCACCGCGGTACTCAGCCCCCCCCCCCCTCCCGCAGCAGCCACAAGCGGAACAGTGAGAAGCAAAGATATTGTTAATAAAGTGCGTACGTTTTAAACCAAAATGGCCTGTTAGCATCGCGGAGGGTCGTGGTTTGGGGAACCGGGACACCAGTGCGGGAGATCATCTCTCTCTTCATCTTTTTTTTTTAAATTTAGAGTACCCAATTCATTTTTTCCAATTAAGGGGCAATTTAGCGTGGCCAATCCATCTACCCTGCACATCTTTGGGTTGTGGGGACGAAACCCACGCAAACACGGGGAGAATGTGCAAACTCCACACGGACAGTGACCCGGGGCTGGGATCGAACCTGGGACCTCGGCGCCGTGAGGCAGCAGGGCTAACCCACTGCGCCACCGTGCTGCCCCTCTCTCTTCATCTTAAACTGATGTGGAGATGCCGGCGTTGGACTGGGGTGAGCACAGTAAGAAGTCTGACAACACCAGGTTAAAGTCCACCAGCTTTGTTTTGAATCACTAGCTTTCGGAGCACAGCTCCTTCCTCAGGTTCATCTGCTGAAGGGGCTGAGCTCTGAAAGCTAGTGATTCAAAACAAACCTGTTGGACTTTAACCTGGTGTTGTAAGACTTCCTAATGTGTTCATCTTAAACTGTCAGCTTCCCACTAAAGAGCTTCACTGAATTGTGTCCTCAACACTGCAGTTTCAACAACAACAGCAACTTGCATTTATATAGCTCCTTTAACACGGTAAAACATCGCAAGATGCTTCATAATGATAATCTTTATTAGTGTCACAAGTAGGCTTACATTAACACTGCAATGAAGTTACTGTGAAAAGCCCCTAGTCGCCACACCCCGGTGCCTGTTCGGGTACACAGAGGGAGAATTCAGAATGTCCAATTCACCTAACAGCCCGTCTTTTGGGATTTGTGGGAGGAAACCGGAGCGCCCGGAGGAAACCCACGCAGACACGGGGGGAACGTGCAGATTCCGCACAGATAGCGACTCTATCCGGGAATCGAACCGGGGACCCTGGCGCTGTGAAGCAACGGTGCTAACCACTGTGCAACCGCGCCGCCCCATGTGCTATGGTCTGTGACAACACTGTTATCAAACAAAATCTGACACTGAGCCGCACATGGGCAGTGACTGAAAGCTCTATCCTACAGTTCTGCCATTGTACAGTCAACCCAAGGTGATCATGCTACACGTTGACCCGTGTCTGGTTGTAGCCTCCGCCAGTGGGATGGGAATCTCCAACCACCCCCCCCCCCCCCCCCAGACCCCCAAACCCAGCATTTTCTTTTTTTAATAAATTTAGAGGACCCAGTTTAATTTTTCCAATTAAGGGGCAATTTAGCGTGGCCAATCCACCTAGCTTGCACACCTTTGCGTTGTGGGGGCGAACACGGGGAGAACGTCCAAACGGACAGTGACTCAGAGTTGGGATTGAACCTGGGACCTCGGCGCCGTGAGGCGGCAGTGCTAACCCACTGCGCCACCGTGCTGCCCTCACCCAGCATTTTCTGTCTTCCTCTCCCACCGCAACGCCCCCTCCTCCCCAGAAACCCCCCTCTCCTCCCACCCCGCCCCCTCCCCAGCTTCTCTTAAGGATAATGTCTCGTGTCCAGAGGTGCCAACCCTGCAGCGTTAGTCGTAGGAATGAAGGTAACGTTAGGGACCTTCAAGCGGCTAATGGATAGGTACATGGATTACGGTAGAATGATGGGGTGTAGGTTAATTTGTTCTTAATCTAGGACAAAAGTTCGGCACAACATCGTGGGCCGAAGGGCCTGTTCTGTGCTGTATTTTCCATGTTCTATGAGCGACAGCACACACACACACACATCCACGACGTCTCCACTGATAAAGATGACCTGCAGTTCTGAGCTGCCAGGCAGGATTCGTCACACTATCCTCCGAGTACAGCTTGAATCCACAACCTGGCTCGCAGGCAGAGGGCTGCATCTCTGTCCATCAGGCCCCAGCATGCCAACAACACGAGCCACTGTTGATTTACTTCACGGACAGGGCTGAGCTCTATCCCCCCCGGCCTGTGATGGGACTGAACGCTTTGCAGAGTGACCCCGGGGGGGGCAGTTCTATACATAGCAGTGGAAGCTTTTAATATTAAAAAGAAAAACGTCCTGGTAAAACGTCAGTATTGAAGAGGAAGAGGATTTTGACTGTTTGGACAATCAGGCTCCTATTACAGGAATAATAATCTGTCCTGTGCTTTTCTGAAATGTTAGACACATGTTTAAATATGCCCTTGCATTTCACAGAGGGCAGCCAGTAGTGAGGCTTTCAGGGAACAAGTCACAGGCTGACCACAAGGTGGGGCTGTTTATCACATTCTGCTTCAGCCGCAGAATAACAAGCTTCTGGTTGGGTTATTTTTCGTTAACCTTTCAAAATATATTTATTAACCTTCCGGGGAGAGAGTATTCTACAGTTTCTCGCCTTTGAGCCCCAAAGACTGGCACTCCCATTCCAGCAGCCGCTCACCCGCTGACCATTACTCATTTGAGAGTGTCAGTGGGCTACCCGACTGTGGAAAGCGTCATGCCCACACACACAAACATCATACAACAGGGATAAGAGTACACTCTTAGGGAAGAAACGTTCAACGGTCCTGAGTCCAATTTCATTAACCCGGATGAAATTGAGAAAACTGTATTTCGGCGGGAGAATCAGCTGGTGAGTCAGTTTCAGCGGGAGCAGTGCGGAAGTGGCTGCTGGGAGGTAAGTCAACCTTTAAAAGCACTTGTCTTTGCAGGGGCAGGCCAGTCGATTTCGGCAGGAGAATCAGCTGGTGAGTCAGTTTCAGCGGGAGCAGTGCAGAAGTGGTTGCTGGGAGGTAAGTCTGTCCTTTAAAAGCACTTGTCTTTGCAGGGGCAGGCCAGTCGATTTCGGCGGGAGTGGAGCTGGCTGGTTAGTCAATTTCAGCAGGAGCTGAGAATTTTTCTTTTTTTTTAAATTAGTTTTTTAGGCGGGAACAGGAAGTCGACCCGCGGACGTCTGGGAAGACCCTCACCAATACATTCTGGTGGAGAGGAAACCCGAGACACTACACGTGTAGTGTCTCCCACCCGCCCTCCTCCTCTAACCTAATAATAAAACCCATTGGTCTGAGGTCAGTACCATATTTTATTATATTATTATTATTTTTTATAAAAATTTAATTTAGTTGTTAGCCAGATCTTGGTAGAAAGTTAGAGGAATGGCAGGGAAGGGAGTGCAATGTTCCTCCTGCAGGATGTTTGAGGTGTGGGATGCAGTTAGTGTCCCTGCTGATTTTACCTGCAGGAAGTGCTGCCATCTCCAGCTCCTCCAAGACCGAGTTAGGGAACTGGAGCTGGAGTTGGAAGAACTTCGGATCATTCGGGAGGCAGAAGGGGTCATAGATAGCAGCTTCAGGGAATTAGTTACACCAAAGATTGGAGATAGGTGGGTAACTGTAAGAGGGACTGGGAAAAAGCAGTCAGTGCAGGGATCCCCTGCGGTCGTTCCCCGGAGAAACAAGTATACCGCTTTGGATACTTGTGGGGGGGACGACTTACCAGGGGTAAGCCATGGGGTACGGGCCTCTGGCACGGAGTCTGTCCCTGTTGCTCAGAAGGGAAGGGGGGAGAGGAGCAGAGCATTAGTAATTGGGGACTCTATAGTCAGGGGCACAGATAGGAGATTTTGTGGGAGCGTGAGAGACTCACGTTTGGTATGTTGCCTCCCAGGTGCAAGGGTACGTGATGTCTCGGATCGTATTTTCCGGGTCCTTAGGGGGGAGGGGGAGCAGCCCCAAGTCGTGGTCCACATTGGCACTAACGACATAGGTAGGAAAGGGGACAAGGATGTCAGGCAGGCTTTCAGGGAGCTAGGATGGAAGCTCAGAACTAGAACAAACAGAGTTGTTATCTCTGCGTTGTTGCCCGTACCACGTGATAGTGAGATGAGGAATAGGGAGAGAGAGCATTTAAACACGTGGCTACAGGGATGGTGCAGGCGGGAGGGATTCAGATTTCTGGATAACTGGGGCTCTTTCTGGGGAAGGTGGGACCTCTACAGACAGGATGGTCTACATCTGAACCTGAGGGGCACAAATATCCTGGGGGGGAGATTTGTTAGTGCTCTTTGGGGGGGTTTAAACTAATGCAGCAGGGGCATGGGAACCTGGATTGTAGTTTTAGGGTAAGGGAGAATGAGAGTATAGAGGTCAGGAGCACAGATTTGACGTCGCAGGAGGGGACCAGTGTTCAGGTAGGTGGTTTGAAGTGTGTCTACTTCAATGCCAGGAGTATACGAAACAAGGTAGGGGAACTGGCAGCATGGGTTGGTACCTGGGACTTCGATGTCGTGGCCATTTCGGAGACATGGATAGAGCAGGGACAGGAATGGATGTTGCAGGTTCCGGGGTTTAGGTGTTTTAGTAAGCTCAGAGAAGGAGGCAAAAGAGGGGGAGGTGTGGCGCTGCTAGTCAAGAGCAGTATTACGGTGGCGGAGAGGATGCTAGATGGGGACTCTTCTTCCGAGGTAGTATGGGCTGAAGTTAGAAACAGGAAAGGAGAGGTCACCCTGTTGGGAGTTTTTTATAGGCCTCCTAATAGTTCTAGGGATGTAGAGGAAAGGATGGCGAAGATGATTCTGGATATGAGCGAAAGTAACAGGGTAGTTATTATGGGAGACTTTAACTTTCCAAATATTGACTGGAAAAGATATAGTTTGAGTACAATAGATGGGTCGTTTTTGTACAGTGTGTGCAGGAGGGTTTCCTGAAACAATATGTTGACAGGCCAACAAGAGGCGAGGCCACGTTGGATTTGGTTTTGGGTAATGAACCAGGCCAGGTGTTGGATTTGGAGGTAGGAGAGCACTTTGGGGACAGTGACCACAATTCGGTGACGTTTACGTTAATGATGGAAAGGGATAAGTATACACCGCAGGGCAAGAGTTATAGCTGGGGGAAGGGCAATTATGATGCCATTAGACGTGACTTGGGGGGGATAAGGTGGAGAAGTAGGCTGCAAGTGTTGGGCACACTGGATAAGTGGGGCTTGTTCAAGGATCAGCTACTGCGTGTTCTTGATAAGTATGTACCGGTCAGACAGGGAGGAAGGCGTCGAGCGAGGGAACCGTGGTTTACCAAGGAAGTGGAATCTCTTGTTAAGAGGAAGAAGGAGGCCTATGTGAAGATGAAGTGTGAAGTTTCGGTTGGGGCGATGGATAGTTACAAGGTAGCGAGGAAGGATCTAAAGAGAGAGCGAAGGCGAGCAAGGAGGGGACATGAGAAGTATTTGGCAGTAAGGATCAAGGAAAACCCAAAAGCTTTCTATAGGTATGTCAGGAATAAGCGAATGACTAGGGAAAGAGTAGGACCAGTCAAGGACAGGGATGGGAAATTGTGTGTGGAGTCCGAAGAGATAGGCGAGATACTAAATGAATATTTTTCGTCAGTATTCACTCAGGAAAAAGATAATGTTGTGGAGGAGAATGCTGAGCCCCAGGCTAATAGAATAGATGACATTGAGGTACGTAGGGAAGAGGTGTTGGCAATTCTGGACAGGCTGAAAATAGATAAGTCCCCGGGACCTGATGGGATTTATCCTAGTATTCTCTGGGAGGCCAGGGAAGAGATTTCTGGACCTTTGGCTTTGATTTTTATGTCATCATTGGCTACAGGAATAGTGCCAGAGGACTGGAGGACAGCAAATGTGGTCCCTTTGTTCAAAAAGGGGAGCAGAGACAACCCCGGCAACTATAGACCGGTGAGCCTCACGTCTGTAGTGGGTAAAGTCTTGGAGGGGATTATAAGAGACAAGATTTATAATCATCTAGATAGGAATAATATGATCAGGGATAGTCAGCATGGCTTTGTGAAGGGTAGGTCATGCCTCACAAACCTTATTGAGTTCTTTGAGAAGGTGACTGAACAGGTAGACGAGGGTAGAGCAGTTGATGTGGTGTATATGGATTTCAGCAAAGCGTTTGATAAGGTTCCCCACGGTAGGCTATTGCAAAAAATACGGAGGCTGGGGATTGAGGGTGATTTAGAGATGTGGATCAGAAATTGGCTAGCTGAAAGAAGACAGAGGGTGGTGGTTGATGGGAAATGTTCAGAATGGAGTACAGTCACAAGTGGAGTACCATAAGGATCTGTTCTGGGGCCGTTGCTGTTTGTCATTTTTATCAATGACCTAGAGGAAGGCGCAGAAGGGTGGGTGAGTAAATTTGCAGACGATAATAAAGTCGGTGGTGTTGTCGATAGTGTGGAAGGATGTAGCAGGTTACAGAGGGATATAGATAAGCTGCAGAGCTGGGCTGAGAGGTGGCAAATGGAGTTTAATGTCGAGAAGTGTGAGGTGATTCACTTTGGAAGGAATAACAGGAATGCGGAATATTTGGCTAATGGTAAAGTTCTTGAAAGTGTGGATTAGCAGAGGGATCTAGGTGTCCACGTACATAGATCCCTGAAAGTTGCCACCCAGGTTGATAGGGTTGTGAAGAAGGCCTATGGAGTGTTGGCCTTTATTGGTAGAGGGATTGAGTTCCGGAGTCGGGAGGTCATGTTGCAGCTGTACAGAACTCTGGTACGGCCGCATTTGGAGTATTGCGTACAGTTCTGGTCACCGCATTATAGGAAGGACGTGGAGGCTTTGGAGCGGGTGCAGAGGAGATTTACCAGGATGTTGCCTGGTATGGAGGGAAAATCTTATGAGGAAAGGCTGATGGACTTGAGGTTGTTTTCGTTGGAGAGAAGAAGGTTAAGAGGAGACTTAATAGAGGCATACAAAATGATCAGGGGGTTGGATAGGGTGGACAGTGAGAGCCTTCTCCCGCGGATGGATATGGCTGGCACGAGGGGACATAACTTTAAACTGAGGGGTAATAGATATAGGACAGAGGTCAGAGGTAGGTTCTTTACGCAAAGAGGAGTGAGGCCGTGGAATGCCCTACCTGCTACAGTAGTGAACTCGCCAACATTGAGGGCATTTAAAAGTTTATTGGATAAACATATGGATGATAATGGCATAGTGTAGGTTAGATGGCTTTTGTTTCGGTGCAACATCGTGGGCCGAAGGGCCTGTACTGCGCTGTATTGTTCTATGTTCTATGTATATCTCTCTCTTTGTCTGTCTGTCTCCCCCCCCCCCCCCCCAAGGTATGTTTGTCCCTCTCCCTCTGTATCTGCCTCTCTTTAATTCTCTCTCCGTATATATCTGCTCTTCCTGTGCACCTGTTTCTCTCCCCCTGTGTTTCTGTCTCTCTCTCCCTGTGTGTATCTCTTCCTCACTCACTCACTCTCCCTCTCTCTCTCTTCCTGTCTGGATCTCACTGCTTACTCTCCTTTTATGCATCTCTCTCACTCTCTCTATCTATCTCTCACTCTGCCTCTCTCTCTCCCTGTGTGTATCTCTCTCTATCTATCGCTCACTCTGCCTCTCTCTCTTCCTGTCTGTATTTCCCTCTATCTATCGCTCACTCTGCATCTCTCTCTTCCTGTTTGTATCTCTCACTCTCTTACTATGAGTATCCCTAATTGTCTGTCTATACAATAAGTTGGTACTTTGCACTCCAGAGAGTTTGTGACAGCTTTCTTGCCTCCTGGAATCAAGATTCCTGTCATTGTCCGACCCTCAGGTCCGACTCAATATCTGTGCGCATCTCAAGGCTGGAACATTCCAAAATGGGGTCCAGCTGAGAATAACAAGGATTATTCCAGCTCTGCATTTGCCCCCCATTCTTGTGACCAAACACATTAATCTCCAAGAACATTTTGCTAACTCTACCTTCTTGACTCCTTTTCACCAGGTTTGCCTGTGTTTACCAAGACATGTTCGAAACTCAGTAACAAACCTATTAATGTAGTTTTGTTGTATTCTGTAATAAATCGCCAACAATTATCCGTGCTGTGTCGAAAATTCCCGCTAGTTTTCCAACCATTGATTTAATCAGGAGTAGGAGTAGACCGTTCGGCCTATCCACCAATAAATACTATCATGGCTGATCTTGGGTTTCAACTTCATCTTCCCGCCTGCTCCCCATATCCCTTAATTCCCTGGAGTCCCATTCTCTTGCTTCTGGTTGTAACAGCTTCCTGTGTCCCAGTTGCCCATATTCTTGGGATCTTCCTGTGCTACTCATTACATTTTTATTTCCCTTCGCTGGCTCCTGTCATTCAGTTGCTCCACACCCCCCCCGCCCCCCTCTCCCCCCACCTACCCTCATTCGAACTCTTCAAACGTGCTTTAGTTTATTCCCACACCCATCCCATAATATCCCCACTCTCCTGCTCAGCGCCCTCCTTCGAAGACACCTCCAGCGAGGTCACATTTATTGGCAATCTCCGTGAACCGCTGCGGCCCTCGTGCCAGTGGAGCTCCCACAGTGGTTTTAAAGTAGGGAATTCCAGGAATTGACCAGGGTGGAGTCAGGAATGGGACGATCCAGTGCGGAATATCGGAAATGGCAGGATTCCAATGTGGGCAAATGTGAGCTCATCAACTTTGGACCCAAATGGATAGCACAGGGTTCCTTGTGAAGGTTCGAAGAGTCCCGGAGGGTTAAGTTACACACAGAGATTACGCATACAGAGGTCATATTCCCTGGAATTTACAAGTTAAATGGATAATTTAATTGAACTTGTCAAGATAGTAAGGGGAACAAACAGAGACAATTTCCACTGGTTGGGGAATCTGGGACTGGGATAATAATCTAAAAATTAGTCGGACCTTTTTAAAATTACATTTAGAGTACCCAATTCTTTCCCCCAATTAAGGGGCAATTTAGCGTGGCCAATCCAACTAACCTGCACATCTTTTTGGGTTGTGGGGGTGAGACCCACGCAGTCACGGGGAGAATGTGCAAACTCCATACGGACAGTGACCCGGGGCCGGGATCGAACCCGGGTCCTCGGCACCGTGAGGCAGCAGTGCTAACCACTGCGCCACCGTGCTGATCACACCAACTTCCCTGGATAGCGTCAAAGCCCTTGTGTAATTGAGGCCACACCACCCAACGCGTACAGCGGGTGCTCCATCACCATTGATGTGCAGTTGGCGAAGAGGCTTTGAGGGGTCAGGAGGTGAGCCACTTATGACAGAATATCCACCCTCTGCACTGTTCGTGTAGCTGCTTAGGAACAGGTGTAGACCATTCAGCCCATCTAGCGTGCGCCACCATTTAATACGACCATGGCAGCAGTGTGGATATCACTGGCCCGGGGTGATCTCCAGGACATTATGGTTGAGGGCTCCGTTATGGCAGTGCTGTTGAAAGCCACGGGGAAGTGGCTGGAGTTCCTCTTGTTCAAGGTGTTCACTACTCAGCATTTATGTAGACAGAATGTTTTCAATTGAAGCCTAGATATTGGCCTCCTGCTCGAGGCTGGCATGGACTGCTTCAGTGTTGGAGCAAACATGAATGGAACCCAAAGCAGTGGATTCATTAGTGGACAATCCTATTCCTTACCTTGTAGTGGAAAGGGCATTGATGAAGGAACTGAAATGGTCTTGGGTGCTTCACTGAGGGCCTCTTGTAGCGATGATTGGCTGCTGACAGCCACCCCCCAGCCCCTGGAGAATCTCACCATTGTTTGGGAGAGTTTTACAGCACAAAAAGAGGCCGTTCAGCCCATCGTGTCAGCGCCGCCCATCAAGCGCCTATCTATTCTAGTCCCATTTTCCAGCCTCGTGTGCTGTGCGTTTCAAGTGCTCATTCTTAAATGTTGTGAGGGTTCCCGCCTCTACCCCCCTTCTAGGCAGCGAGTTCCAGATTCCCATTACCCCCTGGGTGTTTCCGAAAATCCCCACTAAACCTCCTGCCCCTTACCTTAAATCTATGCCCCCTGGTTATTGACCCCTCTATTAAGGGGAAAGGTTTGCCCATCTGCCCTATCTATGCCCCTTATCACTTTTACACCTCAATCAGGAACCCCCCGCCCCAGCCATCTCTAAGGAAAACGACCCCAGCATATCCAGCCTCTCTTCCGAGCTGGAACGCCCGATCCCGGGCAGCACGGTAGCATTGTGGATAGCACAATTGCTTCACAGCTCCAGGGTCCCAGGTTCGATTCCCGGCTTGGGTCACTGTCCGTGCGGAGTCTGCACGTCCTCCCCGTGTGTGCGTGGGTTTCCTCCGGGTGCTCCGGTTTCCTCCCACAGTCCAAAGATGTGCAGGTTAGGTGGATTGGCCACGATAAATTGCCCTTAATGTCCAAAATTGCCCTTAGTGTTGGGTGGGGTAACTGGGTTATGGGGATAGGGTGGAGGTGTTGACCTTGGGTAGGGTGCTTTTTCCAAGAGCCGGTGCAGACTCGATGAGCCGATTGGCCTCCTGCACTGTAAATTCTATGATAATCTATGATCCCAGGCAACATCCTGGTGAATCTCCTCTGCACCCTCTCCAGTGCAATCACATCCTCCCTATAGTGTGGTGACCAGAACCACACACAGTCCTCCAGCTGGGGCCTAACCAGCGTTTTATACAGCTTCATCATACCCTTCCTGCTCCTATATTCTATGGTAAGACGTCTTACAACACTAGGTTAAAGTCCAACAGGTTTGTTTCGAATCACTATCTTTTGGAGCACAGCTCCTTCCTCAGGTGAATGAAGAGTTGGGTTCCACAAACACAGCTATAGACAAAGTCAATGATGCAAGACGATACTTTGAATGCGAGTCTTTGCAGGTAATTAAGTCTTTACAGGTCCAGACGGAGGGACTGGGGAGAGGGATAATCACAGGTTAAAGAGGTGTGAATTGTCTCAACCCCAGGCCAGATAGTGGGGGGGTTGAATGTAATGAGACATGAATCCAAGGAATTATATGCCTCGGCTAATGAAGGCAAGTATCCCATATGCTGCCTTAACCACCTTATCTACCTGTCGCCATCGACTTCACCTTCACTAGCGCCCCTTGATGCCTTGAGATCAAGGAGCAGCTACCCTCATCTCTCCTCAGGCAGTCAGATCTTGATTCCACATCTAGATCACTGTTTGGTTAAGGTCTGGAGATGGGTGTTCCTGGCTGAGCAGGATCTCACTGAGCAGGTATCACCAAGGCTTTGCCAATGGAGCCTTCCTTCACTTTATTGCTGATTGTGGGGGCTCCTGGTAACTATCAGGTTAGTTTTCTCTTGTTTATTGAAGAATCCAACAGCACTGGGAAATCCTCCAAAATGCTAGTCTTTGTTCTAATACAACCTGATACGATTTGCTTTGGTAAGAGCACCAGGAGCACCGTATAATAGAATCTCTACAGTGCAGAAGGAGGCCATTTGGCCCATCGAGTCTGCACTGGCACTCTGTAAGAGTGGCCCACCTAGGCCCCCTTCCCCAGTAACTCCACCTAACCTACACATCTTTGGACTGTGGAAGGAAACCGGAGCACCCGGAGGAAACCCACGCAGACACGGGGAGAAGGCGCAGACTCCGCACAGACAGCAAGAAAATGTCCTCGGGTATTCTTTCACTCTATAGATATAACTTGTGGGTTTTTTCCTGATCATTTGTTTCTGTGATTCCCTCCGTTGAATTTCACATCTCACCATCGTCCGTGTGATTCACAGCAATGAAAATACTCTTCAAAATGCACTCACTCTGCAAAATACAAGCTTGAGCAGACGTTACAGGCTAACAATAATCTTTATTATTGTCACAAGTAGGCTTACATTAACACTGCAATGAAGTTACTGTGAGAAGCCCCTAGTCACCACACTCCGGCGCCTGTTCGGGTACACAGAGGGAGAATTCAGAATGTCCAATTCACCTGACAAGCGCGTCTTTCGGGACTTGTGGGAGGAAACAAACCGGAGCACCCGGAGGAAACCCACGCAGACAACGTGCAGATTCCGCACAGACAATGACCCGATCCGGGAATCAAACCCGGGTCCCTGGTGCTGTGAAGCAACAATGCTAACCACTGTGCTACTGTCCTGCCCATAAGATGATGAGAGTGCAGGAAACGCTGAATGAACACTGTGTAGGTGCTCATTACTTCCATTCGATCAGTAAATGTTCTCAATTGTATCACGACACTCTTGGGTTAGGAGCACATCTTTCCACTCCATTTATGCGTTTTTGAAAAGTAATAATCTGACAGGACGTGGTGATACCCCAGCTTTTGATTAGGCACTTTACAGCCTTCTGGCCTTAACATTGAGTTCAACAACTTTAGACCATGAACTCTGTCCTGCATTTTGGATTTTCTTCCCCTGCCCCACTCCAAGTTTAAGTCTATATCTTGTTTTGCTTTCAGTAAGCGCTGACCCCTGTCCTGCTTTTGACACCTCCTGCTATTTTGTTGCTTTCAGATAGGGTTGACCTTTATGCCACTATTAACACCTGCTTTAGTCTTTAATACTATCATCACCACTCCTTTGTCCATGACGCCGTTGTCACTTAATCAGTTGGGTTTACTCCTCGATCCGGGCGTTCACAGGTGTTCAGTTGGCACCTGCTACCTGAAAGCCGGTTGGCATTTTGGGCTACCCCCGGACAGGGACATGGGTACAAACTGCAGTCAGCACAGGCTGGAAGACTGGGTACTGCATCTCAGACATGGAGCTGTAGGAGCAGGTGTGACAGCACCCGGTGAGTTTCACAAGTTCTAGGCTTCGCCAAAAGGGCCGTCCCAGGGTCAGGGACATGGAGTATACGTGACACTCGAGTTCCTTAAATACCGGGAGTCTCACATTCCTGCTCCTGAGGGTTTGAACAATCCAGGGCCCATTCTATATAAACTATTTTCTTCAACTAAAAGTCAAGATTCGCATATTTTATTCTGCAACCCACAACTGGATGGCAAAACATGTGAGAACATCTGTTCTATATGCGCTCGTCCTGTGCTGGGGAAGTGCTCCAAACCAGACGGCCAGCGAGCGACCACAATGAAGAAATATTACACCCCCACCTTTAGCTCCATCAGATTTATTCGGACAGCACCAAAATGGCAGGTTAATTCTTACTCTCAGTCAGCCGTGCACCGCATTCACATCTGAGTCAGAAGGTTGTGAGTTCAAGCCCCATTCCTCAAAACCTGAACACGGAAATCTACTGTGCCACCCCAATGCAGTACTGAGGGAGTGCCGCACTGTCAGAGGGTCAGTACTGAGGGAGTGCCGCACTGTCAGAGGGTCAGTACTGAGGGAGTGCCGCACTGTCAGAGGGTCAGGACTGAGGGAGTGCCGCACTGTCAGAGGGTCAGTACCGAGGGAGCGCTGCACTGTCAGAGGGTCAGCACTGAGGGAGTGCTGCACTGTCAGACGATCAGCACTGGAGAGTGCTGCACTGTCAGAGGGTCAGTACTGAGGGAGTGCCGCACTGTCAGAGGGTCAGTACTGAGGGAGTGCAGCACTGTCAGAGGGTCAGTCATGAGGGAGTGCCTCACTGTCAGAGGGTCAGCACTGAGGGAGTGCCGCACTGTCAGAGGGTCAGTACTGAGGGAGTGCCGCACTGTCAGAGGGTCAGTACTGAGGGAGTGCTGCACTGTCAGAGGGTCAGTACTGGGGGAGTGCTGCACTGTCAGAGGGTCAGTACTGAGGGAGTGCTGCACTGTCAGCGGGTCAGTACTGAGGGGGTGCAGCACTGTCTGAGTGTCAGTGCTGAGGGAGTGCCACACTGTTACAGGGTCAGTATTGAGGGAGTGCTGCACTGTCAGAGGGTCAGTACTGAGGGAGTGCTGCACTGTCAGAGGGTCAGCCCTGAGGGAGTGCTGCACTGTCAGAGGGTCAGCACTGAGGGAGCACTGCACTGTCAGAGGGTCAGTGTTGAGGGAATGCTGCACTGTCAGAGGGTCAGTATTGAGGGAGTGCCGCATTATCAGAGGGTCAGTACTGAATGTCATGTGAGAGTTCCTTTAAGAAATGAGTGTTTAAGAAATGCACCTTTAAGAAATGGGTGTTTATCAGTGGTGTCAGAGTGTGGGTGGAGCTGGGCTGTCTGTCAGCTTTTTACTTTTGTTTTAGGCTGTTTGCTGCAGGGTGTGTTTTAGTTTCGTTTTCAGAGCTGGATAGCTGCAGTCACAGCCAGAAGGGGTATGACTCTCTCTCTGTAATCTAAAGACTGTAAATCGATCCTTTGGTGATTTAAAACTAATAACTGCTCTTAGTAGTGACTTTAACCTGATGTGTTTCTGTTAAAAGTATTTTTTAAAGTCTTATGGATGTTAAAAGGACAACTTAAGGATTACTTAGTGTTGTATTCTTTGGGGGTTGTATTTGAAGTAATGGTTGCTAAGATGTTCACTGTATGTTTTAAAAAGGTTAAATAAACATGGTTTTGCTTTAAAAAAAAGTTTCCATTTCTGCTGTATCACACCTGTAGAGTGGGCCGTGTGCTCCCCATACCACAATCTATTAAAAGTTGTGGGTCAGGGGAACTCCATGATACACTTTGGGGTTCTCTAAACCCTGGCCCATAACATGAGGGAGTGTCGCACTGTCAGAGGGTCAGCATTGAGGGAGTGCCGCACTGTCAGAGGGTCAGTACTGAGGGAGTGCTGCACTGTAAGGGTCAGTACTGAGGGAGTGGTGCACTGTCAGAGGGTCAGTACTGAGGGAGCACTGCACTGTCAGAGGGTCAGTGCTGAGGGAGTGCTGCACTGTCAGAGGGTCAGTGCTGAGGGAGTGCTGCACTGTCAGGGTCAGTACTGAGGCAGCACTGCATTGTCAGAGGGTCAGTACTGAGGGAGTGCTGCACCGTCAGAGGGTTAGTACTGGGGGAGTGCTGCACTGTCAGAGGGTCAGTACTGAGGGAGTGCTGCACTGTCAGAGGGTCAGTACTGAGGGAGTGCTGCACTGTCAGAGGGTCAGTATGGAGGGAGTGCTGCACTCTCAGAGGGTCAGTACTGTGGGAGTGCTGCACTCTCAGAGGGTCAGTACTGTGGGAGTGCTGCACTGTCAGAGGGTCAGTACTCAGGAAGTGCTGCACTGTCAGAGGGTCAGTACTCAGGAAGTGCTGCACTGTCAGAGGGTCAGTACTGAGGGAGTGCTGCACTGTCAGAGGGTCAGTACTGAGGGAGTGCCGCACTGTCAGAGGGTCAGTACTGAGGGAGTGCTGCACTGTCAGAGGGTCAGTACTGGGGGAGTGCTGCACTGTCAGAGGGTCAGTACTCAGGAAGTGCTGCACTGTCAGAGGTGCCACCCTTCAGATGAGTCATTAAATCGTGACCCTGGTATAATTTGTAACAAGTGCAGGGGAATAGGATAATGATCTTTGGGAATATATTCAAGTCTGAGTTGGACAGATTTTTGGTTGACAGTGTTATGGGGGTGTGGTAGTATGTATTAGGGGGTCATGTGGGACTGGAAGCCCTAATGTCATTGGCTGACAGATCCCGGGTCCTGGTTGGCCGTTGACCTCTAGCTCCGCCCTGAAGGCGGAGTATAAGAAGCCGGAGTCCTCCCCCGCAGGCCATTCTACTATCGAGCTGCGGGGGAACAGACACGCTTAATAAAGCCTCATCGACTTCACTCTATTTGTCTCACGGAGTCTTTGTGCGCTACAATTTATTAAGCGTGCCTAAAAAGGACTATGGAGCTCAGGATCATTCCGGAATGCCTGAGGATCAGCCCCCACGCAGTGAACGCGGCAGCAGCCTTCAAGCACTGGCAGACTTGTTTCGAGGCCTACCTCAGAACGGCCACCGGCCGGGTCACAGAAGACCAAAAACTACAGGTCCTGCACTCGAGGGTAAGCACGGAGATCTTCTCCCTCATCGAAGACTCGGAGGATTTCCAGACGGCGTTCGCAGCACTGAAAAGTCTCTATGTCCGCCCAGTTAACCAAATCTACGCTCGCTACCAGCTCGCGACGAGACGGCAAGGTCCCGGAGAATCGATGGACGAATTCTACGCCGTGCTGCTGATTTTGGGACGAGCCTGCAGCTGCCCTTCGGCGAACGCAAAGGAACACACGGACATGTTAATGCGCGATGCTTTTGTGGCAGGTATGAATTCCTCCCAAATCCGCCAAAGACTTCTAGAAAGAGAGTCGCTAGGACTCTCAGAGGCCCGGGCCCTAGCAGCCTCCCTAGACGTGGCCGCGCGTAATACCCGCGCCTACGGCCCCGACCGCGCGGCAGCCCATTGGGCTCCGTACGTACCCGTCACGAGAAACCCACCCCCCCCCGGACACCCCACAGGCTTGCGCGGTCCAAACGCCAAGTCGCACCGGGGGCGCCCGCTGCTATTTCTGCGGCCAGGTGAAACACCCCCGACAGCGCTGCCCGGCCCGCGCAGCGATCTGCAAGAGCTGCGCGAAAAAGGGCCATTTCGCGGTTGTGTGCCGGTCCCGCGAGGTCGCCGCTGTCCCGGGAGAACAGGGAGCCCTGCAAGCCGTTTACGCTCCCCAAACCCCCCAGCGCATCATGTACGACCCGCAGGCGCAGCCGCTCTGGGTCCCGACCACCGCGGTCCCGGGAGAACAGGGAGCCCTGCACGCCGCTTACGCTCCCCAACCCCCGCCCCCCCCCCCCGCACCCCATGTATTACCCGCCGGCGCTACCACTTTGGATCCCGACCACCACTCCCCACGGAAAAGAGGGAGTTCTGGGCGTCTCTAATGCCCCCCTACCCCCCCCCCCCCGCGCCCCACGTCTGACCCGCCGGCGCTACCAACTTGGGTCCCGACCACCGCTGTCCCCGGAGATGAGGGAGCCCCGCGCGGTCCTAACGCTCCCCAACCCCCCCAACGCCCCATGTGCGACCTGCAGACGCCGCCATTTTGGGTCCCGGCCACCACAAGGGGAGGAAGGGTGCCGCCATCTTGGACCACCCCAAACCTGTACGACGCGTGGGGGCGGCCATTTTGTCCACCCCCACCGCCATCTTGTGACCCCCCAGCCATGTGCGATGTATGGGGGCGGCCATTTTGTTCATCCCCGACACCATCTTGGACGGCAACAACGGACCCCACTCCGCTACTACAACCACGTCTCGCTTCAATTACGCTCGATCAAGCTCGGCCCCGGACACTCCAGACGACGACGACAACGGTGCTAATAAACGGCCACGAGACACCATGCCTAGTCGACTCCGGGAGCACGGAGAGCTTTATCCACCCCGACACGGAGGTCCTCCTCTGGAACGTCGCTGCCGACCTGGCTGGCGGCCCCAGGACCCATCTTGCTCCGAAAGCATGTGCGGGCACATAAGGCGGACCCGTTGGTCGAAAGGGTTCACCTCCTCCACGCGAACCCGCAGTACGCTTACGTGGAGTACCCCGACGGCCGACAGGACACGGTCTCCCTGCGGGATCTGGCGCCCGCCGGCAACTCACACCCCCCCCCCCCGACACCATTCACCCAACCCCCCCCCTTCCTGCCACCGCCGCACCCCGCGACCGCCCCCTTCCCAGGAGGATCGGTTCCCCTCCCCTCAGGCCCGACCAAGAATAAAGCCCAAGCGGAAACCGTAAGGCTCCCGGAGACGACAACACCGGTACAAGCACCACCACCACCACCGGGGCCGAGGCGATCGACACGGACGACCAGACCGCCCGACCGACTCGTGGCGTCGATCTAAATCAAAATATGGACTTTTCACAAGAACATTTTGCTTTTCTCCCGATACCTTCTGTAAATAGTCGAAACAGGACAAAATTGTACAATACTGTATTGCCATGTGAATGTTTTTTCCTCCCAGGACCAGCCCTGTAAACCCTTACCACCATACGAAGCATCACCCCGCCGGGTTCAATTTTGACAAGGGGTGAATGTGGTAGTATGTATTAGGGGTCATGTGGGACTGGAAGCCCTAATGTCATTGGCTGACAGATCCCGGGTCCTGGTTAGCCGTTGAAGACGGAGTATAAGAAGCCGGAGTCCTCCCCCGCAGGCCATTCTACTATCGAGCTGCGGGGGAACAGACACGCTTAATAAAGCCTCATCGACTTCACTCTATTCGTCTCACGGAGTCTTTGTGCGCTACAGGGGGTCAGGCAGGAAATATTTTTTGGGCTACCGTCAGGTGAACCGTGACCTTATTGCGAGGTGGCGCAGGCTGAAGGGCCCGAATGCCTACTCCTGCGCTTGATGCTGTTATGTGTCCTCAATAATAACGTAAATGTCACCACAGTTCCAGATGACCAAAGGCTGCTTTCCCCTTTGAGGGGGAGAGCTGACTGGTGGTGATTTAACCTGAGGATCACCGCACCTCAGGCGAGGGGCACAATTGAGAAGGCGGGGCCTTCATGAATACCCTCAGCCGGTACGGAAATCGAACCCACGCTGCTGGAATCGCTCCGCATCATGAAACAGCCGTCCAGCTGACTGAGCTAACTCAACAATATTTATCCCTCAATAAAAACCTAAAAAATCAGTCTTTAACATTGACCTGAAAGGGCAGGTGAGAACTCTGTTTAACATCATACCCAAATGACAGCACCTCTGAGGGTGTAGCACTCTGTCAGTGCCACATGGTGGGAACGCCAGTCTTGATTTTTGTGTGAGATCTGAACCCCCAACCTTCTGACTCGGAAGAAAGGGTCCTACTGTCTGAGCCACGGCTGACCCTGAATAAGGTGCTGAGCTGTTAGGGTGAGATGAATTAGGAGATAAATGTGGCTGGTAAACACCAGCATGGATTAGTTGGGCCAAATGGCCTGTTCCATAAACCTGTTACAGCACAGAAGAAGACCATTCAGCCCATCATTCCTTTCCTGGCTGCGCTGAAGAGTAATTCACCGCCATTCCTCTGCCCTCTCCGCACATCCCTGCACATTCTTCCTTTTCAGATAGAACATAGAACATAGAACATAGAAAATACAGCACAGAACAGGCCCTTCGGCCCACGATGTTGTGCCGAACCTTTGTCCTAGATTAATCATAGATTATCATTGAATCTACAGTGCAGAAGGAGGCCATTCGGCCCCCTGAGTCTGCACCAGCTCTTGGAAATAGCACCCTACCCAAACTCAACACCTCCACCCAACACCAAGGGCAATTTGGACATTAAGGGCAATTTATCATTGGCCAATTCACCTAACCCGCACATCTTTGGACTGTGGGAGGAAACCGGAGCACCCGGAGGAAACCCACGCAGACACGGGGAGGACGTGCAGACTCCGCACAGACAATGACCCAAGCCGGAATCGAACCTGGGACCATGGATCTGTGAAGCAATTGTGCTATCCACAATGCTACCGTGCTGCCCTTAAGAACAAATAAATCTCCACTATATCATTTTCCCGTAATCCATGTACCTATCCAACAGCTGCTTGAAGGTCACTACTGTTTCCGACTCAACTACTTCCACAGGCAGTGCATTCCATGCCCCCACTACTCTCTGGGTAAAGAACCTACCTCTGATATCTCTCCTATATCTTCCACCTTTCACCTTAAATTTATGTCCCCTTGTAATGGTGTGTTCCACCTGGGGAAAAAGTCTCTGACTGTCTACTCTATCTATTCCCCTGATCATCTTATAAACCTCTATCAAGTCGCCCCTCATCCTTCTCCGCTCTAATGAGAAAAGGCCTAGCACCCTCAACCTTTCCTCGTAAGACCTACTCTCCATTCCAGGCAACATCCTGGTAAATCTTCTTTGCACCTTTTCCAGAGCTTCCACATCCTTCCTAAAATGAGGCGACCAGAACTGTACACAGTACTCCAAATGTGGCCTTACCAAAGTTTTGTACAGCTGCATCATCACCTCACGGCTCTTAAATTCAATCCCTCTGTTAATGAACGCGAGCACACCATAGGCCTTCTTCACAGCTCTATCCACTTGAGTGGCAACTTTCAAAGATGTATGAACATAGACCCCAAGGTCTCTCTGCTCCTCCGCAATGCCAAGAACTCTACCGTTAACCCTGTATTCCGCATTCATATTTGTCCTTCCAAAATGGACAACCTCACACTTTTCAGGGTTAAACTCCATCTGCCACTTCTCAGCCCAGCTCTGCATCCTATCTATGTCTCTTTGCAGCCGACAACAGCCCTCCTTACTATCCACAACTCCACCAATCTTCGTATCGTCTGCAAATTTACTGACCCACCCTTCAACTCCCTCATCCAAGTCATTAATGAAAATCACAAACAGCAGAGGACCCAGAACTGATCCCTGCGGTACACCACTGGTAACTGGGATCCAGGCTGAATATTTGCCATCCACCACCACTCTCTGACTTCTATCGGTTAGCCAGTTCGTTATCCAACTGGCCAAATTTCCCACTATCCCATGCCTCCTTACTTTGTGCAGAAGCCTACCATGGGGAACTTTATCAAATGCCTTACTAAAATCCATGTACACTACATCCACTGCTTTACCTTCATCCACATGCTTGGTCACCTCCTCAAAGAATTCAATAAGATTTGTAAGGCAAGACCTACCCCTCACAAATCCGTGCTGACTATCCCTAATCAAGCAGTGTCTTTCCAGATGCTCAGAAATCCTATCCTTCAGTACTCTTTCCATTACTTTGCCTACCACCGAAGTAAGACTAACTGGCCTGTAATTCCCAGGGTTATCCCTAGTCCCTTTTTTGAACAGGGGCACGACATTCGCCACTCTCCAATCCCCTGGTACCACCCCTGTTGACAGTGAGGACGAAAAGATAATTGCCAACGGCTCTGCAATTTCATCTCTTGCTTCCCATAGAATCCTTGGATATATCCCGTCAGGCCCGGGGGACTTGTCTATCCTCAAGTTTTTCAAAATGCCCAACACATCTTCCTTCCTAACAAGTATTTCCTCGAGCTTACCAATCTGTTTCACACTGTCCTCTCCAACAATATCGCCCCTCTCATTTGTAAATACAGAAGAAAAGTACTCATTCAAGACCTCGCCTATCTCTTCAGACTCAATACACAATCTCCCGCTACTGTCCTTGATCGGACCTACCCTCGCTCTAGTCATTCTCATATTTCTCACATATGTGTAAAAGGCCTTGGGGTTTTCCTTGATCCTACCCGCCAAAGATTGTTCATGCCCTCTCTTAGCTCTCCTAATCCCTTTCTTCAGTTCCCTCCTGGCTATCTTGTATCCCTCCAATGCCCTGTCTGAACCTTGTTTCCTCAGCCTTACATAAGTCACCTTTTTCCTCTTAACAAGACATTCAACCTCTCTTGTCAACCATGGTTCCCTCACTCGACCATCTCTTCCCTGCCTGACAGGGACATACATATCAAGGACACGTAGCACCTGTTCCTTGAACAAGTTCCACATTTCACTTGTGTCCTTCCCTGCCAGCCTATGTTCCCAACTTATGCACTTCAATTCTTGTCTGACAACATCGTATTTACCCTTCCCCCAATTGTAAACCTTGCCCTGTTGCACATATCTATCCCTCTCCATTACTAAAGTGAAAGTCACAGAATTGTGGTCACTATCTCCAAAATGCTCCCCCACTAACAAATCTATTACTTGCCCTGGTTCATTACCCAGTACTAAATCCAATATTGCCCCTCCTCTGGTTGGACAATCTACATACTGTGTTAGAAAAGCTTCCTGGACACACTGCACAAACACCACCCCATCCAAACTATTTGATCTAAAGAGTTTCCACTCAATATTTGGGAAGTTAAAGTCGCCCATGACTACTACCCTATGACTTCGGCACCTTTCCAAAATCTGTTTCCCAATCTGTTCCTCCACATCTCTGCTACTATTGGGGGGCCTATAGAAAACTCCTAACAAGGTGACTGCTCCTTTCCTATTTCTGACTTCAACCCATACTACCTCAATAGGGTGATACTCCTCGAACTGCCTTTCTGCAGCTGTTATACTATCTCTAATTAATAATGCCACCCCCCCACCTCTTTTACTACCCTCCCTAATCTTATTGAAACATCTATAACCAGGGACCTCCAACAACCATTTCTGCCCCTCTTCTATCCAAGTTTCCGTGATGGCCACCACATCGTAGTCCCAAGTACCGATCCATGCCTTAAGTTCACCCACCTTATTCCTGATGCTTCTTGCGTTGAAGTATACACACTTCAACCCATCTCCGTGCCTGCAAATACTCTCCTTTGTCAGTGTTCCCTTCCCCACTGCCTCATTACATGCTTTGGCGTCCTGAATATCGGCTACCTTAGTTGCTGGACTACAAATCCGGTTCCCATTCCCCTGCCAAATTAGTTTAAACCCTCCCGAAGAATACTAGCAAACCTCCCTCCCAGGATATTGGTGCCCCTCTGGTTCAGATGCAACCCGTCCTGCTTGTACAGGTCCCACCTTCCCCAGAATGCGCTCCAGTTATCCAAATACCTGAAGCCCTCCCTCCTACACCATTCCTGCAGCCACGTGTTCAACTGCACTCTCTCCCTATTCCTAGCCTCGCTATCACGTGGCACCGGCAACAAACCAGAGATGACAACTCTGTCTGTCCTGGCTTTCAACTTCCAGCCTAACTCCCTAAACTTGTTTATTACTTAGAAAAAGTATGGCACAGAGGGACTCCACTCTGCCCATCAGGTCCGTGCCACCTGAAAAACGAGCAACCCCCTCCCCCACCCAGCCTCACACCATTTCCCAACACTTGATCCACAGCACGGGAGGTCCTGGGACTTTAGGTGTACATCCAGACACCTTTTAAGTGAGTTCCAGACATAATCTATGACCATCCTTGGGAGGAACGAACTCACTTCCCCTCTAATCCTTCCACCAGTTTAACTCTATGCTCCCTAGACATTGACCTCTCTGTGAAGCAACATAGCTGCTTCCCATTCACTCAATCCAGCTACCCGCATAACCAGTGATGGGCAACCTGGGGGTGAGTGGGCCGCACGAGTGGCTCGCTTTCATCTCAGGGGGCCACAAGATTGAAATGGAGCTTGTTCACTGACCACGACCCCGTGAATTAGATTAAATACATTTAATACACGCCAAATATTTCATAACGAGTTACAGAAAATGCTCAATCATTTATATATTACTAGAACAATCATTAACTTCAAATGGTAAAAACAAAATAAATATTGACACTTCAGCTCTCACAATCAGCACGCTCCTCATTTCACTCGCCCCTCACTTCACTCGCCCCTCACTTCACTCGCCCTCGCTTTTCGGGCGAATCACTTCAGCCATACTGGCAGGAAAAAAACAGCACGGACGCGCCTGGGCAACGGTCAACAAAACGTCCCGTGGTGGCCGTACTCAGAACCCAGATGGGCTCAGTGTCCGTGCGGGGTTTGCACATTCTCCCCGTGTCTACATGGGTCTCACCCCACAACCCAAAGATGTGCAGGGTAGGTGGGTTGGTCACGCTAAGTTGCCCCTTAATTTGAAAAAAAAAGAATTGCGTACTCTAAATTTATTTTTTTTAAAGAACCCAGATGGGGCCGCAGATTGCCCACCACGGCTCGTAACCTTGTGCATTGCAATCAAATCTTTCCCTCGGCTGCCCCTGTTCTGAGGAAGACAATCCCCAGAGCTAGCCAGCCTTTTCCTCAAGGGTGCAATTTTCCAGTATTGTCAGAAGCCCTCGTAAATCGTTTGTGAGCCGTAAAACCGTCACAGTCCTCGGTGTCACTCCTGCTGGGACTGTTGCGGGCGACCCTGCTTGCACGATTCCCACTTTAGGGCTTCCCCTTCAGAGAAAACAAGCGCCGAGTGGCATGCACAGGGGGAACACACCAGCCTTTCAATGAGCCCTTTCAACTTTACAATGTCAGGGTGAGGAAACATTCCACAAACTGCCTACACACACACACACACACATATATATATATATATATATATATATATATAGATATCTGTGTGTCTATATCCATTGCCTGGGCAGGGAATCAGAGAGGGGGCTGGGCAGAGACCTGCAAAATGCAATGTAATTCAAAGGTGGAATAAGGAGGTTGCAGTTTATTTGAGCAACATAGGATGTTAGATTTGCAACGTGAGCCATCAAACTGCAACCGTTCTTTTCACTGAAGACACAATTGTTAATGTAAGCCTACTTGTGACAATAATAAAGATTATTATCATTATAAAGATGTCTAACCATTCCCGGTCCTCAGCAGCCCAGAACCCGCCCTCCCTGATAGGCGGGGCCGACAAAGGAATAGGATCCACCTATTGGCCGGGAGAGAGGCCAATCCGCGCCCCCCGGGCTGGGCGGCGCGCGCTGCCCGCCGGGAGTTGTAGACCCCGCCCGGGTCTCCCCTGTGTTAGAGGCGGGGCCGATGACTACAACTCCCGGCGGGCGTCGCGTGGCCGGCGCAGTGTATCGGCTGGAACAGCTGAGATTGTAACAATCCCGGCCAGAGAAACTGACACAGGAGCTGGAGTTCTGGCAACGCGGAAGTTGCTGGCCCTTTAATTCTTTATTTTTCAAGGGGGTAGGGGGAGAAATGGTATTTTAGGTTAGAATGCAAAGCCGAGCGGGCAGGAAAAAGAAAATTAATTGTTGCATAAAAAGGAGGGCCCTTTGCAGGGGCATTTGAGCCATGGAGAGAGGGGGAGCAATGCCAGCCCTTCATTAAGCAGCCCCAGCTCTCAATGGCTAGCCTGCTGTATGGATGCACAAGCCGGGCTTTTCTGCAATGGAGCCAGCAGCAATGAGTTGCAGCGAGTCCCCAGCAGCAGAGGCTGCCACTTGCAATGGGGACCATCAGGAGTCACCCTCCATCCAGTCTCCTGGAGGCTGCCCTCTCCTGCTGCCTCCTCCTGCCCCTGGCTCCCGCAGCTTCTGGACGGCCGTGTTCGACTACGAATCCACGGCTGACGAGGAGCTGACCCTCCGCCGGGGGGACCTGGTGGAGCTGTTGTCCAAGGACTCGCACGTCTCCGGGGACGAGGGCTGGTGGACAGGCAAGATCCAGGACAAGGTGGGCATCTTCCCCAGCAACTATGTCAGCAGCCAGCCGGCGGCGTATGGCGGGGAGGACTACCCGCTGCCCCCGGTCATCGACTTCAGCGAGCTGCTGCTGGAGGAGATCATCGGGGTGGGCGGCTTCGGCAAGGTTTACAAGGGCGTCTGGGGACGGGACGTGGTGGCGGTGAAAGCGGCAAGGCAAGATCCCGACGAGGACATCAGCGCGACGGCCGACAACGTCCGCAAGGAGGCCAAGCTGTTCGGCATGCTGAGGCATCCTAACATCATCCTGCTGAAGGGGGTCTGCCTCAAGGAGCCCAACCTGTGCCTGGTCATGGAGTATGCCCGGGGTGGGGCCTTAAACCGGGCCCTGGCCGGCAGAAAGGTGCCCCCTCATGTCCTGGTTAACTGGGCTGTGCAGATCGCCAGAGGAATGAACTACCTCCACAATGAAGCTGTGATCCCGGTCATTCACCGGGACCTGAAATCCAGCAACAGTAAGTAGAGAAAGCAACATTAAACCTGGGGAGGCTGCAGTGTTAGCAAAGGGTATTGGAAAAGACTAATGTCATGGGTTATATCCACCTAGTAACACTGGTGAAATCACATGTAAACCAGCTGCACACACAACTTTTGTTCTTTGCATTTGTTAGAAATTGGTCTTGAGGCAGACAAGACAGAAATTAGGAGCAGACCATTCAGCCCCTTCAACCTGCCTGCTTCGCCATTCTTGAGATCATGGTCAACATGACAATGGTCTCCCAACTCCATTTTCCTGTCAGCTCCCTGGTCCATCACAAATCTGTCTAAACTCGGCCTTGAATATACACATTGAAGACCCAACCTTCAATGCTCTCTTGGGGCAGGAGAAGAATTCAACAGACTAATAACCCCCAGAGGAGAACATCGAACATTGCAGCGCAGTACAGCCGTCTCCCCATTTCCCAATGGGTGCCCCCTTATTTTTAAACTGTCCCCCTCTCTGCATCCCCCTTACCCCCGTTTCAATAAGATCACCTCTCATTCTCCTAAATTCCAATGGGTATACACCCCATCTGCTCAATAAGCAGAAAACCCACGGTGGCGCATTGGTTAGCACTACTGCCTCACGGCGCCGAGGTCCCGGGTTCAATCCCGGTTCTGGGTCACTGTCCCTGTGGAGTTTGCACATTCTCCCCGTGTTCGTGTGGGTTTCACCCCCACAACCCAAAGATGTGCAGAGTAGGTGGATTGGCCACACTAAATTGCCCCTTAATTGGAAAAATTAATTGTACTCTAAATTTTAAAAAAAAAGAAGCAGAAAACCCCTCCCAGTAGCATTGACGACCGTATTAAAGACGGAAGCAATTGATGTCTGTCCAAAGTTGCCCCGATTCCAGCTGGGTGGCTTTGTGAACCACATCACTGGGCGCTGTGTTAAATATGTGGTGTTGACCTGCCACATGTAGGTCAGACAAGGCCCAGTGCCAATGCCAGGGTCTGGGCTTGAGCAGCTCCCTGGTCATGTTCCCTCATGCAAGTGATGCCAGGGATGAGGGAGTTCAGTCATGTGACGAGATCAGAGAAACTGGGATCGTCCTCCTGGGAAGAGAAAAGAATTAGACGCACGTAACATTTTGCGACTTGGATAGGCAGGAACCATTTCCACTAGTAGGAGGGGCAGTAACAAGAGGACATAGACATAAGATTATTGGCCAAAGATCTAGAGGGAGAGATGAAGATAAATATTTTTACACCGCGTTGTGGTGATCCGGAACGCACTGCCTGAAAAGGCAGTAGAAGCAGATTCAATCGGAACTTTCAAAAGGAAAATTGGATAACTACTTGGAAAGGAAACATAGCTATAGGGAAAGAGCAAGGAGAACGAGATTAATCGAATCGGTTTTTCAAAGAACTAGCAGGATCACAATGGGGTGAATGGCCTCCCACTGTGCTGTAGAGCTCTCTAATATTCTGTTCCTCCATCAATAACCATTCTATCACCGACCAGCCAACTGTCCACTTGAGCAGCAGAGTGCCTTAAAATAATCATCATTCCCGATGGGGAAATATTCTGAGCATCGAACCTGAGACCAAATAAACCTGACAAGTGGTCACATGTCAAGAGTTCCACCAACTACCATTTTATTGCAGTTTTAAAAAAATAACCTTCCAAACCCACGACCTCTACCGCTTAGAAGGTCAAGAGCAGCAGATACCTGGGAACACCACCACCTGGAGGTTCCCTGCCAAGTCACTCACCATCCAGACTTTTGACTATCGCTGTTCCTTCACTGTCGTTGGGTCAAAATCCTGTAAGTCCCACTCTAATGGCACAGTGGGTGTACGTACACAGGGACTGCAACGAAACAAACGTCTCCCCCGCAACCCTCTGACTCGGAGGCGAGAGGTGCCTCCCATTGAGCCATGATTGACATGAAGAGTTAGGATAAAGATCAGCCTTGATCTCATTGAAAGGAGGATTGGTTTGAGGGGCTATTTGGCCATCTCCAATCGCCATGTGATGGGAAAGCAGGAGACTGAGAGGTTTTGTCCATTGACACTCTGACTTTCAGTGAAATAAGATCACTCCATCCAGAGGGCATTTAGACAAGTGACCTTTGGGAGTCTGCTGCTTTCTCTGTAATTTTACATCATTGTATCGAGACTTGGTTTAAAGCCCAGGCCAGAAGGGTTGCTCATGTCGCTCAGTTGGTAAATCTGCTGCCTTCAGGATGTAGAAACTGGAGGATGTGTCACTCCGTGTTTGCATCAAGCACTCCCAGGAATGGAACTCCAATAACAACCCTTAGACCCGATCTTCGAGATCACTTCTCCTTAACGCCATCGCCACATTTTTGTACTTTAGAGCATCTCCCGGTTGTCAAATTGGTGCCAAGCTACCAGCAATCATGTGCTTTAGGTGACAGACATAAAGAACTGAGTCAACACTGTCCTCAACTCACTCAGCACAGAACTCTGAGACAAGACTCAGTCAGCATGGGATTCAAATGATTTTCCCAGTAAATATAGAATCCTAGTACATACAGTTTGTAATGTTGCACTCAATCTGATTATAATCTGATCATATTTGATGAACCCAGCTTACAAATTCTTGCATGTCCTATTGAGGCACAGCTTCCCCTCGCTGCGCCTATTTTGACTCACAACACAGGTTGTGTTGTGCTTTGGGTCCACCTCCTCCTCTGGTTCTGGATGAAGCTCAGATTGATCGTTAAATTATCATTTGCATTTTGGGAGCACGTTTGTGAAGGACTGCATGCATGACCTAAACAGGCCACTCCTCCCATCTGGTTTGTGCTGGTCTTTGCGCTCCACCTGATCTTCCTCCCAATCTTCTTGCCCATATCATTTGATCCTTTCCCCCTCGTTTTTACCCACAAGTACCATTCACCTTAACCACTCCCTGTGGGAGCGACTTCCAAATTCTTCCCGCTCCCCGTGGGAGTGTGTCCCACATTCCTCCCCACTCCCCGTGGGAGCGTGTCCCACATCCTCCCCACTCCCCGTGGGAGCGAGTCCCACATTCCTCCCCACTCCCCGTGGGAGCGAGTCCCACATTCCTCCCCACTCCCCGTGGGAGCGAGCCCCACATTCTCCCCACTCCCCGTGGAAGCGAGCCCCATATTCTCCCCACTCCCGTGGAAGCGTGTCCCACATTCTCCCCACTCCCCGTGGAAGCGAGTCCCACATTCCTCCCCACTCCCCGTGGGAGCGAGCCCCACATTCTCCCCACTCCCCGTGGAAGCGAGCCCCATATTCTCCCCACTCCCGTGGAAGCGTGTCCCACATTCTCCCCACTCCCCGTGGAAGCGAGTCCCACATTCTCCCCACTCCCCGTGGGAGCGAGTCCCACATTCCTCCCCACTCCCCGTGGGAGTGAGTCCCACATTCTCCCCACTCCCCGTGGAAGCGTGTCCCACATTCTCTCCACTCCCCGTGGAAGCGAGTCCCACATTCCTCCCCACTCCCCGTGGGAGCGAGTCCCACATTCTCTCCACTCCCTGTGGAAGCGAGTCCCACATTCCTCCCCACTCCTCATGGGAGCGAGTCCCACATTCCTCCCCACTCCCCGTGGAAGTGAGTCCCACATTCTCCCCACTCCCCGTGGAAGCGAGTCCCACATTCTCCCCACTCCCCGTAGGAGCGAGTCCCACATTCCTCCCCACTCCCCGTGGGAGCGAGTCCCACATTCCTCCCCACTCCCCGTGGAAGTGAGTCCCACATTCTCCCCACTCCCCGTGGAAGCGAGTCCCACATTCTCCCCACTCCCCGTGGGAGCGAGTCCCACATTTCTCCCCATTCCCCGTGGGAGCGAGTCCCACATTCCTCCCCACTCCCCGTGGGAGCGAGTCCCACATTCCTCCCCACTCCCCGTGGGAGCGAGTCCCACATTACTCCCCGTGGGAGCGTGTCCCACATTCCTCCCCACTCCCCGTGGGAGCGAGTCCCACATTCCTCCCCACTCCCCGTGGGAGCGAGTCCCACATTCTCCCCACTCCCCGTGGAAGCGAGTCCCACATTCTCCCCACTCCCCGTGGGAGCGAGTCCCACATTCCCCCCCACTACCCGGGGGAGCGAGTCCCACATTCTCCCCACTCCCCGTGGGAGCGAGTCCCACATTCCTCCCCACTCCCCGTGGGAGCGTGTCCCACATTCTCCCCACGCTCTGTGGGGGCGTGTCCCACATTCTCCCCACTCCCCGTGGGAGCGAGTCCCACATTCCTCCCCATTCCCCGTGGGAGCGTGTCCCACATTCCTCTCCATTCCCCGTGGGAGCGTGTCCCACATTCCCCCCCACTCCCCGGGGGAGCGAGTCCCACATTCTCCCCACTCTCCGTGGGAGCGAGTCCCACATTCTCCCCACTCCCCGTGGGAGCGTGTCCCACATTCTCCCCACGCTCTGTGGGGGCGTGTCCCACATTCTTCCCCACTCCCCGTGGGAGCGAGTCCCACAATCCTCCCCACTTTCTGTGGAAAGAGGTTTTTCCTGAACTCCCCGCTGGGTTTATTAGTGACTTGTCATATATTTATTTCTCCTAGTTCTGGTCTCTCCTCACAAGTGGAAACATCTTCTCCACGTCTATCCTTCCATACTTTAAAAGACCTCTTCGAGTCTCCCCTCAGTCATCTCTCTCCTAGAGAGAGAAGCCCGAGTCTCTTCTACTTTTGCCTGATGGTTATAACCTCCCAGTTCTTGTAACCCTATTTTTGTGCCTTTACCACTTTGTCTATAACCTTTAAAAAAAAATAATATGGAGTTCTGTACAGTGACTGTCGCAAAGCATCGCAGGAGGCCTTTGCAGGGGCTTGAGGGGAGGATAGACTGCTGATTGAAGAAAGGAAGTAGAAGGGTTTGATGAAAAAAGTGAATTTTGAGTAAAGCCTTATCGAAGGAGAGGCGGCTGGAGAATTTTAGGGAAAGAATTCCGGGAAGTCTGTTGGTTGCCGAAGGCGTGACTGCTGAGGAATGGATAAAGAGGTGGACTGGGGAATGCCAGGATTGACGGGCTGGGAGAAGCTCAGGTTGTGTTGGAGGGAGTGCTTGGATATGTAGGAACTGAAAGACGAGGATAATAAACCAACCTTTTTGGGGGCGGGGTGGGGGAGTGACATTTTGGTTGAATCCTAACACATGGAACAGGAAAGTTCAACCAGAAACCAACTCTGAGGATGAAATCTTTACAGGAACGTTCTAGTTGGATGTAATACATAGATACATAGAAGATAGGAGCAGGAGGAGGCCTTTTGGCCCTTCGAGCCTGCTCCGCCATTCATCACAATCATGGCTGATCATCCAACTCAATAGCCTAATCCTGCTTTCTCCCCATAGCCTTTGATCCCATTCTCCCCAAGTGCTATATCCAGCCGCCTCTTGAATATATTCAAAGTTTGAGCATTTAGCATAATACTGTACTATTACATTTAAAAGCTGAACTTGTATATAATGCAGCGATATAACTCAATAAATCAACAACTTTATCGAGCATGTTTTCAAGGAAAACATCGTAAGATTCTGCACAGTAGCATTGTCAAACAAAATCTGACATTGAACTACACAAGGTGATATCAGGGCGGGTGATCAATAGCCTAGTTGAGGAGGTCGGTTTTTAAAAGTACCTTTTAGGAGGAGAGCAATGTGGAGAGGTTTCGGGGGGGGGAGTTTTGGAGCTTTCTAATTCACAATGTAAAGCGCTGTGAGTATAGTGGGTGTGAATACATTGAACTGTCCAATCAGCCATGATCTTATTGAAGGACGGAGCACGTTCGATGGGCCGAATGGCCTCCTGTTCCTATGTTAGGGCCCAGGCAGCCACTGGCAGAGCAATGGGGTTTGACAATACACAACAGACCAGAATCACAGGAACTCACAGATCCCGGAATCTGTGTGGCTGGATGAGATTACGGGGATAGAGAGGGTGAGCCCATGGAAGAATTCGAGAAACAGGATGAGAATTTTAAGTTTACATTTTCCGCGTTGCCAGACTGGGAAGCAATATGGATGAACAAGATAAACTGCACATGTGAGTGTTTGAAAAATACACCCGAGAATTAACACCTGGTAAATGAGTGTGCTTTTAGTGAATATTTCCAGCCTTTCAGCTGTCACCATTAATTGTGCTTCATCCCTGATCCTGCAGTGTAGAATCCAGGTCAGTGCTTGGGGCAAGATCAATTCTTTTCTGTTGTGAAACGGCGAATTGTTTGATTTCACTGAATCTCGTGTGCTTGTCCCAATGGTGCCTGTGAATGTCAGGAGGTCGAAACATACGAAACAGAAGGTGGCTTTGAGCCCATCAGAAGTGCTAGCTCTTTGAAAGAGTTAGTCCCACTGGCCCTGCTCCCTTTCCCCCTTAGTCCTACAAAACATTCCCTTTTGCAAGTCCCGATTGAATCTGCTTCCCCCGCCCTTCCAGATCACAACAACTCGCTTCAGTAAGTCCGGTTCAGTCGGCAGTTAGGAAGGCAAACACAATGTTAGCATTCATGTCGAGAGAGCTAGAGTACAAGACCAGGAATGTACCTCTTGAGGCTGAATAAGGCTCTGGTCAGACCCCATTTGGAGTATTGTGAGCAGTTTTGGACCCCGTATCTCAGGAAGGATGTGCTGGCCTTGGAAAGGGTCCAGAGGAGGTTCACAAGAATGAGCCCTGGAATGAAGAACTTGTCAGATGAGGAACGGTTGAGGACTCTGGGTCTGTACTCGTTGGAGTTTAGAAGGATGAGGGGGGTCTTATTGAAACTTGCAGGATACTGCGAGGCCTGGATAGAGTGGATTATGGAGAGGATGTTTCCACTTGTAGGAAAAATTAGAAGCAGAGGACACCATCTCAGACCAAAGGGATGATCCTTTAAAACAGATGAGGAGGAATTTCTTCAGCCAGATGGTGGTGAATCTGTGGAACTCTTATCCGCAGAAGGCTGTGGAGGCCAATTCACAGAGTGTCTTTAAAACCGAGATAAATGGGATCTTGATTAATAAGGGGATATGGGGAGAATGGGGATGAGAAAAATATCAGCCATGATTGAAGTGCGGAGCAATCTGGTCCTTCTGGTCTTAAAAGCGTGTTCAATATTGGTACACGGTCTTCAGATTTAGGAATGTACAGACCACTTGTCTCGTGCCGCAGTGGGGTTAGCGTCCCTACCTCTGAACCAGAATGTCCGGGTTTGAATCCCACCCCAGTCCTTGGCCAAGGAAGGTGCGTTCAAACGGGTTGAGTATCAACCTTCAAAATCCTTCCAACGCAGGAGGTGAGAGGGTGAGAAATTCCTGGTCGGACACACGGTAGAAAGAATGTTGGAGCCTCAACCGTCACTATCCACAGCTCCAGGCTGCAACACGCATGTTGGCATCCGAAAGAATGTCTCGGGAGATCTGTGTTTGGATCGGTGTGGATGTTTACCTACCACGTTAATTTAAAAAAAAACTGAATGGAATATCTGACAGGCGCTCCATCGGGCCTTGTTCTGAAACATGATGTTTCGAATGTTTACATACAAGCAGCAACCACCACCTACCAAATGGCTGGAGCGACATCACCAATGCACTCATTCTTCCACCCCCCCCCCCCCCCCCCCCCCCCCCGCCCCCCATTGCGTCTTGTGGGCCAGTCCGGCGCTGATCACTTCACTCGATTTGTGAAGTTTGCCACAGTTTGCAGGATGCAGTAGAAAAAGCTTCCACCTGCCGCATTTGTCACCCAGTTGGGTTAAATGTTTTCACAAAACAGCAACACATCCCATCTGAGCTTCCCGCAATGATAATAATTAACCACTAATTATCCATTAACCGAATGCCGTTTCCCACAAGTAATTGCACTTTGGTAAGAGGTGAAGGTCAGTTTGAGCACTTAACTGCTGGATTGTTTTATTCAAGATCAACCCTTAAAACATTTTTTTTTTTTAACTTTAGAGTACCCAATTCATTTTTTTCCAATTAAGGGGCAATTTAGCGTGGCCAATCCACCTCCCCTGCACATGTTTAGGTTGTGGGGACGAGACCCACGCAAACATGGGGAGAATGTGCAAATTCCACATGGACAGTGACCCAGAGCCGGGATCGAACCTGAGACCCCGGCGCCATGAGGCAGCAGTGCTAACCTACTGCGCCACCATGCTGCCCTTAAGCTTATCCCTTTTTGCTTAGTCCTTCCCTGGTCATTATAATGCGGAGTGATATTTGATATATAATGGAATATTCTGTGACTTATCATCAGCGAAGAGGTGTGTCATGTGAGATTACCTGTAAGAAATGGGTGTTTATAAATGGGGGTGTATATAAATATCTGTAGTGAGAGTACCTTTAAGAAATGGGCGTTTATTACTGCAGTGATGTCAGAGTGGGTGGAGCTGGGCTGTCTGTCAGCTTTTTAACTTTCATTTTAGGCTGTTTGCTGCAGGGTGTGTTTTAGATTCGTTTTCAGAGCTGGGTAGCTGCAGACACAGCCAGAAGGGGTATGACTCTCTTCTGTAATCTAAAAACTGTAAATCGATCCTGGTAATTTAAAACTAATAACAGTGGTGACTTTAACCTGATGTGCTTCTGGTAAAAAGTGTTTTAAGTCTTATGGTTGTTAAAAGGAAAGCTTAAAGGATTACTTAGTGTTGTATTCTTTGGGGGTTGTATTTGAATTGATGGTTGCTAAGTTGTTCGCTATGTTTTAAAAAGCTTAACTTGAGTTCATAGAATAAACATTGTTTTGCTTTAAAAAATACTTTTTGATTTCTGCTGTACCACACCTGTAGAGTGGGCCGTGTGCTCCCCATACCACAATCTATTAAAAGTTGAGGGTCAGGTGAACTCCATGATACACTTTGGGGTTCTCTAAATCCTGGCCCATAACAGGTGGTAACCATGGCTAAATGGGTAGCACTCTTTCTGATCAGTTGGAAAATCCTGGGTTCCAGGCCCACTCGAGCCTTGAACACAAATTCTGGGCTAACGCTCCCAAGTGCCAGTGAGGGAGTACGACCCTGTCTGAGGTGCCGGACATTCCAGGAATGAAGTTAGGGAAAACTTCTGCACAAAAAGGGTGGTAGAAGACCTGGAGCTCGCTTCTGCAAGTTACTATGTCAATTGTTAATTTTAAAACTGAGATTGGTAGAGTTTTGAAGGTACTGAGGGATATGGGGCAAAGGATGGTGGGGGAGCTGGACATAGCTCTGTATCAGCTATGATCTAATTGAATAACGATGGGGACTCGAGAGGTTAAATGGCCTCTTCCTGGTCCTATGTTCCTCTTAACGCTACAACAAGTTATGGATTCCGCTCTAGGCCACGAAAGGGATTTTGTTTATCTCAGGCCATCCAAGCAGCAGCTCACTGTAATATTGCCCTTTATATAGTAATGCTCTGCAGACAGTGGTTCAAATCCCACGTCGGCAGCTGGTGGAATTTAAATTCAATTAACAAAATCTCGAACAAAAAAAACCCCATGGCATTATTCATAGAAATGGAAGAGTGTTCTCACCTTGGTGTCATGACCAATGTTTTTCGCTCAAACATGAGCTCAATACCTGCCATCCAGCTCCTTCCGCTCCATGGTGACTGGCTTTTGTCTCCTGATGTGTCAGCCGCGACCCTGTGGGTGGCATTTTGACCCCTCGAGTGGGTTCAAGACCTCCACCCTATCCCCGTAACCCAGTAACCCCACCTAACTTTTTTGGACACTAAGGGCAATTTATCACGGCCAATCCACCTAACCTGCACATCTTTGGACTGTGGGAGGAAACCGGAGCACCCGGAGGAAACCCACGCAGACACGGGGAGAAAGTGCAGACTCCGCACAGACAGTGACCCAAGCCGGGAATCGAACCTGGGACCCCGGAGCTGTGAAGCAACAGTGCTAACCACTGTGCTACCCTGCTGCCCATTCGGCTCCTCCTGCACTGTAGGGATTCTATGAACTGCAGGAGAGTTCTACCTGGTGTCCTGGCCAATATTTATCCCTCAATCAACATCACTGTAGCAAGAGTATCTGGTTGTTACCACATCGCTGTGTGAAGGAGTTTGCTGAGTGCAAATTGGCTGCCACATCTACAACACACTGACTGCAAAATCATAGCCAATTGGTTTTGCAGCTATTTAGGGTGTCCCGACATTGTGAGAGGTGCTATATAAATGCAAGTCATTCATTTTGGTAAAGAGGCCATGTATTATCAATGAGGAGTAAGGTAAGGTAGAAAGATACCCACAAGGGTTTAACATGTTATCTGATTACAGACGCATTCATTTTGATCAGCTAAGTGAGTAATTTCACTGTGTGCAGCCTGGGAGATGAGCACTTGTAACTTGATACGAATACTGAAACATTAAACAGCTCCCTTTTCTCATTAGACTGAAACCAAGACCCTTTCCACAGCTCCTGTTGTAACCCATTGCTCCCCAGGATTTGGGAGCTCTGAAATGAACTCTAATTCTGTCGGGTAAGGATATCAAGGGACGTGTCACACCGAGGCAGGCAGATGGAGTTGGGCTACAGAAACGGCCTTGGTCTAATTGGGTGGCAGGACATGCTGGATTGGTTGAATGGTGTCTTCCTGTTCCTTCCTTTTGGGAAAGGAAACCAGGAGTTCTCTTCCCCCCCCCCCCCCCCCCCCCCCCCAAACCTCATGTCGGACCGTTGCCTCTTGGTGTACTGACTCATCCCCCTGTATCGTCTGAGAGCCACAGTGCTTCAGGACTTAACTCTTGACACAAAGACTCTAACTTGTATAGCAATTTTCACAACTGCAGGATGCCTCGTAGCGTTTCATAGCCAATGAAGCACTTTTTTTTTTGTGTGGTGTAGGAAAGACAGCAACTAATTTGCGCACTTCCAAGATGTCACACAATCATGTGATCATGACCAGAGAATCAGTTTTGGTAAGATTCTTGAGGGGTAACTCCCCTGAATCATAGAATTTACAGTGCAGGAGGAGGCCTTTTGGTCCATTGCGTCTACACCTGCCCCTGAAAGAGCACCCGATCTAAATCCACCCTATCCCCGTAATCCAGCAACCCTACACCGAACCTTTGGACAGTACGGGGCAATTTAGCGTGACCAGTCCACCTAACCCGCACATCTTTTGACTGTGGGAGGAAGCCGGAGCACTTGGAGGAAACCCACGCAGACACGAGGAGAAGGTGCAGACTCTGCACAGACAGCGACCCAAGCCGGGAATCGAAGCCGGGTCCCTGGTGCTGTGACACAACAGTGCTAACCACTGTGCCACCGTGCGCCCTGCTCTTTGGAATAGCCATGGAGGCACAGCTGAGTCGAAAGGTCGTGGGTACAAGTCCCACTTCAAAACCCAGAGTGACACATGCAGTTCAGTACCGAGGGAGTGCTGCCGCTTCAGCGGCCCTGCCTTTCAGATGCGGCATTAAACCGAGGGCCTGTCTGCCCCTCAGGCGGAGGTAAAGGATCCCGTGGTGAAGAAGAGCAAAGGGAGTTCTCCCCAATGTCCCAGCCAATTGTATTCCGAGATAAACATCTCAAAAACAGATTACCCAATTATTATCAAGTTGCTGTTCATGGGATCTTGCTGTGTGCAAATTGGCTGCCCCATTTCCTACATTGCAGCAGTGACTACGCTTCAAAAAAAATCACATAATTGGCTGTAAAGGGCCTTGGAACATCCAGCGATTGTGAAAGTCAAATCCTTTCCTGTTGACCACTTTTAATCTTTTAAGATTAGGATGTTTGGGTGGATCTAATCGGCTGCAATATAAAGGTGAGTGGAAGCAGAGATTAGATAAAACCTGGGGGAGCATTAATTGGAGCTGGCCTTGGTTTTACATTGGAAAGAATGAATGAATGTCTTGTGATGAGCAGTTATGGCTCCGTCTATGAACAGTCGCGTGGTGTATAACGACATGGAACGTACAACGTTCAGGGCAATTCCTGGCCACCGACTTCGACGGAGGATTGTGATGGCTGCCGCAATATTGGGAGGCAGGTCGATGGGGGAAAATGAAAGAGGTATTCAGTTGAAATGGAAACAGTGGCCAAGGCACTTTGGAAAAATGTGTTTTGTGGAATGTCGTTGGCAAGGCAATAATCTTTATTAGTGTCACAAATAGGCTTACATTAACACTGCAATGAAGTTACTGTGAAAAGCCCCTCTTCGCCACATTCCGGCGCTTGTTCGGTTACACTGGGGGAGAATTCAGAATGACCAATTCACCTAACAGGCACGTCTTTCGGGACTTGTGGGAGGAAACCGGAGCACCCGGAGGAAACCCACGCAGACACGGGGAGAACGTGCAGACTCAGCACAGACAGTGACCCAAGCCAGGAATCGAACGTGGGACCCTGGTGCTGTGAACATAAGAACATAAGAACTAGGAACAGGAGTAGGCCATCTGGCCCCTCGAGCCTGGTCCGCCATTTAATGAGATCACGGCTGATCTTTGTGGACTCAGCTCCACTCTCCGGCCCGTACACCATATTCCTGAATCCCTTTATTCTTTAGAAAGGTATCTATCTTTTTCTTAAAAACGTTTAAAGAAGGAGCCTCAACTGCTTCACTGGGCAAGGAATTCCAGAGATTCACAACCCTTTGGGTGAAGACGTTCCTCCTAAACTCGGTCCTGTTGCACCTGCACACCAACTTTTTGCGACTCGTGCACCAGCACACCCAGGTCCCTCTGCACAGCAGCATGTTTTAACATCTTACCGTTTAAATAATAATCCATTCTGCTGTTATTCTTCCCAAAATGGATAGCCTCACACTTGGCAACATTGAATTCCATCTGCCAGACCCTAGCCCATTCACCTAACCTATCCAAATCCTTCTGCAGACTGCCGGTATCCTCTGCACTTTTTGCTTTAGCGCTCATCTTAGTGTCGTCTGCAAACTTTGACACATTGCACTTGGTCCCCAGCTCCAAATCATCTATGTAAATTGTGAACAACTGCGGGCCCAACACTGATCCTTGAGGGACCCCACTAGTTACAGGTTGCCAACCAGAGAAACACCCATTTATCCCCACTCTCTGCTTTCTGTTAGTTAACCAATCCTCTACCCATGCTACCACTTTACCCTCAATGCCATGCATCTTTAGTTTATGCAGCAACCTTTTGTGTGGCACCTTGTCAAAAGCTTTCTGGAAATCCAGATATACCACATCCATTGGCTCCCCGTTATCTACTGCACTGGTAACGTCCTCAAAAAACTCTACCAAATTAGTCAGACACGACCTACCCTTTATGAACCCATGCTGCGTCTGCCCAATGGGACAATTTCCCTCCAGGTGCCCTGCTATTTCCTCCTTAATGATAGATTCCAGCATTTTCCCTACAACCAAAGTTAAGCTTACCGGCCTATAATTACCCGCTTTCTGCCGACCTCCATTTTTAAACAGTGGTGTCACGTTTGCTACTTTCCAATCCTCTGGGACCACCCCAGAGTCTAGTGAATTTTGATAAATTATCACTAGTGCGTTTACAATTTCCCTAGCCATCTCTTTTAACACTCTGGGATGCATCCCATCAGGGCCAGGAGACTTGTCTACCTTTAGCCCCATTAGCTTGCCCAATACTGCCTCCTTAGTGATTACAATAATCTCAAGGTCCTCACCTATCATATCTTTATTTCCATCAGTCACTGGCATGTTATTTGTGTCTTCCACTGTGAAGACTGACACAAAAAACCTGTTCAGCTCCTCAGCCATTTCCCCGTCTCCTATTATTAAATCTCCCTTCTCATCTTCCAAAGGACCAATATTTACCGTAGCCACTCTTTTTTTTTTTGTGAAGCGACAGTGCTAACCACTGTGCTACCCCGAATTGCCATTGAAATGAGTGACTTGCGAGACCATTTCAGAGGGACATTTAAGAGAGACATTTAAGAGACGACCACATTTGCTGTGGGTCTGCCGTCACATGTAGCCAGACCGGGTAAGGTCGACAGATTTCCTTTCCTAAAGGGCTGACATGAACCGGATGGGTTTTATAACAATTGACGATAGCTTTATGACCACCGTTACTGAGATTAACTTTCAATTCCAGATTTTAGTCACAGAATTGTTACGATGCAGAAGGCCCATCGTGTCTGCACTGGCTCTCCTTACGAGCATCGTAACTCCGTGCCGTTCTCCTGCTCTTTCCCCGTTCACCTGCACATTGTTCTATTCAAATAACCATCTAATGCTGCCTCGATTGAACCTGCCTCCACTACACTTCCAGGCCGTGCATTCCAGATCCCAACCACTCGCTGGGTGAAAAGGCTTTTTCCTCACATTGCTTTTTGCTTCTTTTGCAAATCACTTTTTACATCTGTGCCCCTCTCTTTCTCGATCCTTCTACAAGCGGGAACAGTTTCTCCCCGCCTCGTCTGTCCGGCCTCCTCCTAATTTTGAACATCTCCTCTCAGCTTTGTTCTCTCCAAGGAGAACCGTTTCAATGTCTCCAATCTATCCTCATAACTGAAATAATTATGAATTGAATTTAAATTCCGCCAGCTGACGTGGTGGGATTTGAACTCTTGTCCCACTGAGCGATAGCCTCGGGGCCTCTGGATTACTGGTCCAGTGATATTAACACCACGCCACCATCTCCCCTTATTCAATAGAAAAAATTGAAAAGGTTTTGAGGGACTTGTAGGGGAATGGGCTAGCACAGATACAATGGACTGAATGGCCTCTTGCTCAATGGGGATGATCAATTTATCTTAGCAGAGGTGTCAAAGTTGATTACCACAAATAATCACTCCACCACCGACGCACAGTGGCAGCAGTGTGTACCATCTACAAGATGCACTGTGGCAACTCACCAAGGCTCCTGAGGCAACACCTTCCAAACCCACGACCTCTACCATCTAGAAGGACAAGAGCAGCAGATACCTGGGAACCTCACCGCCTGGAGGCTCCCCTCCGAGTCACTCACCACCCTGACTTGGAAACATATTGGCCGTTCCTTCACTGTTGCTGGGTCAAAATCCTGGAATGCCCTCACTAACAGCACTGAGGGTATACCTACACCT